>NC_051088.1:23639192-23986692 GCF_901709675.1 Syngnathus acus | reverse complement strand
AAAAAAAGAACAAGTCGGAAGAAAAGAGGCACCTGACATTAAAGATCTGCCCAAAACCAAAAAACGTTTCATTTAAAGACAGCTCAGCTCTAAATGTTTCCATCCAATGCCAATATAGGAAATAAACATTTGTGACTTCCAGTTCCAGTTTGATGAAAGTCGACAAGATGGCCCGAGAGGTGTCTGCATCAATCCCGTCCGTCCGTCCGTCTCGGGACAAATCTCTTTTAAAGACATTCTTCTGCAGCCTCCGCCACTCTTCTGCATTTGTCTGCTTGTAAACAGCTTAAGCAGCTGTGCCGTTTTAATCTAATAGCTTTGCGATATCGGATCAGCCCGAGCTTGAGAGAATTACATTGAAAGCTTTCCATAAAAATATGATTTAGCGTTATGAGCTACCTGCGCCCCAAAATATGACTTATTTCAGCTTTTTTGACAGCAGCCCTTGCCCAAATTGTTCCTAAAGAAAAATATTCGGACATTTTCCTCCCCGGCTGCAAAATTGGGCTTCGGTAGCGCTCAAGGGTTAATCTCTCGGGTTCCGTCGTCACGCAGCAGCGAGAGGTTAATGAGGGATAGCCAAAGGAACTGTGGGAAATGATAACAAATTAACATTTCAGATATGAAATTGGCTGGTATAAATCATTATCAAAAAGGGGTTACGGCGCTTAATGCCAGCCTTATTCATCATCGCCGTTCCTCGCCTCGGTCAGACGCACGCCAAGGCAATTGTAATTAATGCAAATGTGATGCATTTATTATTGGCTGCCGTCAGAAGAATTTCAATCGGTGGCCTTATGAGTTATTTGAAATGAGGCCACGCCCACCTCCCGGGGACCGTAAGGACGAATACCGTAATTTTCGGACTATAAGTCGCACCGGAGTATAAGTCGCACCAGCCATAAAATGCCCAAAAAAGTGAAAAAAAACCCATATATATGTATATAAATCGCTCCTGAGTATAAGTCGCCCCCCCACCCAAACTATGAAAAAAAAACGCGACTTATAGTCCGAAAATTACGGTACATTGATTGTGTTTTTTTTCCCTTGCTAGTGTGCGACGGAATCGGGACGGGCGTCCTGCAGAGCCATCAAACAGTGGATGCCAGCAATATTGATAAATTTGTCAACTGCACTAAAATCAATGGCAACCTCATCTTCCTAATCACCGGCATTAAAGGGTGAGTTACAAACCACACGTGACACAAAGTATGATTTATAAAAACTTCATATGGACGTATTGATTTGGAGGACTGTGAGAACATTTGGACTCGCTTGGAAGCGAGCAGGATGGAATGAGCTAGCAAACAGGAGCGTATTTCTTTTGTGGAAATGCAATTGTGTTCGGTGAGGAATATTCCCAGTGCTATCTATCAGCGCTGTCACGGTGACCTGAAGCTCTTCAAGTGGACCAATAGCTACTAATGCAAGTCACACCCAATGTTACATCGCAGGAGAACCTTTCCCCCGAGTGTTGCCGTCGCAAATGAGATGACCTTGCACGATATGTTGCGGATTAGCATTGGATTCTCCGTGTGTCTTTAGGGACAAGTATCACGGTATTGGACCGCTGGATCCTGAACGCCTCAACATCTTCCGCACTGTCAAAGAGATCACAGGTGATTTAAGTGACTTTGGAAATAATGGCCCATGTGTGTGTGAGTGTGTGTGCGTGCGTGTGTGTGTGTGTGTCTGTGTCTGTCTGTGTCTGTCTGTGCGTACGTGTGTGTGTGCACAAGTGTGTGTGCATGCGTGCGTGTGTCTGTCTGTGCATGTGTGTTTGTGTCTGTCTGTGTGTGTGTGTGTGTCTGTGTGTCTATGTGTGTGTGTCTCTGCGCAAGTGTGTGTGCATGTGTGCGTGTGTCTGTCTGTGCATGTGTGTTTGTGTCTGTCTGTGTGTGTGTGCGTGCGTGCGTGTGTCTGTGTGTGTGTCTGTGTGTGTGTCTGAGTGTGTGTGCATGCGTGTGTGTGTGCGCGCAAGTGTGTGTGTGTGTCTGTGTCTGTCTGTGTGGGCCTGTGTGTCTATGTGTGTCTATGTGTGTCTATATGTGTCTGTGTGTCTGTGCGTGTGTCTGTGCGTGTGTCTGTGCGTGTGTCTGTGTGTCTTTGTGTGTGTCTCTGTGTGTCTATGTGTGTGTCTGTGCGTGTGTGTATGTGTGTGTATGTGTGTGTCTGTGCGTGTGTCTGTGTCCATGTGTGTGTGTGTGTGTGTGTCTCTGTGTGTGTCTGTCTGTCTATCCTTGTGTGTGTCTGTGTGTGTCTCTGTGTGTGTCTCCGTGTGTGTCTGTCTGTCTATCCTTGTGTGTGTCTGTGTGTGTCTATGTGTGTGTTTGTGCATGGGTGTGTGTGTGTGTGTGTACACGTATCCATTAGCAAGCAGAGGCCCTAAAGGGATGAGCGATGGCTGGTATACAAAGCCTTTGTCATATTAAAGTGTGTCTTGCAGTTGAGCCAAACAGCTAATGGAGCGAAACTGCATTTTCATAATGAAAAGGCGAGCAATAAGAAAGAGCAATAGCCTCGCTCGCTCGCTCGTCCTCCTCCTCGGCACCTTCCTCCCTTTAATGTCACTTCCACACATGCTGATGCCTTATTATCTGTCATTAAAAGCCAACGCTATTCGACAAATTGCGCCGTATATTCGACGGAGTCTTTTAATTAGCGTGTATTGTCCGTTTCCTTCATGAATGAGATCTCGCTTGAACTTCAAATGCCGACCAAAGCTGCTTTTGATGTCAAAAAAGAAAGAATCATTTATTTTTCATCCAGAGTGACCTTTGTAGAATTTCGGAGGAGGTTAAAGAGGAGTTTTGTTCATAATGTCTTCAGGTTTCCTCAACATTCAATCGTGGCCCGAGAACATGACCGATCTGAGTGTTTTTTCCAACCTGGTGACCATCGGCGGGAGATCCCTTTACAGGTAGAAACATCCAAAATGCGATCCATAAAAGTATTTTCATTCATTTTTTATTTTCATTTTCTGTGATGTCACACGGCCGCCATTTCTTCCAGCGGAACCGGCATCTCCCTGCTGATTTTGAAACAACGTTGGATCTCCTCACTGCAATTCCAGTCGCTGGATGAGATCAGCGCCGGCATCGTCTACATTTCCAACAACAGCCGTCTGTGCTTCTACGATACGGTCAACTGGACTTCGCTGTTCCGGACGCCGACCCAGAAAGCGGTCATCCACAATAACCGTGACCCCAAAGAATGCAGTGAGTGGCGGCAGCTTTTTTTGTGTGCTCTGTGCAGTTCATTTCGCTTTGGGATGGGTTCGGCCGGATGGATATTGATTAGGTGACAGTCGTGTAAATAACATGACATTATCTATCTCAGTTTGAAAGTATGTTTCTCACCGATGACTAGAGTTTATTGAGCAGCATAATCAAGAGTAATGATGAAGAACAAGATGCGCGATGACATGATGAATAAATACCCAAAGTGAAATGAATGGCGTTCATTTCTCTGGTGTGATGAATTTTTAAATGGCACCGTTCCATTATAACATATTATGGAACAAAGATGTCAAACTCAAGGCCCGGGGGCCGAATTACGGCCCGTCGCGTTATTTCATGTGGCCCGCAAAGACAAATTGTGCATCGGCTTTATGTGTCAATACTAAAATTACAAAAATGTAGATATCGCTAGCAATTTTTATTACCATTCATCTTTTTAAAATATTGGACCAGTTTTTACTAGTCTTAGAATTCAAAACTAGTTAATCATCAGTTTGTTGTGTAGCCGTTGACATTCGTAATGTCTCCGAGTAGATGCGGCCCGCGACAAAAATGAGTTTAACACCATAGATCACAGGTGTCAAACTCAAGGCCCGGGGGCCAGATACGGCCCGCCACATCATGTTATGTGGCCCGCGAAGAAAAATTATGCATCAAATTCGTGTGTCATTACTAGAATTGCAAATTGTCTTGACTTTTAATATCTTTTTTTTAAATATTTGACCAGTTTTTACTTGTCTGATTTGTGCATCAAATTCGTGTGTCATTACTAGAATTGCAAATTGTCTTGACTTTTAATATCTGAGAACGACTTATTTGTCAGTTTGTTTTGTAGCTTTTACTGTATATAATATGAGGTGCTCATACATTTATTTGGTTGACAGTCATAATGGCCCTCCGAAAGAAGCTTTGACTACAATGCGGCCCGCCAAAAAAATCAGTTTGACACCCCTGTCATAGATATTCCAAATTTCACAAAGCACACAAAGTTAAAATTGTATTTTGTATTTTCCTGACAGCCCAGCAGCGCATGGTGTGCGACGCGATGTGCTCCGACGAAGGCTGCTGGGGCCCGGGGCCGGACCAGTGTCTCTCCTGCCGCTACTTCCGACGGGGCCGCACCTGCGTCCAGTCCTGCAATCTTTTTTTCGGGTGTGTAGTCGACGCAAAAATTGTTCATGATGTTCACAAGTGAGCTGCTAAAGCATTATCCACAACAACGGATCTTTACGGTTCCCAAAGACACATTCATTCCCTCGCAAACAGGCACACGCAACAAGCCGAGGAAATAAAATCAATTTAAGCAGCTTTTGATGTATGAGAATGAACTCAAAGTGTCCTCAAGGGCTCGGAAGGAGAGTTTAATTGCCATTTGCTGTGAATGTAATGAGATGAACCAATAAGAAATTCCGAGTAGGTTATGTGCACAGTGGACCGACCATTGTGGCAAATTAACTCCAATCTATTGCGGGATTAGAATATTTCATTCAAATGTTCCCAAACGAACTTGAAAATGAGTGACAACGGCCACATTTGATGCTTTATTGCGGTATGAATAATTCCACTCGGGTCACCGCTCGAGGCACATCAAACAGATGAGTGGCGACTCACCTGAGAATAAGAACTTTGTAGTCGTGCCTTCCGGATTCTTCCTTATGAATGAAGCGGGAGATGTTGTGAATGGCGACACTTGAAAGAAGCTGTCGGAATCCGGGCTGCAACGAGATAACTTTTGTCAAAGCGGTCATGTCAAGTGGGAGAGTCGTCATGTTTGCACAAAAAGGTCCGCCGCAAACCTTCGGTCATGTCGACTTGCTGACGGTCTTTCTGGATTTGTGGGAGGGAAGGTTTGAAGTTGTCGGCAAAAACAGGGAGAGAGTGACGGACGTGGCAGGGAGTCGCAGCAGAGAGAGTTAAAAATTAGACCGACCCAGGAAGATCTGGGTCAATTTGACCCGACGTTGGGTTGTATTGAAAAAAAAAAGTCTGGTTGTTTTGTTTGAAATTTTTTTTTGGGGGGGGGGGGAAGCTCTAGCTCACACTTCACCCTCTGACAATATTTATTATTATTATTTATTATTATTATCCATCCATTTTCTTGCTTCATCTTTGGTTGCAGAAGTGGTAACCAACTTTTGCAAGGCAGTTTGAATCAATTTACTTTTTTTTTTCCACTTCAGCACTGCATATAACTCAACTAGCAGGTCAATCACAACCGTGTTTTCTAATTTTATGAGCTCACCTGCTGTCTTTTGCTTTGATTGTGGTTCTTTAGTTCTTCATAAACTCCCCTATCTCTATCAAATATATTTAATGTGTTTAGGGTTCGACCCTCGGCCTCTCTGCTAGCTCTCATTGCGCCTTTCCATTGTTAATGAGAAAAGACACTTATTCCCATTACTTTCTACCTCTGTTGAATAAAACAAAGGAAGAACAAAAGGGAGAGAAGGCACGCAAGGAGGGAAATGTCTGATGGTGTCCATTGAGGGTTGCGGGGTGGATTAGAGAACCGTTGAATGTGTTTAATTAAAAAAGTTGCTCGGGTGGGTTGGCCGAGGGTGTGTGTGTGGTGGGGGGGGGGTGCTAGCCACAGTCTAATGCAGGGCTAATCCCTCATCAGGCCAACCCCCCAGTGGGGCCTCGGTGCGGCCATGAAGGGGCTAATCAGGAGGACGAGTTGGACTGAATAGAAATAACTGGAGAGAAGATGGCCGCAGACGTCTTTGTCGTTCTTCTCCGTGTCATTTCCTCCGCTAACAAAAGAGCTGTCTAAAAAAGTGCCTGGGATGCAACTTCCAAAAGATGATTACTCTGGAACAAGGGAAAGAAAGAAATATGTAAAGCTAGCAATGGGATGTAGAATGTATTTAGTGGGAAAACAAAACAAAAAAAAGGCCACGACAAGCTGCTGCAATCGTAACAAATCACCCAAATTATCTCATAAAAGATACTCTGACTATAGCCAAAGGGAAAACAGGGATTTCATTTCCACTTTTATGACTCTTTAATAGGATCCAGTTGAAGTTGTGAATGTCGAGTTCCTTACTCTGAGATCCATCGAGTCACCAAATTACATAAAAGTATGTTGTCGAGCTTCTCCCGAGACGGCTTGTTTGGTGCTGCGTGAGTCTTCCTCACGAGGCCTCCATCGGCTCATCGATTGCTCTGATGGGAAAAGTGTTTTTGATCAGTAGCGCTCGTTACTTACCTCACCTCGCCGTTGAACCGAAAAAATATTATTAAAATGTATTATTTCATGTTTTTATTTGATTTTTATCATTATTATTATTATTGTACATTATATATATTATAAATTACTATAATAATTATAATAATAATTATATAATATATTATATATATTATATATATAATTAATTATAATATATATTATATATTTTTATTTTTATCATTATTATTTATTATTATTATTGTACACTACCGTTCAAAAGTGACCCCAAACTTTTGAACGGTAGTGTAAATATTATTATAATAAAATATTATGAATTAAATATTATAAATTATATCTTATATTTGTATAAGATTATATATAATCTATGAATATAAGTATACATATATATTATAAGATTTTTTACACAGAAGATTATATATATAATCTATAAATAATTATCTAAATAAATATATACACTACCGTTCAAAAGTTTGGGGTCACCCAAACAAGTTTGTGACCCCAAACCTTTGAACGGTAGTGTATATTTTCATTATTAATTGATCACGTAAAATTATTAATAATAATTTGCTGCTTTGGACAAAAACGAAGGAGCGGTAGATCCTTGCGCGTGTCAGATTTCAGCAGCATGTCCCCGATAGCGCCGCAGCCCCTGCTGATATAATTATAGTGTATAAAGCCAATATTTGCCTTGAGAGATGGAAAAACAAAAGCATTTGTATGAAGCGTATCTCTGTAAAATGCCTCGACTCCTACGGCTTCGGAAAAGCTTGGCGGCGCGCACCATTTCCTTCGCCTTCACCCTCTCCTAATCAAACACTGGCCGTTCCCCGGTGCCTTCCCCCCTGTGCGCTCGCTCACATCCTCCCACCAGCTCTCCCGCCTCCTTTGGTGCACGGCTTTGTGTTTGCAGCGATTTAAAAAGCCCTTCATTATTCATAGGCCTTTCTCTGTCTGCCTATTGACCATCTTGAGCCTTTAACTTGATCAAATAGTCAGTGGCGGATTGCTGCCCTCAACGGCGGGGCACTCTGGCAGCCGGCGCAATTAAAAGTCTGGGAGAGAGAGGTGGCACGGGTGAAAGAAAGTTGATCGGGATGCGTCACGCCATGTTGGTTGAAATCAAAAGGCTCCTATGTAGCACTTGCGCTCGTGGAAATCTTTGCTCGGTATGCTCAGATCAATATTTCAACACGCTTTCAAATCCATTATACATACGTCGCAATCTTTTCCATTTCTCGCCATCAGGGAACAGCGTGAATTTGCCAATGGATCCGTGTGTTTGGAGTGTGATGGCCAGTGCGAGAGGATGGACGGTAACGCCATGACGTGTCTGGGACAGGTAAGAAACTTTTACCTGTTGCACCATTAAAGGCAGCAACATGTGGGAATGAATGATGAAGAGCTTTGTCCGGTTTAGTCACGCTTGTCCCTCCAAAAATCTGTTTTTATTATTAGAAAAAATAAATAAAATCCACACACTACATGACAAATTCATTTGGATATTTGTGTAAGACAAGCACATCAGGCTGAACGTCTCAATTGATTAATAAAGCAATCACCCACAGCAGTAATGTGAATTTTTCAGCATATTGGGACTCCACACGAGGCCCCTATTATTTAGATATGACAAGGAAGCTGTAAATATATTCATAAATGTAACACGCCGCCAAGACAAAGTCTAACTTCCAAATCAAAGTTTCAGCAAGTACATTGACGCCTTTGTAAGCTTTTATGTTGAAGTCGTGTTGATGTCATGACGGCTAGTTTGACCGTCAGGAGTTTTCATCTTAAATTACCGTATTTTCCGGACTATAAGGCGCACCTAAAAATCTAAAATTTTCTCAAAAGCCGACAGTGCGCCTTATAGTCCGGTGCGCCTTATATATGGACCAAATTCCTAAATTTAAATTGGCCCGAAGCATTGTGTCATGAAATCAGTCATAAGTGGCCTGCTGAAGACTATGAATTATGAATCAAAAAGACGATGGATCATTATTTTGTGATTATAAAGTAATTTGTTGCGTCTGAAGTTGAAATAAAAAAGATAAAATGGAGAATGATTTGATTTGGATTAAAAATCTGACACGATTCATTAATGTTGCGCCTTATAGTCCGGTGTGCCTTATATAAGGACAAAGTTTTAAATTGGGCCATTCATTGAAGGTGCGCCTTATAGTCCGGAAAATACAGTAATGCCATTTATTTTTTACCGTCACAGTTGGGACCAACATCAACACAATGCCGTTCTGAAATCACGTTTACTCTCTAAATAAGCGTGCTAAGAAACTGCTAGTTAATTCCTCCACCACTTGTATGATACGGCACGTTAGCAGCTAGCTTGCAACTAACTGCTAGCAGTTAGCGCCCAAATGGCAACGACATTTGACAGCTGTTGTGTTGCTTTCATTCTTTTTGTCGTTTTTAATGATGTGGACATGGGCTAATTTTATGTAATTTACTCTCCAATTATTATTATTATTATTATTTTCATCTGTAGACACACTCGAACGCATTCAAATGTCCAAATGTTTCCGTTATGGTTACACATGCAAACAGCAAATTTGAAACTCATATCATGTGGATAAACGTGCCAAAGATGACACTGTCCATCAGGACGTTCCAACACTACGAATGAGCAGCACCGCTGTTATTTTGTCCGCTCAGTCACCCAGCGATCTTATTTATTCATGAGCCGCTGCAGCTGAACATTTGCGCTGTTGCCACCTGTCATCTCCACCACTGCCATCCCCCGTGCGCTACCTTGACATGACCTGATTTTGTTGATTGCCGCCTTCAACATGGAGGTGTGCTGGAATACACTCCAGGCAATTTGCGCTCGACATGTTATAAATCACCAGGCCCGCCAGCCACGTTAGCCACGGCAGCAAGTGAGCACGTTAACAGGATTTGCCAGGTTTCAATTTGATTCCGTCATATGCTACTTTTAGTGGTTATTTTTCGCCGTTGACAATTTAATACCCTGTTTGGCTCACCGTGGTTTTTGTTTTGGCTCTCTTTATTGCCACCCCAATTGATGGTCCTGATCCAGGGACCCGACCAGTGTGTGAAGTGCCTCCACTTCAAAGACGGGCCCAACTGTGTGGAGAAATGCCCTGACGGCCTGCAGGGGGCCAACAGTTTCATCTTTAAGTATGCCAAGGCCAACAACGAGTGTCATCCCTGCCACGCCAACTGCACCCAGGGGTAAGAAAGATCATCTCGCTCGGGTGCCCAACGATTGTCCTGTTTTCATGTCTCTCACACAAGGGCATGGAAAATAACAAGAAAATGAGGGGAGGGTGTTGAAACTCCAGACACCTGGTACAACTGTTGTTGGCATGACAACAGCTGCGTCATGTCTTCATTTTTCTTCCTGCGGCTCTGGATTTACGTCAACACACCGAGTAAAAACATAGCCGAGGTCATAAGTCAACATGGTGGAACTAGTCGGCCACTAAGCATCGGAGATTAGATTTTTTTCGCCTGCTTTATTGGCTGGATTACAGATGAAAATCGTTTTACATTCCCCAGCAGTGTTTGCTTGGTGTGAAACAAGCCACAACATACTTTCACCTCCTGTCATATCGTGATGAGTGGTCAGCCACGCTCGGGATTTCATTTCGTGCTCGGTGACAGCTGAGTGACGCAAGAGAAAGACAAGCAGAGGTTTACTCATAACCTGTCCGTGCTTTAATAGACGACATCTCTGCCCCGCAGGTGTGTCGGGCCCAGACTGCCAGATTGTGTCGGGATGATGGACAGGTAAGGGATCTCGGAAATCACTCTTCATTTTGGTCGGGGAAACCCGATTTGCTGTCCAAATGCACAATTGGAGGACACGATATCGACAAAATTATCCAGACGGACTGTATCTCAATAAGAAATCGAGGGTTGACGAGACCTCGCGAATGCCGCTTTAAGTCAATGGGAAAAAACGAAAAATATAAATAAATAAAAATCGGCCCCTGCTGACCTCACCGAGAATCCCGCGAAGGGTAAACAATCAAGACGTCAGTGGACAATGTGGCTCAACAACTCTACTAACGTACGCATAAAAAAAAAGTTATTTTAACAATTAGAGCAAATGTGTCTCATTAGAATTGAGCCAAAACAGCGCAGGAGTAAGAGGGTATCCATTAAAGTACAAACGAGCGCCTCTGGGGTCTTCTCCACTCACATAATAGAGCTGATGTTCCCGCCTTTTATCCGGCGGTGACCTCGCGTCGCCCGTAAATCCTCTCCTCCTAATTAGAGAAGTCCTTCCCATTGTCTCACCTTGTGCCAGACGACTGTCTGCTTCTCACCCTTCTGCTGTCTGCTTTCTCGTTGCGTGACCCCGCCTTTTCTGTTATTTTGCATATATCAAATCTTTTTTTTTTTTTTTGCATGTTCCTTCCCCCATTTCTCCATTCTCTCTTTCACATTTATTTATTTAAAAATATATGGGTTTTTTTATTTATTCATTCATTCTTTCTTCCATGTCCTTTTCAGCCGCTCTCAATTCTTTTCGAGTCTCCTTGCTCGGCTACCCTCGTCCACCTAATCGTCCCAAACTGCCGCATTACTATTCACAACGTGGCCGTATATCTCATTATGTTGAAACCCAAAGCCTCTTTGTAAATTTCAAGCCCCCACCACCACCACACTCGCCTATTTAGGTCCGCCACAATCGATACAGCACCTCACGCCGCCGCCGTACACGAATCTTCCATTAGTCACTAATGGCCTCTGTAACAAATAGAGTTTTCAACGTCAAGTATGAGGTAGCAGCAGGTGTCCTTATTGTTTTTTTAGATTTCCATTCATCGTATCCATAAAGCTAGCACACCTCATGATATAGAGAAAATGACAAGAAAGAACAGGGAAAGGACATTGACATTGCCAAATACATTAATACCATTTTGTATAAGCCAAGCGTGGTCGGTATCCCCTCGCGATCCATCTCAGCAATTCAAATCATTTTTATTATATCAAGTTGTGATTCTGATGAAGTAAATAGATTATAATTTAGGGGCGCTAACAAGAGGGCTAGCATAGCTCGACACGTGAACGCAAAAGGTACAATACCAGTCAAAAGTCTAGAAAGACCCTCAAATTCGGTGTTCTAGCATTAGTTGAAAATTATTTTTATTATTTTATTTTTCCCCATACATTTGGGTCTGCATGCTAGATCCAAACGCTGCTGGATAGAAGAGTAGGAGCGGATTATGGAATGGACTGCTTGTGCATGGTTGCTAATATCAGAGATTTTGGATGTAGTATTTTATTTCCTCTAATAACAGACCGATATCCCTTACTTGTGAACACAGTTGTCCAATAAGATTCCCATTTATCATCCCTCACAGTCGTGTGTTGAAGAAAAACGTCTTTAGCCCTCCTCAGATCTGGATAAAATGCAGACAAAAGCCGTTTTATCTCCTTCACGGCCGCTTCGGCTAACTTTGACAAAGGAAGCAGCTCTCACTTGGAAACTGCTACGTTTCTATTATGTGTGGTTTTGTGTGTCCCACCGAGTTTTTAACAACACCCCCGCTGCCCACTTCTCCTATCCGCAGGACGCCCCTCATCGCCGCCGGAATCATCGGCGGCCTCTTCGTCATCGTCATTGTGGCGCTCAGTGTTGCCGTCTATGTTCGGCGAAAAAGCATCAAGAAGAAGAGGGCCTTGCGTCGCTTCTTGGAGACAGAGGTCAGGACGGTATTATTCTATTTTTTTTCTGCGTTGGGCGTCTCGATTTTTACTCATTTTTGGAATGTGTTATTCCGTTCTTCAGCCAATAAATATCATCACCTACGCGCTGTCGAGTAAACTAGCGAGACATTTTCAAACAGATGCTTTACATTGTTCGGTCCTATCGGTTTCAAAATCAGGTCAAAATACAAACAAAATGGCCGTATTGTGCTTGAGTCACTTTAGCTCAGGGGTGTTAAACTCATTCTTAATGTGGGCCACTTTGTAATTGCGGCTTCCCTAGGAGGGCCGTTATGACAGTGACATCAAATAAATGTTTAATGAAGACATATAATTATTTTTATTATTATTGTTCAAATTACTGTAAAATAATAATAATACATTTATCAAGGATCATGCAAGTTGACATGATTTGCTTTCACGGGCCATATAAATGACATGGCGGGCCGGATCTGGCCCCCGGGCCTTGAGTTTGACACCAATGATTGTGACTGTTAATTACACCTAACCACACGAGGAGGCATCCGTGTGAGTTGTCCTTGAGGAGCATCCTTGCTGTATCTCCGCACGTCCGCACACACTTCAGGGTCAGGTTCAGTCGTGTCATCGCCGCAGGCCCCACCACTGCCCCATAGGAGTCCGCTTGTCATTCCACGTTTGGATCATTTTCAGGTGAAGGCAGCAGCTTGTAGGCAGCTGTCAGGCTGGAGGCAGAGGAGGTCGGTTAGCTGCAAGAACTTTCGCCCTTTTCTCATCCCCAAACGCTCATCTTCATCCACTGGTCATCCAGTCAGGAAATCGTGACGGACTTTGATTTATGAACAGAAAAGGAGCTTTTTGAAAACTCTTGTTTTAAAGGATTGTGCATAAAAAGAGGTTTGGTTTCCGGGGGGCTTCTTCAAAAATTCCAAAGAGACATGTTTGAACTACACATCATCAATGGAGGCTCCTCTCAAGGTGACGATAGGGGAAAGTCTGAGTTAAAAGAAGAATGAGTCACAGGGGAGACATAAAAATGGGTTCACAGATCAAAAGTGAGGGAGGAAAAAAAAAAAGAGATGAGATGGAGCAACGAAAGACAGCGAATGGCAAAACAAAGGAATGAACTAAGTGTGCTTTGCAAGTCAACAGTCTTCACAGCGCGCTTGATATTGAAATGGCCGCCGTGTCCTCAGATCCCAGTTTGACAGCTTGTACTGGAGGCATCTTTTTCTCAACTGACACAAGAGGTGAGCTCTCTGTTTTACCCTCGACGCCCCAAAAAAAAAAAAAAAAAGCCAACGGGCCCCGGACACTGAGCCTTCATCCAGACACTCTTGATCTCAGTCATCAGGGTGTGTTATTTGTTTGAATTGAAGATCGAAATTTCACCAGCCTTGCAAAAAAGTCTCCGACTGACAGTGAGGCCTACGAACGCCTCCCGTGTGTTAAGAAGGCAAACGCTTGAGTAAGCAGAGGAAAGAGTTTGAGGGAGAAGGGAGTCGATCCTTTTTTGCTGAGTTTTTGTTCAAACTATTTGTTCTCCCTGAATTACGACATTTCCTGCAATTACCGTAATTTTCGGACTATAAGTCGCACCGGAGTATAAGTCGCACCAGCCATGAAATGCCCAAAAAAGTGAAAAAAAAACATATATATGTATATAAATCGCTCCTGAGTATAAGTCGCCCCCCCACCCAAACTATGAAAAAAAACCGCGACTTATAGTCCGAAAATTACGGTATATATATATACACCAAAGTCGGTGAAAAGTTTTCAACTATGGTTGAGTCTCCAAGAGAATTACAAGATATTTTCTCAATCTATTTCCAATATTGTGGCAGATTTGAGTCACTGGGATTCAGCACCCTCATTAATTATGTAGCAAATCACTTTTGAAAATAAATGTGATTCCAGCCAGATGCCTTATTATTTTTAATCAATTCAAAGGGGAGCAACTAGTAATTAATCTTCACTGTCTGTTTTGATTTTGGACACGTTTGCATTTTTTAATTCAAGTTTTGCATTATGATAATGTCTTGGACGCAGCTGGCATCGAAAACAAAACCAAAAAAAACACCCGGTAAGATGATTGCAACTTTGTTCTGATTCTTTTCGAGTAAGTTTAGATAAGGGTGTTTTTCTTGAACTTGCGTCTTTCCATTTCCCAGTGGAGCAGTGAAAATGTACACCTGTGTGTTCATTAATGCATGAAGGTTATTAATTCTTCAAGCCTTGTCTTGTTTGACGGTGGAGCACGTAGCTTATTTGTCCAGCCAAACTCACCTCGCATCGCCACTGTGGCACCGGCGGAGCTCATTGGGCCGAGGCACGCCGCGTTATTAGCCAGTAAATAAAGTGGCGCCGCGAGCCGAGAAGAGCCGGAGAGAATCTCATCTACGGCCACGGGCGTGCTTTCTATTTACCGGCTCGGTCGTGTCACTCTCTTGACGGCTCTCGTCGTGGCTTCCGTCCAGCGGCCTCCTAATGAAACAATAACAGCGACAGCCTGTCGCCATTTGTTCTGATTACAGCTTCACCACGGTGTCGACTCGGTTTCGCCTCCCCTCTCGCATCACTCTTGCTTTCTTGTCACACGTGGTCGGTGAGATCAAACACGTGGATGCTAATCATGCTCTTTGCCCAAATGTCGCGCGGATTTGATGGATGATAACCAACGCGGACAAACCTCTTCCCATTTATATTTCACATTCCGGAGATCCCAATTGTTCAATAATAGATGCGCTTCCATGAAAAATTAGTTTTGTGAAATTTACATTTTTCAGCATCAATACTGGATTACACGCTGAAGAAAAAAATAGCCTGCGTTGTTAGCATCGACTCTTTAAAATGTCTTTAAAGTCCCACTAATGCTGATGAGGAAGGCAACGCTGTTAGTTTGCTGAAGAAAAATTTGCCTGCGTTGTTAGCATCGACTCTTTAAAATGTCTTTAAAGTCCCTCTAAAGCTGATGAGTAAGGCAACGCTGTTAGCTTGATGAAGAAAAATTACCCTGCGTTGTTAGCTCCGACAATCTAAAATGTCTTTAAAGTCCCGCTAATGCTGATGAGTAAGGCCACGCTGTTAGCTTGCTGAAGAAAAATTAGTTGCACTGACACTTTAAAATGTCTTTAAAGTCCCTCTCATGCGGATGAGTAAAGCAACACTGTTAGCTTGTCCGTCTTATTGGGGTTAGCGCTAACGTTTCCACGATAAAAGATGAGAGGACAGCCATCACGTCCTTGTTCAACACGCAGTTTCCATCTCGTTGTAGTGTTAGCACAGAACGCTAACAGCTGAACACGGGATTTATGAGGACCAGAACACCGACAAAGCATAAAACAAAGTCGAAAGAAAGTGAGCTGGAGCCAAAACAGGCACGGCCATATTGGAAAAAGAAAACGGTGAGTTGATCTTAAAAGTTTGAAGAATCGGATAGTTGGAATTCCATTAGGAAGAGAATGAATTACCATTCCAGGTGAGCTAAGAAGTCTAATGGAGTAATTAATTGATTTAGGTTGTTTTTTCCTAGCTCGGCCTGCTAACCTACTTCCTGCCGTGACATCACAGCGGGTCTCCGCCTCAGGGCTTGAATCCATCAAGCAACAAATCACTAACAGGCCCAAGTCGTCCATTGTGTGCGGGCGGCGATTTCGCAGCTCTTCTCGCCGTGATGGTTTTACGTCACGTCCAGCGAGCGCTTGAGTGGCTGACCTGCTGATGTATGCTCTCATTATATTGTTTGATGGCAGTGGTTGAGCGGCGTGATTATGCCGCTGATAAACCGCAGCGCGCCCGGGCTCCGATGGGCTCATTAAGACGCGGATCGATCGGACGCATTGACTTGTTGTGTGCAGGGATGTGTGTAGTGTGCCTCCATATGAGCTTCCGTTCGGGTGGCCGGCGGATGTCGATACGATTTTGCCAATATTTACGAGTACGGGCTGTTCAATTTGCCGTTTGGTTGGATTTCTGTCCGCCTCTTACTTCCCCTCGGTTAGCTCGATTACAGGTGAGGCCTCGCTTGTTTCCATTAAGAGGTTTTGTGGAGTGGCAAGGAGAGCGGCTGGCCGGCCAACGGCTCGGTGTCAGCTTTCACCGGATGCCAGGTGGAGCTGGTCGTAAACATTGGCACGGAACGGGCTTGCTATGTGCACAGCCGGTGAGATACGATTCTCGCTCTGCCGCGCTAGCAGCTGACAGCGGACAGATTTGTTCAGCGCAGGCACGCTCCAGCTAATGTCGGGAATGTTACCACCTTGGAAATATTTGTGTTCCAGAATGTGTGTAAAATTTGGACACGAATTCCAAAATCCTCGGTATCGGGATGGGACAGTCACTGATTGTTTTGGTTTCGTTTGACACAAATCATTGCTGCCGACTTCGGAAGTCAAATGTAACAATTGCTTCCAGCGGCTCTGAATGTGTTTTTTTTTTTTTTTGTATTCAAAGAGGAACATTTCTGACTGGAAGTGAAAAATGTCAGTCTGCAGCAGATAAATTGTCGCGTCAGTAAATTCAACTCAAGTCAGTTTTAGGCCCAGCAGAGCTTCTTCTTCTACTACTTATTAGTTGACACGAGCACATATGTATCTACGCTGGTGAAGCCCCACGCCATGTTCAGTGAAAAACTAAAACAATGAAACGCCCATTGTATTTGAAATCAATATTTACAATCATCTCGTCATCATCAATCATCTCTCTAACGCAAACAGTCAATAAATATAAATGTACATACAAATGTTTATTGAAATAAACATTCATTAAAAGTCCATTACAAGACACCGCTTCCGTCTCTCTCTTTCTGTCTCTCTCTCTTTTTCTCTCGCTCTCTCTTTCTCTCTCGCTCTCTGTCTCTATCTCTTTTTCTCCCTTTCTCTCTCTTTCTCTCTCTCTCTCTTGCTCTCTTTCTCTCTCTCTTTTCCTCTTTCTCTCTCTCCCTCCCTCCCTCGCCCTCTCTCTCTCTCTCTCTCCATCCTCTCCTTCTCTCTTTTGCTCTCTCTCCATTCATGTTCCAAACCTCCAAATATATAAATAAAATACTGGCCTCCAACAAAGGCTGCAAATTCTGTTGTTATGACAACCAATCAAAAGTAAGTTGTGAAGCATCACTGATATTTGACTTTGATTTAAAGTGACTATTAGTGGCGATCGTAATAATTCCGACACGCATCAATCACGTGACGTCATTTTTATCAGCCCAGAAAGCGGGGCGTTTTTCCACCACGTCCGCCGATTTTTTAAATTTTTCATTTGTCAGGAAAATGTGCATCTGTCCGTCAGTGACGGATTGACGGACTGACACGATTTGTGTTTTTTTTTTGGTCAGCTGGTGGAGCCCCTGACCCCCAGCGGAACAGCCCCCAACCAAGCTCAGCTGCGCATCCTCAAGGAGACGGAGTTGAAGAGAGTCAAAATTTTGGGCTCGGGGGCTTTTGGGACGGTCTACAAGGTGAGTGAGCCAACCACATTTAAATCTCGATTTGCGTATTGTGTCTACCCAGACTTCGACTTTTTGGATATGACAATAATTGCTTGATTTTCTAGGGCATCTGGGTACCAGAAGGTGAGACGGTGAAGATCCCAGTGGCTATTAAAATCCTAAATGAGACCACCGGCCCCAAAGCCAATGTGGAGTTCATGGACGTGCGTATTCCCGTCGCCTGCCACTTTGTTGGATTGCGCACCTGGTTGTAAATTTTTATGAAAGTAGCATCTCAGGGATAAAAATGAACTGCCAAGACTGGATGAGACTATTAAAAACACCACTTGTTTATGATACGCGGCTTCGCCGGAGTCCCGCCAGGCTGGAGAACTTTTTGTTTTTATCACCCCTTCCCACCTTGCTTTTCCCCTCTCTCTCTCTCTCTCTTTTTTTTTTTTTTAACCAATTTTTCTTCTTCACACTCTCTGGATTTCACTGGTCCCATTTTGGAGTTCTCTTCACCTCCCGCCTCTCGTCTCTTCTAGCTCACCCATCTCTCCTTTTCTCCTGTTTCTCCCAGCGGGACTCTGCGTCCATCCAGAGCCAATATGCTCACTCCGTCAGTTTGTTAAACAGCAATCTAAAGGCAGGCTCACGCCTCGCCACTAAGAAGCCCCGCCACTGGAGTGCCAGCTCCGAGCACACGCTCACTCATGCACGGGCGCACACACGCACACACCACAACAACAAAATGTTCCCCAGGTGATGGCGGCGGCGGCGCTAGCTCGATTTGCCAGCGTTGGCAGATATGCGAATGTGAGTGGCCGGATTTGTTATTTGAGTGTATGCAATTTGCCAAAAAAGCATATATCGATGGGAGAGGTCCACTTCTTCAATGTCGTCGGTCGGATGTGTGTATTAAAATGACTTTGATGGGAAAATAGGGTCATCTGGCTGTAATGGAGGTCAATGTTCAGGAGAGAGGAGAGGAAGAAAGTAAAACAGCTGCACTACACACACACACACACACACACACACACACACACACACACATAAGTTTAGTCCTGCCTATGAAGCTTTGATAGCAGGACCCATTTTTTGTCTTCTTAGACTTAACTTTATTCATCCCAATAAATAAAGCGCGTCGCAATAAATAAAAGGGTTGAGTGAGAAATCAATAACAATAATAAAGTAATAAATAAAATAATTGAATAATTGTTTTTTTTCCATTTCCTCCCTCTACCTTTTTTTGTTAAAAAATGTGAAGTGGGAGCGCTTTTAACTTGAATTTTTTTATAATAAATAATAAAATAAAAAATAGTAATTAAAAAAACAGCCACATCTCTATTTTTTTTAAAGTGAAGACAATTTGCAATTGTAGTATCGACACAAAGTCGATGCACAATTTGTCTTTGCGGGCCAAATATAATTACACTGCGGGCCAGATTTTTGCCCACGGGCCACAGTTTGATTCCGCTAGCAAACTTGGATTGACACACTACTCTAAGAGTAGAGTCTACTGCCAGCCCCGATGGTGCCAAGTCGCCCTCTGAGCGTTTTAAAGCGCCGTGCAAGGTCGCGAGTCTCGTTCACATCTGCCGTGGCCTACATTTAATTACGCCGGTGCAACATTTATGAAACTCTGCGTGAAAATGTGGATGGAAAAAGGTTGTGTTTGCGCTGCTTTGAAGACTTTCCGCAGTGTTTTCTTGAACTGGGAGAATACTCCACGGGCAAGACGCGGCATGCAAATTTGGTCGGCAACCCATCTTCATTTATGCATCCGTCTCCACCTCCGCTCGGAATATAGTGCACAAGTAGTCATGCATAATAGATACACGGACGGGCGCCGAGTTTCTACTATGAGAGCAGAAGTTGATATTTGTTGACAAACAGACGTGATGACTCGGAAAGTTCAACTTGTGAGCGGAATGGAGAGTAGAGAGTGCTCTTAGTTGCTTTTTGTGTTTGACCCAGGAGGCGCTGATCATGGCCAGCATGGAGCACCCCCACCTGGTGCGTCTACTGGGAGTGTGCCTGAGCCCGACCATCCAGCTGGTCACCCAGCTCATGCTGCACGGCTGCCTCCTCGACTACGTGCACGAGCACAAGGACAACATCGGCTCGCAGCTGCTGCTCAACTGGTGCGTCCAAATCGCCAAGGTAGGTGTCGATGATCCGGAGGAAAGCCGGGTTTTTGTTTTTTTCTCAAGTGCTTGCTTTGGTCATATAAAATGATTATTCTATATTATTTTATTAAAATTATTTATTTAAAATTATTATTTTATATTATTTTATTACGTTATATATTTAAAATGATTATTTTATATTATTTTATTACAATTATATATTTAACATTATTTTATATTATTTTATTAAAATGATATATTTATTATCATTATCAATGAAATAATAATAATATTTTTAATAATAAAATCATTTTAAATCATTTTAAATAATCAACCTTTTTATTTCTTTCATCAAATGGTGGGACTAAATGAAATAAACTGCATCTTAGATCATTTTTGTAAGGAGACTTTACATGTACTTTGAATATCTTCAAAAGTTTTAAGCTCACGTGAAAATGGGTGGATTTAACTGGTGACGTTTTCTAAGTTGTGATGGACATCCTGATGTAAAGACCTTGGAAGAACGGCTGAGATGTTGATCCCTTGTCCCGAGGGAATCTTTTAATGTCAATCCAAAATGTTCTTAGTCTACAGCAAAATTGGCCTCACTGTTGTAATAATTGGATAATACATAAAAATGCTTGATCAGCAATTATCATTCCAACCCACATCATGGCCAGGTCAGGGTCATTTTCTGCCACCAGGTACCACCAGATAAGACTGCTGGGATTGATTTTGCCATTTCTGTTTGGCCGGTCCTGTTGGTTCTCCCGAATGAGTGATCAGAGGATAGGTTTGATGAGGTGTGTGTGGAAGGGCTTAACCCTTGACCCCCCCGACACACACACACACACAAATGAATCTAAGTGCCTGAAGAGCAGGTTACTTAAGCCGCTACTTAGCGCTGTAATTGGATTCGATTGTGGCTGTTGCTCGTAAGATAGTGAGGGAGAGTGGAGCGCTTGATGGCAAGTCATTTTTTGTGACTTGTTGCGCATGAAGTGATCTTGCACTGCCTGACTGATTTCATTTGAATGACTTTTTATTGGACAAATTATATCATCGAGCTAGCATGAGTAAGGCTCATTTTCATTTCCACCTTGGAAAGATGTCGCAGTAACAAAAGTAAAGTGAGCCAACTGGCAAATATAAAACGGTCTATCCATTCACCCATCCAGTTATCCTTCCATCCATCCATCTATCCTTCCAGCCAGCCATCCATCATCCATCCATCATTCATCCATCCATCCATCTATCCTTCCATCCATCCATCCTTCCATCTATCCATCCATCCATCATCCATCATCCATCATCCATCCTTCCATCCATCATCCATCATCCATCCATCCATCATTCATCCATCCATCCATCCATCCATCCATCCATCATCTAGCCATCCTTCCATCCATCCATCCATCCATCATCCATCCATCATCCATCCATCCTTCCAGCCATCATCCATCCATCCATCATCTAGCCATCCTTCCATCCATCCATCCATCCATCATCCATCCATCCTTCCAGCCATCATCCATTCATCCATCCATCCACCCATCCATCCATCCATCCATCCATCCATCCATCATCCATCCATCATCCATCCGTCCAGCCATCCATCCATCCATGCATTTGCCCATCCATCCATCCCATAATATCCATCCATCCATCCATGCATTTGTCCATCCATCCATCCATCCATCATGCATCCATCCATCCATCCACCCATCGATCCTTCCATCCATCCATCATCCAGCCATCCATCCATCATCCAACCATCATCCATCCATCCATCCATCCAATCTGAGCTAAAATTGCATTCAACAAATTTAAAGAAACATTAAAGACACTGTTTTGGCGGGAGAAAAGATCATTTCCTTCCAACGGCCCATGCAGCCCCACCGCCAGCGCCACGACAAGTACACAAACAGCCGTATGTGGGCTCTGACCCGGGCAGGTGACCGCTGCGCCGCAAATAGATTGGCTACGGCCTGTCGCCAGGCACTGACTCTCTATCACTGAGTGTTTTGGGCATTGAGATAATGGCTGTCATTAATCTACAGCCACACACAAAGCTGCCGCACTTGCACACACTGGCACAATGACTGACACTTGCATCAACACACACACGCACACACACAATGTAGCACAGCTCAGTCGCTTTCAATCTTTTAATTTATTAGTTTGTTCTTTTCTTTCCTCACCTGTAAACACCTCCCCCGTCTTTTTTCCCCACTGAGGCCAAGTGCTCTATTTAAAAGAAGTCAAAGTTTGCCCTTTAAACATTACCCAAGATACACTTGCACCATCAAGTGAGTGTGTGTGTGCGTGCGTGCGTGCGTGCGTGCATGTGTGTGTGCGTGCATGTGTGTGTGTTCTCAACTTCTAAAATTGAACCAACCATCAGTCATTTGCCGATTCTCTTGTCTGCTGAGTAATTTTTCTCTCGGTTTTAGATTATGAATGGAATAATTAGGTCGGCCATGTTTTTTAAATCAGTGGCTGAATGAGCCACAGGGCCGGGGGACTGATTTCATTTGGCTGTCCTTCCGCCATGGCTCTCTCTGTGTTCCTCTCGTCGGGCTTTCCATCATCGGAGGTGCTGCGATGATGTGACGAGCTTGGCTCGCCAAAAAGTTGCGCGTCTTGACCGTCGTCATTGAGGTCATGCAAGATCGCTAAGAACACTCCTAGTGGTGAGATGACGTGCACAACATGCCCTGCGGGGGGACCCCCCCCCCCCCATCTCGTCAAGCAGAGCTGTCATGTGCCGGGTGGCGTTTTGTTGATTGACAGGGCTAATGATGGTGCCAAATATTGACCTTCTCCGAGGCGAGCCCGATGTAGCCCAGTACTGCATTGTGGTCAAATATTAATGAGAGGCTGCATCGGCGATGGTGTGACAATTTCGATTTACTCTGCGCGCTTTCAGCCATGTCAAAACGAGGAAACAACACAAACAAGGACATCGTTTAGCAAAATCAGCAGTCACCTCCTCTGACAGGGTCAGCTCTAATCTTGATCTGCGTGTGTGTGCTCAGATTTTAGATCCTCGATATCGGCTGACGTTTTCCGGGCTAGATTTTGGACATTTTTGAAGTTTGATGTCCATTTGAACTTTTCCCATTACCATACATCCCTCTTCAATCTGTGCACGCATCGTATAAACATTCAGCTTGTTAGAGGCCCGCAGGTAGGCATTGATTCTAAATGATTCTTTTTTTTTTTTACTCAGCATATACATGCAAATGATCATAAATATTTAAGCGTGTGAGTGTTAGTCGACGATAGCGACCTCGTTATATTCTGGCAAGTCTAAATAATGCATGCTGTCGTCAAAGCTATTGACTCTGAGTGATGAAGATGTTCGTTTGGGTGCCGAAAGGTAATTATGATTAGTTAAGTGGGGAGCAACATGACTTGTGTCTGCGCCATCCGTTAATGTTGTTGAGCTATGAGGAATGGCGCAATGGGTCTGAGAAGAGGGGGAAAAAAAAAACATTCTCGCTCTTGTAACGCTAATTCTTCCCAGCCAAAAAATAACGAGGCGTCGCACTGAATAAAACCTTGTGAACTAAATGAAATGTTATTTTAATGGAGTCCGCCGCCAATTTACAGCAGTGCAAGCAACTTCTTTGTCGATTGGCCGAAACAAACGATTCTTCTTTTCTTTTTTTTTTTTTTTAAACTTCCTTGTTTTTTTCCTTTCTCTACTACTTGTTATTTATAGAGTAAGAATTTAAAGCCGCCAAAGGGCCGGAGAGTATCGATGTCCGGTGACTAATTTCTCCCGGACTTCATCAGATTGCACTCCCATAATTCTTTGTGAGTTTGTCAGGAAGCCCTGCTTAGTAAACAGTGCGAGACACGCACATGGGTGGGCGGGCGTACGTGGAAAGCGATCCCCGGGAGAACGTGTCCCTGCTGAGGCAACAAAATGAGGGAAGTGGGCTCAGGGAGAGGTGATGGGGAGAACAGGCAGAGGAGGGATAAGACCCTGGGTCTTTCTAATTATCTGTAAGGATCAGCAGTGCTCAAGGATGCGTAAGGGGAGGGATTTGACTGCCAGATCCACTGGGGAAGAATGCCTGATTGGATCGGTCACCTCTCTCCCCGCACAGCCATTACCGACGCTGCCTCCAGCTCAGGCTCATTAGACACAGGCCTGTGCGCGCATGCAGATGAATGGCCGCCGCGGAATTTTTAAACTTCCTCCTGCTATTCGATTTGTTTTTTTTGTATTTAGAAAATTTTTAGTTTTGCATCTTTCGGGTTTAAGTGGTCGCTGAATTGGAAGCTAATGAGGCCAGAACCTGCTGGAAATGCAGATTGACAAGTCACAAAGGCTCAAGGAGCAATATGTGAAAGATTGAAATATAAGTCCATGTTTGAAATGCCAGAAATAGTTGCATGAGACTTGATATGAAACAGTTTTGGAAATCTTTGATTGCAGCCTCAAATAGTGACCTATGCACTCTGATAGTTAAGGAGTACTTGTGCCTGCCTAAAAAGACGCATTTTATTTTTTTTCTCTGAATTATAAATCTGATTAACATCTTTAAAAATATATTTTTTTTATTTTACATCCAGATTGATGTGTTCGGTTTCTATTCTAGCTACTGTAATTAAATCTTGGCTGTACAGTCATTATTTACTTTTGTTACATTCCCTCCCCACTGTCAGCCATGGACCGTTCGAATCATCATCATGTCGCTTTCCCCTCCCGCCAGTCGCGCGGATGTAATCGACAAAACGGCAAACTTCTCCCTCATCTTGTCTGCCGGTGAAAATTAGCCGAGGTAATTAAGAATTATAACCGCTCAGTGTCACAGTAAGCGGCGGACAAATTACAGGCATTACTGAGAAGTTTGTGCTGAGCTGCTTTCAATGAACAGCGTCTATCGCCTCTCCCTTCGGAATGGAGAGGCGGATGAGCTGACGGTGAAAGCCGTCATTTCCGTCCTCACCACCGGTGGCGACCCGCAGCCTCACGGGATCCGACGGCAGCTCTGTTAATTATTGCTCGGATACGATGCCTCTGATGATTGGGTGATTACTGATAAGGAGGAGGATATATATATATATATATATATATATATATATATTATTTTTATTTTTATTTTTATTGAAATCACAATTCGACGTTCTAGAAAGGTCAATGAAATGGTATATGGTACATTTTTATGAAACCTGAATTTCTAGACAGACAGACAGACAGACAGACAGCTAGATAGGGAGATAGACAGGCAGGCAGGCAGGCAGGCAGGCGGACAGGCAGGCAGGCAGACAGACAGACAGACAGACAGACAGGCAGACAGGCAGGCAGGCAGGCAGGCAGGCAGGCAGGCAGGCAGGCAGGCAGACAGACAGACAGACAGACAGGCAGGCAGGCAGGCAGGCAGGCAGGCAGGCAGGCAGGCAGGCAGGCAGGCAGGCAGGCAGGCAGGCAGGCAGGCAGGCAGGCAGGCAGGCAGGCAGGCAGGCAGACAGACAGACAGACAGACAGACAGACAGACAGACAGACAGACAGACAGACAGACAGACAGACAGACAGACAGACAGACAGACAGACAGACAGACAGACAGACAGACAGACAGATAGATAGATAGATAGATAGATAGATAGATAGATAGATAGATAGATAGATAGATAGATAGATAGATAGATAGATAGATAGATAGATAGATAGATAGATATTTTCCATGAACCCCGCACAGCCCGTACTGTTTGACTCAAATACGTATCTTTGCTTGATAGATGCGTTTTTTGCCAGCGGTTTGACTCAAGGTCGACTGAGTGCAGCGCAAATGGGCGGAACGTTCAGTGCAGCAGAAGCATAGCTCACATTCACCAAGCGTTCATTAACCATCCGGCATTTTGGAGCTCAGGGAAATAATAGCAGACAGGACAGCACATTTTGCCAACTTATTTCCCCCCTCTACTATCTTCTGAAAATTGCCCTCATGTGCTTTTCCAATCTCGTATTTGTACATTTTTCATGGCGGTATTTTTGCAATACAATTAGCATGACTCTGTTCGCTTGCTTTCCGTTCTAGGGCTCGGGATATGATAGACGACCACCTGGACCACCTGGGCGGTCCTTTTGTGCTCGTTGCTTATCGCACTGGTCCCAGTCCTCGACGAGCAGACAGGCTCATATTGCTCGCATTGTTTGAGTTTGCAGAAGGGGGAGGGGCTTGAAAGAGAGATGGATGAGGAAACCAGAGCTTCAGAAACTAAGCACCCTGCCATTCATGGATGTTTTATGTTGGCATAGCCATGCATCAAAAAAGTGCTTGCATTATTATCCTCAGCAGCAAACTTGCTAAAGCAATAACATGTGCTCCTGCTAAAGTTCAAAAACATCTCTTCTTTTTTGAAATCACATCAAAATCCAATTCAAGCCTCTCACCTGACAACCCTGTTTCTTAGTATTTCTCCACGTTGTTTCCAGCCAAGCTTTTATCCCGTCACCCTCGACCTCTACGCCAATAACCTGACTCAACTTTCCAATGTTTTTCTCCTCACTGGAGAGAAGGTGCCGCTGGGTTGCCCGCTACCATAACCTTGCGTGGTACAAGTTTTAGAAAAAGAAATCAACAAAGCTAATTTTCTACCCGTGCACCGGTCACCGGCGGGTCAGTGGAGCAAACGGCATCTTTTCTCCAGCCATTAAACAAGCTTTTAAAAAGAGCGCAGAAGTGGAATGGCAGATTTGAAATTTCACAACACAATTTATTTGATCTACGTTTTCATTATTACCGTATTTTCCGGACTATAAGGCGCACCGGACTATAAGGCGCACCTTCAATGAATGGCCCATTTTAAAACTTTGTCCTTATATAAGGCGCACCCTTAATGCATCATGTCAGATTTTGAATCCAAATCAAATCATTCTCCATTTTATCTTTTTTATTTCAACGTCAGACGCAACAAATTACTTTATAATCACAAAATAATGATCCATAGTCTTTTTGATTCATGATTCATAGTCTTCAGCGGGCCACTTATGATTGATTTCATGACACAATGCTTCGGGCCAGTTTAAATTTAGGAATTTGGTCCATATATAAGGCACACCGGACTATAAGGCGCACTGTCGGCTTTTGAGAAAATTTTAGGTTTTTAGGTGCGCCTTATAGTACGGAAAATACGGTAATACAATTCTTTTTTTGCTCGTGAAAGAAATTTTAAAAAAGAACAAACGTTTCTGTGTCACGTACACAATCAGCAACGACCCATTGTGCCAGTGTCCCCGGGCTCTTTAATCGGGCCGTGCTTCCTCATCCTCTATGGGGGACGCCGCAGTTTACCGCCCGGGCAGCCGACCGGCCGGCCGGCCGGCCTGGCTGAAAGTTAATTGGCTGGCTCCTTGAGCTGTTGTACATTGTGCTGTCAGCGAGCCGGGCTCCCCTCATTGCCCCGTCGCGTTTAGTCGAAGTGTATTAATGCACTGTGTGGCCCATTGATTCCTAATTCCTCACAATGTCCGCATCGGGGATAAATATCGCTCGACGCGGTCGTCTTCCGGCTTATTGTAATCAACATGGCTATTGATCGGGCTGTCTGAGCTCGGTTTGCGTAATTTATTTGAAATCCACTTTCAGTAATAGGGCGGCATTTTGGCGAAGAAAGAGGCTACATAATTGTGAGGCTCCCAATAGGAAAGGCCGGACAAGCAAGTGGTGAAATATATCTTTGGTTGGAGGAGAGGTGGTCCCCGTCTGTCTGTCTGGGCGAGGCCCGGCCGGGCGGATGATGGATGAGGGTTCATCTAGCGGCGGGGCGGCCGTCGATCGATTTTTATCCTCGCATTTGTCTGGGGAGGAGTCGGCGCGAGCCGGCTCGCCACGTCGGCCATCTCAACACAATCCGGTTTGACACGCGTCTTGTCCTCTTCAGTGACGAGTCTCGTGTGCCAATAGAGGCGTCGTTGATTGTGTGTATTGTCTGAAGAGCGCCGCGACTGTTTCCCGCCTCCCTCCTTGACAGGGTGTTTTTATTGATCCACCTGCAAAGTGGCGTCAACTTGTTGAACATCTGAGCTCAAACACTTCAATCGGCCTCGCCTGGCTGCTCTCTGATTTCTTCAGCCATGAACGCATGCGGCAGGCATGCGTGTGTGTATTTACCCGTCTGTAATGATGCGTATGTGTGTGTATGTGTGTGTGTGTGTGTGTGTCCCTCCTCCGTACAGCCCATTGAGCCACAAATGAAGGCTGCAAAGAAAAGGTTGCTTCTGTACGCCTGGCGATTTTTGTTTCTCTCATACGCAAACTTTATGTCGGATTTATCCATTTTCTTTCCACAATAGTGGCGATTTGTATTTCTTTGTTTTAATGTTCTTGTTCCACTACGGCGCTCAAGCGATTGCTCTTCTATCGCGTCTTCTTCACGTTGCCGCAAACAAGGTTCAAATTCAAATGTCCAGAACACGGGTGGAAAAACTTCACGTCAATGACAGGCACAAAACACAAAAATGTGGCATCCGACACAGAATAAAGAACATCAATTCGGCCAAATAATATAATGAGCGCAGAAAAACTTGACACTTTGCCTGCTATGATTGATTCGATTCAATCGAAACATATGCTGAGGAGAAAACGCAGTTAAGACAATGCCGAGACTTTCAGTTTAAGTGCATTGTAACATGATTATTATTTCCATGAGATCATGTTTTGGCTTCTTGGATTCCCTCAGGGAATGATGTACCTGGAAGAAAGGAGACTGGTCCACAGGGACTTGGCTGCCCGCAACGTCCTTGTGAAGTCCCCCAATCACATCAAGATCACCGATTTTGGCCTAGCGCGGCTGCTGGATGCGGACGAGAAGGAGTACAACGCAGACGGGGGCAAGGTCAGCGTAAGTCTGTTGTGCTTACTTTTATCAACACGCACAAAAGTGTTTGGCGAAGGAGAAAAATATATCGTTGGTGATTGTGAAAGTACAAAGAGTATTTATCTTGAAGCTTGAGATTTATTACCGCTGCCATTTAGTTTACACTAAAAAAAAACACAAAACTTAGAAGTAAAGCAGTTATTTAAGTTGGAACAATTTTATTTTTGTTTTTATTATTGACATTCATTCAATGTTAGCAAGCAATTATTTTGCTCCAAAATCATTTGCTGATTTATTTATTTTTTGCTTACCGTATTTTCTGCACTATAAGGCGCACCAGATTATAAGGCGCACCTTCAATGAATGGCCCATTTTAAAACTTTGTCCATATATAAGATATATACATTTGGCCCGCGGGCCGGACTTTAGACACGCCTGCTGTAGTGGCTCAATATTGGTCCATATATAAGGCGCACCTGATTATAAGGCGCAGTCTGCTTTTGAGAAAATTGGAGGTTTTTAGGTGCGCCTTATAGTGCGGAAAATACGGTATTAAAGTTAAAGTAAAATATAATAAATATAATAAGTTAAATATTTAAATTTCTTTGTTGAAAATGTGGGAAAGCCAATTTTCAGATTAGCAAAACATTGAAATATTTTCTTGAACTGAAAATTCTATTTTTAAAACTGTATCTGTTCATTTCATCGCCTGCCCCAGCCTTGAAATTTTGACTTCACTCAACTTGTTTGGCTGCTTCGTGGACAATTTCCTGTTTATAGTTTAGCCTTTAATTTTGCAGGTTTAATATACGTATTTATCGGGACGTGCTTGTTGCTTCCGCCCTGGCCCACACTTGCCATCAAATGTGCACCAAATGACCGATACCGTCTCATTTCGCACCTTCAAAGCGCACATGATTTTCAATCGTTTCAGGCCGAAGCTAATCGCTCACCACACTTGAGTCATATTGAACAAAACGGCGCTGCCTGAAAGCGCCGTCAATACTACAATCGCTCACAATCGGCCGCTCAATAGCTCAGGCAACCGATGCTAAACCGGACGAGACCACCTGCATAATCATGCAAATATATGAGCTGACTGTTTTTGTTTTTATATCTCACCTTTCAATATTTATTTCCCTTTTCAGATGCCTGTTAAATGGATGGCTCTTGAGTGCATCCACTACAGGAAGTTCACTCATCAGAGCGATGTGTGGAGTTACGGTGAGTGCAAGGAAGCTAAACGCTTTTCATCTCAATCTTTCATAACCTTGCACCCCGTGGAGGAAATAACCCGGAAATCCTGTTTATTCCCTTTTTGCTGTTCACACTTGCATGGTCATATTAGTGAGCTTTATTTTATTTATTTTTGGGCCCTTGCATCTATCAGGAGTGACCATCTGGGAGCTAATGACGTTTGGAGGCAAACCGTACGACGGCATATCAACGAGGGAGATCCCGGACATCCTGGAGAAAGGAGAGCGCCTGCCCCAGCCGCCTATTTGCACCATAGATGTCTACATGGTTATGGTGAAATGTAAGAAGACTTCATTGGTAACTTTTGTGTATGAATCGAATGGAGGTCAAGTTGATGTGTTAAGGAAAAATGAATTTTCATTTTCCATTTGGACTATTGCTTCTCATGGCCCACTTGTCCCATGGCTTCCTTCAGAACATGCTAGATGGTGTCCATGGTGAAATTTGCAGACAGAGGTCAGACATTTACAAAAATCCAGTCCAAGATTTGGACCCTAGTTGGCAGCTATTAACAGCTTGGCCGTTCCTCACTCAACAATGGCGGTGTGACTTTTCTCTTTGGCAGCAATTACCTGACATGAACTCTCTCTTTTTCTCCTAGTTGAAATACCAAGCAACAGAAAAAGTGATAGGACTCTCAGAACATGACATCAAAACATATTCCCAAGATGAAAATGTTAATTCAATTGAAATGTCACCCTATCTAATATTTATTCAGCAAATGTAAAAGCAGCAGCAATGGCTTATGACAGTTCGGAAGAAACATTGCCCCGCAGCTTTTTAGCCTTCCAGCAATGCCCGTGGACTCCGCCGTCTACCTGTGGTGAATAAAAAGTCATAATCTTACTTATGCACGTCTGGGCCCATTTGCTTGTAAGGTCAAAGAGATTCACTTTACTTCAAAAGGAACCGAGCCGCCTTTGTCAGGATTTCCTTCGGGGACGATCCGTTACATCTGACCTCATTCTGATTTAAAAAAAAAAAAAATAGGCTTTATCTACCCGCAGCATCCCGAACCTCACTTCCATGTCCACAAACGTAACGAAGGTACCACCAAGAACGTCAGTAACCGCGAGTGCTTCTCGTCTAATGAGAACACGCCACCTGGCCTTTCGCTTCCCCTTCGGGGCTTCGCCAGCTGCGGCCGCGTGGATTCAAAAGTGGGCCGAACACCCGCCCCGCCAAACCTGCTTCTCTTTTACCTAATTTACCACTTTGAGTCGCCCTTGAGCGAGGCCCCTCCATCGGGCAAGCTGGCGTTTCCGGCAAAGACCAGATGGGTTGCCAGCAGCCCGAATGCGCGGCACATTTGGCGTCGGAAGACAATATCAGCCGTCTCGTCTTCATTCTTAGTCCGTGTTTGTCCTTTCCAGGCTGGATGATTGATGCCGACAGTCGGCCCAAATTCAAGGAGCTTGCCGCAGAGTTCTGCAGGATGGCGCGGGACCCGCAACGATACCTGGTCATTCAAGTAGGTTGACAGACGTAAATCAAATTCAAAAAGAACAGAGGAGCATTAATAATTGTAATCCAATCTGTTTTGGAACATGGCCAACTTTCAGGGAGACGATCGGATGAAACTGCCCAGCCCCAACGATAGCAAGTTCTTCCAGAGCCTCCTGGATGAGGAGGATCTGGATGACCTGATGGATGCTGAGGAATATCTGGTGCCTCGTGGTTTTGACGCAGCTCATCCGTCATACCCAACGAGACCTCGTGTTGACTCCAACAGAGTAAGTAATATCAAGCCTCCTTTAGCCTTCATGGCTGACCTGTCAAATAAAATCAAAATGAAATTTATTTATCATTTTCACAACAACTTTGGCTTTCGTTTCAGTTTAACTCTCTCAATAAACATATTGAAAATGCAACTCAAATCTAAAAAAGTGCCGCTAACGTAGCATTAGCAACCGTTGCAATTCAAAATCTTTGCTGCTGAACAGGCAAATGATTTATTCATTATTCAGTAAACGTTCAATTACGTATGTGTACTTTGTCACTTTGCTTATCTTGTGTGTTCTAGCCTTTAAATGAACACGTTTGGGTCAAAAGATTTGGTGTTTGCTTTCAAAGTGCTGCTAACGCTACGTTGGCGGATGCAATTCAAAATCAAAGGCGAGTCTGAAACAATGCTTGAAAGAGCCAAAGCGGAGACGGCTTGAGGAGGAGGAGGATATGTAACCCCGGAATGTTTCTTTCCTTGTTGTGTTGTTTGTAGCGGAACTTGCTGTAATTACCGCCGTAGCACGTGAAGTTGGCTTGAGCGCAGAGGAGTGGGCCAAGGTTAACTAGCCTGCAGCAAGCTAACGCAGCTCCACAGAAAAGCCGACGCTCTCTCTGCATGTCGTGTTTTGTTTTGCGGTGGTCTTTTCGCTTCTTTTTGCAGGCTCAGGTGTGCGACTTGTTGCACTGCCTGGCTGCGCCTCTCGTGCTTCCCTAAGGTGGATGACTACACCCACGGAATTTTTCACGGAATTCTTTCATCTGCCAGCTGCGCAGATTAAAAGTCTCGCATAGTTCGAGCTGGATTCTTTTGGTCGCTTTAAACCTGGGCTGAGTGGTCATTATGAAATCAATAGATTCATGAAGTCAATATTTATGTCATGAATCTATTTTCTGTCTTCATCAGAACAAGTTCGGCTATAGGGAAGGAGTGCCGAAACTCTCCGACGGACCCCAGACGGGGGCCCAGGCACCCGGTGTCAAACAAGAAGCCACCGGAAGCCAAGGGTCCGCCATGGAGGACCAGCGTTGTAACGGGAATTTGCATAAGAAGAATCTGAAGCAAGCTGGAGCTGAAGACAGCGGCGGGCAGAGGTACAGCGCTGACCCCACCATCTTCCTCGGGGATAGGGTTCCCAGGGACGAAGATGGGGACGGATACATGACCCCCATGAAAGACAAGAGCTCTTCAGGTAGGATGTCATTTCCGTTTCGGAGTCAAATCGGAATTTCCAAAACAAAGGACGAACCAGCTAAAACCGACATCAACTCGGCTCTCCGCTAGAAGAATCAAAGGATCGCTGCTCACCTGCTGAGGGCTTTTAAAAAATATTTTGAGGAATATTTCAAACGAATGTGGTCTCTTCTCAAGGTTTCTCATTTCCCCTAGCTGGAGTTTTGAGTTTTTCCTTGCCCTTTTGGGAGTTTAAGATCAGGGGATGTTTGAGAATATTTGCCATTTTTCACATGTCCTGAGTGTTGTTAGTCACCTAAATGTTGAACAGAGAGTGTGATTTACCGAAGTCAAATTCCTTGTTTGGCACGCTCAAACATGGCGAATAAAAAACTCTTGAATCTTGAATCTTACGACGTCCCATGGTTTGCGGAAATAGTCCCACTTTGATTTCCTTCTTTTATGTCTGAACGTCCATTAACACCGTTTGACGGCGGCGCTCGTCAGCCTCTGATCGTAATTCGACCCAGCGACCTTATCCTCATGCTGACGCTTTTGATTTTTGAGCTTCTCAAAATATAACAAGGCCCCAAGCATAATGCATCTGATGCGGTGTCAAGGAGCGCAAGAGTGGGCAAAATCAATAGGTTTCACACCCCGCCATAATCGCGCTTGCAAGCAGCCAAGAGAGTTCGTTTGTTGGCATTTCAGCCCCCGGCAGATGGAGATTCCAGTGCCAAAGAACTTCTGGCAAGATGCCTGTCTGGTCCTGAGTGGCTCCCATTATCACCATTATCATGTCCCCTTTCCATCTTCTTTCCTCATTAGCAAGCGACCTAACTCTCGATCTTCTCTATCTCACCTCTCGCTATCTAGTGCTCATTCCTTCCAACTTCCCCTCCGTTTTAATGTCTGACAATTTCATCTTCTACTTTCACAAACTCCTCCTTGATTTCTTTCCTCCCTCCCTCCCTCCCTTCTTCTTCCCTGATATGTGCTACAGAATACCTGAATCCCATCGAGGAAAACCCCTTTGTGTCGCGGCATAAAAACGGGGAGATCCACGCCTTGGACAACCCGGGCTACCACAGCACACCAAGCAGTCAGCCCAAAGGAGAGGACGAGTACATCAACGAGCCCCTCTACTTCAATACCTTTCATAGCGCGGCCGAGACCCTGCGAAGAAACGGCCTGCCTCTTCCCTCCCAGACTCCCTCTTCCACCTCAGGGTCCCACCTCCCGCTTAGCATCCAGACCAGCCTGCCCCACTACCCTCTCCCCGCAGCTCAGCCATCTCCATCTGCTATGTCCTGCCACCACGGTACACTGACCCACATCCTCCACGCCCACCACGCCGTCAAACCCGCTGGCCTTCCCGTTTCCACCGGGCAGAGCCAAACAGGAACTACTGCCCTGGCTTCGGTGTGCCAGTCAGGTGTCCCGGCCCCCGACGGCCACGGCGGTCTGCCAGCCTACCAGGGCCACGCCGCCTCGCAGCCTGCCAGCCTGCTGAAGCACGGCGGACAGACAGCAGGTAAAGCCGCTGGGAAGAAGCTGAAGGTAACCTTTGACAATCCGGAATACTGGCAGCACAGCCTGCCGCCCAAACCGTCTGACGGCGCCAAGAGCGCCGCCGCTAACGCTAAGCTATACTACAAGCAGAACGGACACATACGACCAGCAGTAGCCGAAAACCCCGAATACCTGTCTGAGTTTTCCCTGAAATCTGGCCCGGTTCTGCCGCCGCCTCCCTACCGGCAAAGGAACACCGTGGTTTGAAAACTCCCCAAACGCTAATGCCACAAACTCCGCCTCCTCCCCAATCCATTCAAGACTGTAGCAACAAGCGGTCCACACCGAGCAGACCCAGATAAGGACGTTTCTGGCCTGGAGATACGGACTGCCATCTTTGACACGGCGATTGTGGAGGAAGTGCCGCACGGCGGCGGGAGTTCTGGCCAACTGCTGTCTCAACCCACTGCCAGCAATTCTGCTGTGACCGTTTCAAAAGCGGAACTACACTTTGTTTGATTTTGTTCCCCCCCCCAATGCATAGCGATATTTATGCACACAAACGTGTTTCACACTCACTAACCTACGAAGGACTCAAAACAAGCGTTTACTTGGCTAGAAGTACGAGAGAGGACAAACACGTGGAGGAAATAAATCTGAAAGCTGATTCGTCATATTTGTAGGTGTCCAATCGAACGAGACATGCAAAGAAGTCCGATTATCTTAAATCTGTGCCGGCCAAAGCTGTGTCATGGAAATTCAAGGACCAGTCTTCTCATGTGAATTTAGACAAAAGGTGTACATAACAAAATAAAGTAGTGGATTATATTTTAGAATCTGTAAAGACAAGACAGTCTACAACGCTGGAATACTGCAGTATATTTTTACACAGAAACATTCTAGGGTGCCATTATTTGTGAGAATATATTTCCATAAATCGTTAGCCCCCTTTTTTTGGCCATGAAATAATATTTGGTACCTTAACTCATTCACTGCCATTGACGCCTATAGACGTCAAAGCTCTATTTCAACTGAGCTAGCGGTGAATGAGTTCATTTGGTATTCAAAAGGGGCGTGGCCTTGCTTAAAGGTAATTGAACAGCTTTTTTTTTTCTTAGCCAGACATAAATATTTGAAAATAAATACAGATATACGTCAATGTTGTCAAATATAACACGGGTCACAAAAAGCTACAAATCTTCTGAGGTTCAGAAAGTATTTCAAGTTCGGTGGGGGGCGAGGTGTCATTGTCAAAATGACAAAACACACGTTTGTCACTTGGATGGTTTGAATTTTGGAATTTCCAAAACGTTCTTGTCGTGACGATAAACAGCCAAAACATTTCAGTTTTTATCCATTTACAGTTAAAAAAAAAAATCATTCTGTCGACGCCATTAATGATTCTTTCTTCTGCCAAGTCGTCAAGCTTGCCAAGTTATCCCGTTGCGTTCCTTTCCCTTTTTGAGGATCCCCCTTTGTCACCGAATCAGCTCATCAACTGGAGCTCCCGACTGTGTCTTCTGTTTTTCCTAAGGTTGTTTATTTAGTGTGTGTTTTGAAAGTACATCCTCAAATCCAAAACCTCCCCATGAAACTCTTTAATCAAAGGATGCTTCTTCCAGAAATATCCAACTTGTTTATCTGCTCGTTCACCACTTCAGAGCGTTAGCAAAGATCAGTGGCACTGCGTCGGCCAAGAGTTCATGAAGGAAACTGATCGGTTTCAAGAATCTTCTTCTTCGTGCGCCAGTGTGTGTGCGCGCACATGTGTGTTTGTTCGCAACAGTAGTCATAATCTTTCTCTGATGGCACCATGATTATTTAATGAAGGAGTATTTTGTAATCCCGTTTGGAGCTGCAACTCAACTGAACCGGAGACACTATTTAATGTCGAGTGTGAAATATTTATAGCACGTTTGAGCTTGTTTATCATACGGAAGGCACTGCCAAATGTGGGTTTCAAGGAAAGCGGAAAAAAGGGACCACGGTGATTTGAAGCAGGCATGTTTGTGCTCCAAATGATTGCGCAATCTCGGTGCAGACATCGCTGGTCTCACGTGCATCCTCCCTCCCGGCAGTCTGGAAAACTTTTTTTCAAATTAGCGTAACTCCTCGTGGAAGCAATAATTTCCTCTTGGCTGAGCCACATTGTCCTTCTCTGTTTTGTTTACATCCCCTTTTGGCGTTTCCTATGTTATGTGACAGGTGTCAAACTTAAGGCCCGGGGGCCAGATACGGCCCGCCACATCATTTTATGCGGCCCGCAAAGACAAATTGTGCATCAAATTTGCGTGTCATTACTAGAATTGTCTTCACTTTTAATAATATCTTTTTTTTTTTTATATTTGACCAGTTTTTACTCGTCTGATTTGAAAACGAGTTGTCAGATGGTTTTGTCGCTTTTACTGTCTATAATATGAGGTGCTCATACATTTATTTGGGTTGACAGTCATAATGGCCCTCCGAAAGAAACTATGACTACAATGCGGCCCGCCAAAAAAAGAGTTTGACACCCCTGTGTTATGTGATCTCCTTCCATGTTTCCTTTCACGCCGTGTGATGGTCATCCATGTTTGTGAGCATCTTGTCGTGTTGTATGTGGCATGTGTCTCCTTCGCGTCATGTGACCGCCTTTCATCCAAGCAAATGCGAGCCTCTTCCCAGCGTCCTTTACATCACATTTTTGCGAATTATTCTTTTTTTGTTTCATTTATGATCTTTGCTATTTCCTTCCCAGTATTGCTTCTCTCCTTCTTTAGATGCCAAGGTGTTCCGCCATGTGCCAACATAAAGTATCTTTGATGACGTTATTGAGCCATGACGTGTTTTTTTTTTTGATGACGTTATTGACCCATGACTTGTTTTTTGTTGAAATCACAAGCACAAAGTGAAAATCCCAATTTCGTACACTGTACTGTATAATTTTATTCCTCTGTTGTTTGGGGTGTTTTTTTTGTCCGAAGATATTCTTTCCCGATTGCTAAGTATTTAATGTTCAAATTTTTGTTGTTGTTTGAACAGTAATTGCACAAATCACTGCTGTCAAGTTAATTTCCCGGGTTAAAAAATATAACTGTACAGAATCCAACGCACTTCAAATGTGAATAATATTTTTATAAAAGCACTGAAATAATAATGGACAATGGGAAATTGTAAATAGACAAGTGTTGCTTTGGAGTTCCTCTCTGTTTCCTCCTCCTGCGTTTTTCCAAAAAAGCCGAACATTTGCTTTGTGTGATTTTACCTTTTGACAAATGGGGGGGGGTATATTTAACGTGCTTGTTAACCCTTTCCTGCGAGCGGAATTCCTCCCGCAAGTGGCCCTCTCAATCGTTTCTGAGCCAAGTCGCACATGGTCGTCCTCTTTTGGCCAGCGCGGCCCGTGTTTTCGTCTTCTGCATGCTTCGAGTGGGGCCCGCCTTGGCCAGTAACTTTGCTTTGTCCCTTTATCCGCTCTGTGTTCTTTGCAGATCATACCCAAAGCTTTGTATCATAAATGTACTGTTCCTCATGTTTGCTACATGAATCTGTCAAAAGTATATTTTTAATTTAATATAAATAAAGATGGATTCCGTAAGCAGCGTTTCCTGGCTTTTGCGTGCCACCCCGCTGACTGCAACTAGAGCAGAAAAAGTATGCAATTACGCCAAGCGCTTTAATAATCAAATTGAACAGATGGTGTCTTTAATTAAGAGCATCAAAAATGACGTGGCATGTATCTTGACCCGACTTGCGGGGGGGGGGGATGCAGAAGATTTTGCCCCGGGGCGGGATGTTAGCTCAAAAGGACTCGCAGATGAAGACCGAGGGCTTCAAACGGTCTGCGGCTTTCTTGCATCTCCAAAAAGGCGAACGCTCGGATACAACACGTTGCGCACGGTTTTTTTTTTTTTCTTCCCGCCCTCTCGAGCTGAATCCACTGTTTACCCCGAGTGCTGCTTATGTAAACGGGCAGCGGGCAACATTGTTTTTGCTATGCGCTACTCCATTGCATTGCGCTCTCAGGCTTTCATTCCACTCATAAATTATCCAGTACTGTCCAATGGCTGAATATCAGCCTTCTGAAGTCACTGCTATTAATACTAATAAGGCAGCCGAGTTCTTTAAGTAAACACTGTTTATGAACAGAAATCTTTCTCCTCTCCATTGGTTTCCCTCGCGAGCGCGCCGTGATTCAATTAGCAGGCGCATTGAATTTCTCCATCCTCGTTTAAAGAGAAGCTCCTCACAATTTTGCTACTTATTCCAAATCCATATTAGGCTTGCCAGTTTTAATCACCATCACAAAGTTTCCCATTTGCCGTAGGATAGAGCTTTTACTTCATGATTGCTTTTCTGCGGTCACGGGAAAATGCCCAAGGAGTCTTCCCGAGAGGAAACCAAAAGTGAGATCTGACTTCTGTGCCGTTGTTGGGATCGATGACATCTCTGCTCTACAGAAAGGTACGCAAGGACAACAGCGCAAGTGTGTGCATATTTAGTACTGGATGCTAAGCTAGCAAACAATATTAGCCTGATGCCTTTACCTTACCTTTAAGATTTTTACAGTGAATGCTAAAAAAGCTCAAATCACTACCACTTCTAAACAAGCCATGGTCAGGTTCTTCACTCTCCGCCATCTTGGCCACGTCATGGTCCGTCATATGTACTGGATGCTAAGCTAGCAAACAATATTAGCCTGGTGCCTTTACCTCCTGGTTTTTACTTTACAGATTTTTACAGTGAATGCTAAAAAAGCTAAAATCAATACCACTTCTAAACAAGCCATGGGCAGGATCTCCACGTCATGGTCCGTCATTTGACACGTGTCTTGGCGCACTGAGACACCACAATTATTATTTATTCCATTTTCTCTATGAAGTTAATTGAAAAAATGTCGCCAACATCATTGTCATGCTCAAAAGCACCACCGCACCAGTGCCAAATATGGCTAAGCTAGCTCGCGCTAGCCCGCCATCATCCTTACCCTGTCCTGTATTATGAAAACTAAGTGCAGTGTGAAAATGGATTCAGTCTTTGGCAGAGGAGAAATGATGTGTGCTATGACCTTTGTATTTGTGAAATTTAAGGGTAAATCTTTCCTTTCAGAAAGTTCATCAAGCGCTTTCGGCCCTGCTGCTCAGAATCACTTGCTTCATATTGACATGATAAGGAACAGCATCTACTAAATCCTTAACGATGCCCGGAGATAAGCAGATGGTTTGAAGAAATGAGGTAATTTGCCAACGATGTTGATGATGTTGGTCAGGCTGACAGACAGGATTGGAGAGGTTGCAATGATTTCTAATTCACTACCAAAATATGGCACAATGTCATTTTTGCAATATTCCATTCGAGTTCAGACACCCAAACTGCTACAGTATCATCATAAATTGACGAAAATGATATATCCGAAAAACTGTTGGGTCAAAAAGGGACCAATCCAACTTTTTAGGTTTTTTTTGTTAATCCCAAAATCTAGGTCAAATGAATAGATTGGGTCAGCCCCCCCCACCAAAAAAAAACATTTATAGTGTTCTCCAAAGATTTCTAAAACCGTATTTAATGAGATATTTTACAGAAAGTTTCAATGTAGTAATAATATATGACTCGAAACAACCTGGCAAAGAAAATGAATTAAAACATGTGCATTATAACAGCAGAAGAGAATAAAAACTAGTCCATGCATTTATCTTTTAATTAAATCTTGGCCTCCAAACTAATCAATGCTCCCATAAGCAAATAAACTGTGTAAACATGTTCGAGTTCACGGCAAGAACCGCTTTTTATTCGCGTATCAAATCTCGGATTGTTCAAGTACGAGTAAACATTTCATCCTCTTTTTGGGCTGACAAGGACGTGGCCGTGTGTTCCATACAATAAGAAACAAATGACAAAATCGCTTTTATAAAAAGCAAAAAATCTGCTTCTGATGTTGCCGGCAGGGTAACGAAAAGGAAAAAGATAGCAATTTGATTTGTCTGACTGGAGCAACCACTTTCATGATTCGTGATGTTTTTGCCTGCAGAGAAAGTGCGGAAAAGGCTCAGTAAGCAATAGTTCCTTTTCTATCCTGGGTTTTAATTATCACAAGCACCCAGAGCAACGCTGAGGTTACCACTGAGATGAATCAAGGTGAACGCGTGGATCGTCTTTGACGCAAGCGTGCCTTTTCCCTTTTGTGTCTTTGATAACGTGTCATAGTTTGGCACAGCGGCTCCCGCAATGTTGGAGTGCGCTTTTCACTCAGCCAATGTTGACATTCAAGCAGTGGAGTGGCGCCAGTGGTGGTGACAACCAATCACATTTTCAGCCACCTAATTACACGGCGATGGAGCAACTCAATTGTTCCCGTTGCTTCTAATCAGGCGTCAAATCACACTGTTTGGTAAATTCATCCAACTGTCTTTTGTCAACAAACTGCTGGTTATTGTTTTTTTAAGGGTAGACATTGTCTTTGGGCTTCTACCAAAGCTTCTCTCGGCAAACAAAAAGAGAACGAGCCTTGAAATTATTTGTCTTTTTTTTTTTTTTTTAATTCAAGAGTAAAGTTGGTTGTCTTGGTGTATTCACGTGGATATTTTCAATTCTTATTTCTATACCAACAGTTCCCATTTGAGTTCCAAAACAGATGCCAACTAGTATTTTTCTGCTGTGCTATATTTATTACGTTTATTTTATCAATATTGTGACAATACTGATAATTGTGATCATTTTTGGTCACAGTGATTGTGGTGTGAAAAAATTGTTTCATAGCAACATCCAAGTAATTTTTCACCTTTAACAGATTCAGCGATTTATTGACTCGGTCAGGTCAGTAAAGTTGTTTCTCTTGGTGTATTTTTGTGTATATTTTCAATTTTTATTTCTATACCAACAGTTCCCATTTGAGTTCCAAAACAGATGCCAACTAGTATTTTTCTACTGTGCTATATTTTTACATTTATTTTATCAATATTGTGACAATACTGATAATTGTGATCATTTTTGGTTTTCACCTTTAAAAAAAAATAAAATACAACACACTGCAATTTATTAACTCGTTCAGGCAGCTAATGCTGAGCCAGGCCAAACGATAAAACTCATTTCTGAGTTAAAATCAAGACTTTTGACTTTTTCCACCTTAAGAAAATGAAGATGACACAAAAGTGTCTCATCCAATTTCCAAATATTTGTGGCGTTGTGGAGTTCACCAAGCTCAGTTCACCTGTTGCACCTCCCTGCAAATCCAATCCAAAGAGTGTTACACCTACACAGAACATAGAAAAGATTAATGGGCTTTTAATGAGGGGCTCGTGTGACCCGCTCCTTATTATCGCCCATCACACGATAAACATCTGACAGGGAGGTGGCAAGTCTCTTATCACGCATCACAATTGGAGAACCATGTGTGAGTTCCTTTGAATGGACGGCTACGTTTAGCTCTTTGTGCACGCGCGCGCAGGTTGTCAAGTGCCCGCGCAGTCCAATCGCTCATGTGCCGTCAGCCCGCGTGAACTGACATGTAGCCAAAAGCAAAGAGACATGGAGACAGAGCGGAAAGCATCACTATGCAACGCGTGTGGCGCAGTTTGTCCTGACCCTGTCTGGGGGTCTCTCCTCCCGGTTGATTCTAATGAGCTCCCCCGGGAGCACGCTTGGGTGGATGGCGGGCGTCCCAAAGAACCAGGAGGGGGCGGGCGAGGGAAGAGTTTTAAATCAATATACACCCACCCACGAGCATTTGCATAAACGCCGGGAAGGTGTCGGAAAATAATGTTAATACCAGAATATATGTGCGGGAGAAAACATGTCATTAGCCCAATGTAGTCGATGCAAGCAAATCAATTTAGTACTGCAAATATAGTCTAATAAGCAGATAGGAATGACAAAAAAAGCCGACAGCACACGCCGTCCTTGGAGATGACGCATAACAAATCACCAACACAAAAAGCGTGTGTTCACAAAGTGAGTTTCAAAAACTTGAAATGCATAATATGGACAAAATGTTCCGGTTTAGGAAAAAGTCTTGGCCAACAGATGCTGATTTTTTTATTTATTTTTTTTGGGCTGTTTTACTTAATCGCTGTCATTTGTCTCCTCAGGAAGTAAAATGTATAAATGTATAATATAGATATATTTTTTATTCAGCCCAGTGTCCTGCACATTTTAAAAGGTTCAAATATAGAGATAGATTTGAACCTGTTTTAAAAGCATTTACACTAGGCGCTGACTTCAGTTCTGTTGCAGCATAACAGTTAAATGCCGCTTCACCGTGTTTACTTCGAGACCTTGGCTCTACTAATTAACCCGAGGCTGCAAACCTCAGAGCCCAACTGGGTTAATATTAGAAATCCTATCATGTAAACAACACCCTAGGATTGATTGATTGATAGATGAGTAGCAGAATTTTGAAAACTCTGTGCCTTATATCCTCAAACTTTCATGCAACTATTTATGTTTGCAAGTGACACCTTTGTTGACATTACATTTCCTTCATTGCTACCAAAGGTGAAGTAGCAAGCCAGCCGCTGCAGTATTTTGATCGCCGGACGATCTCATTAATGTGTCACATTTTATTATCATACGCTTGTCGTTTCCTCGTCGAAACGCTAATGGAAATATCAATCATAGGCTTCCCTTTCCACAGGCCCCTCCTAAAATGTTTGCGGCTAACAAACGGATTGCTAAATTGTAACATATTCTGAATATAAAGTACAATTTGTTGCATCACATTTCTTAAAACAATATCATCATACATAGAAATGGTTTGAAAATAGAAGATCATATGGACTGCAGGATTGGAATCTGCAAACAGAAAATTCTGCCCAATCAATGAACAGCTTTATAGAATTTTTATTAATTGTATTTATTTGTTTATTTATTTATTTGTGCATATATTTATTTATTTATATATTTAATTTTTACTTCTTTTTTTTGTGTGTGTTGCATCTCCCTCTCCTTTTTTTGCCCGATAAAGAGCCCAACGCGAGCAAGCTTCATCGAATCGGACAGCTCGATTGCAGTGGCGGCGCCCCGGACCTCTTGCTCTCACAATGCCTGTAATTTCATTTTTGTGCATAAATATGTGTTTCTTGTCAGGTGTGTGACGGCAAGAAGAGGAGCGGGCACGCCGACAGCTCTGACAAGCAATTACACGGCAGCGGGTCGGAGGGAGGGACGGACGGACTCGGGATGGAAGATTGAAAGACTCCAGAGGGTAAACGGGCCAAAGGGACGACCAACTGGTGAGACAACGGCAGACTTCACTTTAGCGATTGTGTTCAAGGAGGTTTGTGCTCGCCTTTCACTTCTTCAAGGCAGAAGTGGAAATATTTGAGAATTGATAGCTACCAACACAACAATTTGATTTTGGATTGTGATGGAGTAAAATTCACTCAGGAGTCAAAGTTAAGAGTTACTTTAAAATGTAATCCCAGCCGCTGAACCCGCGCGCAAGAATACAATAACGAAATAGTGCGTGCAACTAGAGTGAAATCATATATTTTACCGTATTGTCTGGACTATAAGGCGCACCTAAAAACCAAAAATGTTCTCAAAAGCCGACAGTGCGCCTTATAGTCTAATATATGGACCAAATTCCTAAATTTAAACTGGCCCGAAGCATTGTGTCATGAAATCAATCATAAGTGGCTCGCTGAAGACTATGAATCATGAATCAAAAAGACTATGGATCATTATTTTGTGATGATAAAGTAATTTGCTGCGTCTGAAGTTGAAATAAAAAAGATAAAATGGAGAATGATTTGATTTGGATTCAAAATCTGACATGATGCATTAATGATGCGCCTTATAATCTGGTGCACCTGATATAAGGACAACGTTTTAAAATGGACCATACATTGAAGGTGCGCCTTATAGTCCGGTGCGCCTTATAGTCCGGAAAATACAGTAATTTACATTAGGGTAAACGGTGAAATTGATATTAAAAGGAAGAAAATAAGTGAGTCAGCCTTTGACCGTGCAATGGTACCATACTTTTGGAGAACTACCCATAAAGATGAAAAAAAAAAAAAAAAAAAAAAAAAGATACATTGTCATGAATTTGAATTAATTTTTGGACAGATAAAGTGACTTGCCTGATAATATGTCATCAACTGACCAAGGTTGAGAAGCACTATTCTAAAGTGTCACATTTGATATGACATCCAGCGAGATGTTTTCATCTTATAGCTCTTGCTAATTCTGCCCATCTGTTTTTGAAGCAGATGGAGCATCATATTGTGAAGTCTTGGACACAGTTGTTGATTTTGTATCAATTATGAGTCGTTTGGCATTGAGTTGGGCTTTGGCTAGCTTTCAGTGCGAGTAGAAGTGTCTGGCAGAAACACCACTCTGAAGAACACCATGTAAATGCCTTTAGGCAGTGCTTTTCTCAAGCACACAAAGAAAATGAAGAAAAAAAAAAAACTCCTTAGTAGTATTACTCAATTGGGACTTTCTCAAATGATTATTTATAAATGGAAGCCTTCTCCCCTCATAAACAATCAAGTATGTCTGCACGTGCTTCGCCCTCCATCTTTGATAGCCATGTGGGCGTCTGGCTTGCTCCCTCCGGATGTGCGCCGAGCGAGCAGGTCCTTCACTCGACCCCTTCTGAGAAAGGTCAAGGTGCAAGCCTTCATCCTCCTCTGCGCTTAGCTGAAACTCAGCCAAGTTCAGGAAGGCGTTTGAACATCAGTTCAAAGACTGGTTCATGCTACGCTAACTCAAATTTGATTGTTTAGTTCAGTTGATTTGTGCAGAAGTGGATACAAAATTGGAAATAGGATGTGAATTTAGAAGTGCGATAAAAGGTATTTGTTTGCTCAGCAAGTTTTTGTTGCTGGATTGCACAGAGGCATAGCCTAGCACGTTGCTAATCGCTAACTTTATTTGGCTTTCTGAAGATTTTCTGAAACTGAAAGTTTGAAATGGTGTAAACAAAAGCAATATGGAAAAAAGTGCATTTTTGGAATGAGAAAGAATATTATCCTAGAATGAATTGCTCAAATAGTGTAGAAATTTGAAAAAAAAATCTTAAATCTGGGTGTGTGGTTTGAAATAATAAAAAATTGAAAGACAGCTGCACAATCCAGAAATCCCCCATCGGTCGGAATTTTGAAAAAAAAAAGAAAAATCCTGCAATGTCTATCCACATCTAAAATGTGTGAGTATTATTGGGCGGGTAGGGTGAAGATGTTTTCTAACTTTGACACACTGCAAAAAACTGTGTTGTTAACCACTCGGGCAAATTTGAACGATAAAAAAAAAAGCATATATATAAAAAGGCTTGAAAAGTCAAGTTGTTCTCTTCTCCCAGACACTCGGAATGCTTTTAAGTAGTCTAGTGCAAGTTCTGAATACAAAAAGGATGTGGAGCTTGCTTCAAAAGTTCCCTAAAAAAAAAATGACGATGAAGGGAAAGCAAAAGATCTCCTTTTGTTTGTTTCCCAACCGTGCATCAACTATCGTACATCTAAAGGTTCACATTACAATTGACCAGTGTAGCACGAAATTGGACTTTTGTCAAAGTAGCTCATTAAATGCATTTCCACTCAGCGCATGCAAAGCTACGCTGCCTGTTTACAACGAGGAGTGCAACAGATGGCGTGTCACATCGGCGTCCCCCGTGCCCACTCGGTGACCGGTGTCATGCAGGCGGCTTCTCCCGGCCCACAAAACGTGAGGCAGAACTGATGAGCGGGGATCTTGTTGCCAACAAAGATCTCCAAACCACAAAGACTTGCTGCACCATTTCTCTTCCCACAAAGTTGGGTTCAAGCCTTAACCTGCCAACAGTCGCATCCCCCGGTGATGGAAATCTCCAAAAACAAGTCACTGGCTCGAGAAATTGAACCTGGATTTGTGGCGGCGAAACAAATCCACTAAAAGGATACATGACATGGTCCTTGCTGCGAGGGTTTACAAACACCATTTTGCACCCATTACACAGCGCAAATGAGCTTTGCTGCCTGCCTGGCACTTTATTCTGGAATGTCCTTGACAAATAGCTTTTAAAGTCCAGTCTGAGTTTCGGGAGGTCTTTCAAAAAATCTGGGCCCGGTGCTAAAATGCTAATATGCTAACTACGACATACGCTAATAATTGTCCATAATTTGGCAGCTCATTCTACTTTTCTGTGGTTAAGAGCGACACGAATCAATGTCACTCAATATTTGGGGTAAACATAAAACAGGGGTGTCAAACTCGTTGTTTTGGCGGGCCGCATTGTAGTCATAGCTTCTTTCGGAGGGCCATTATGACTGTCAACCCAAATAAATGTATGAGCACCTCATATTATATACAGTAAAAGCTACAAAACAAACTGACAAATAACTCGTTTTCAAATCAGATGAGTAGAAACTGGTCAAATATTTAAAAAAAAGAGATATTAAAAGTGAAGACAATTTGCAATTCTAGTAATTTGATGCACAATTTGTCTGTCGGGCCACATAAAATGATGTGGCGGGCCGTATCTGGCCCCCGGGCCTTGAGTTTGACACCGGTGACGTAAAAGATGGCGTAGTTCTTGCCACGTGATCCGATTCTGCACCAATCATGAATCGTTTCCACGTGATCTTGCTCTGTGCACTGTATAAATCAGATTGCGTGCCGATCGCCCCTGAGGATTTTTGCAACGGATTTTGACAGAACTTTGACTCTGAAGCTGGATTGTTTTAGAGAGCGACTAGCTTCTGGTCAGTTCTCTGCCTTCCTTGTCGCCCGTTGTAGTCCAAATAAAGCAGAAGAATCTGCAGCAGCAGTATGTCTGATCCTTATTTCATATTCCCCCTGAAGAACTCCTCGCTGCGTTCACTCAAACTCTGTCTCTCGAGACGCAACTGGCGCTCGCTCTCTCACAAACAGCGTGACACCTGGATTTGCAAAACCTGAGCGGAATGCTAAGCTAGTTGATAATATCCAGGGCATTATTTGAACATTTACCTTTTGAGTGATATTTTTTTTCCCCTTTCCTCTATCAATGTGCGTAAATAACACCTCCAGAATTTATTGCGCACCTTACGAAATTTCCGACTCACTGAACAAACGCAGTATTTGCACAGCAGCTCGAGCCAATGAAACCGCAGCGACGTAATTGCCTTAAATGAAATGAGTCATATGTGTTGTTTTACAATATTTTCTTAAATGATTTAATTCCTTGTAAGGCTTGAGAGTGAATAATGATTTCCCCGCTCCTGCTTGTAAATGCATCGTCAATTGAAACCTGAGCGTTGCAGCGATTCATAAGTTCAGGTGCAACAGCGCCCCCCGCAGATATTTGCAAGTAACTGCAAGTCCCTCCATCACTCAAGCCACACATCATGCGTCAAATGAGATGTTTTGGGGGTGTTGGTGATGTGATATTGTTTAAGTCGACATATATTTGTGTGTTTGTAGGACCAAACGTCAAGATATTAAATATTCTCGGTTGTCTGGGTTGGAAAGCTGCAAATGCGTCTTGGCTTTGTTTCCCTCGCTCCACGTTTCTAAAGAAATCTGACACTTGTCACTCTCTGACAGCTCCAACAAACTCTTCAAACTCGTCCCTGGAGAGTCTGCGGGGGTCCAGGCACTTGCTTGAAAACCCCATGTGTCGTGTCAACGGCTCACACACATGCACGCGCACGCGCGCACACAGCTCTCTGTCTCTGCTCATTGGAAGTTGCCGACGCAGACATGCGCTGACATTACAATTAGAGCGAATACGCCCTGGCGCTGCACGGTCATCCATCACATGTTGCAAACATAATAAACACAGAAGATGGCTTTCTAAGATGCTGGCAGAGCTCCACAGCATATCTCGACCGATGTGTGGAAAAATATTTTCAGTGTTGCGAGGCCAGCAGGTTGCTCATCTCCTGTCTTCTTCCGTCGGGATAGAAGTGTATTAGCATTGTCGCTGTCACTTGATTTTTTATTTTTTTTTTTCACCCCCACCTTGCCTTGATTAAGAAAAGATGACGAGCGTTCTGCGCTGGAGATGTTCGTAATATTAACATCCGAGCTGTGCCATAAAGGTGCTGATAATTTACCGAGTATCAAGGAAGGTGGCCTCTTTTCCCTGGCACTTAGCAGAAAGGCAGCCCTGTGATCCTGATCTCATCAAGCGAGCACGTCCATCTCTATTAATCTCCAGCATTGTGTTGGAAATTGCTCTGACTTGTCGGGTGATTACCTCAAATGAACAATTAGGCGGCTGGCTGTCACAATAACTTGCTGTCTTTGAACCAGCTTGCCTGTTTTTTTCTTTTAAAGGGTCGCCGCCATCAGAGAGATCCAAATAAACGATCCATTCTGGAGGGGGGAATGTCAGCTCAAGTAACATGGTAATGGGATGATGGCCGAGATAATAGCGTTATTAGACAGCGAATGCTTTCCCATAGATAGACTACTGTACTTTATGTCGTAGAAATGTTCGTGAAGTCGTTTGTTCGATAGGTGATGCCGTGTAAAATTCATTCATATTATAAATCAGAACACGGAAGTCCAAATACAGTACAGTAATCCCTCGTTTATCGCGGATAATTGGTTCCAAAAACCACCCGCGATAAGTGAAATCCGCGGTCACCAACAAGAAGTACTGGGCAGGCTAACGAGTTAGCGGAAAGATGCTAATTCGCGATCGTGTTAACACGCGAAAACGGACTTCTAAAGGAATGTAAACGAACATTTGGAGCAATACTACATTGTCCTAAAGGTTAGACACATGTTTCCTCAATTTAGAAGTTTTATTTGGACTTTTAAATGTATTTTTAATTTGGACAAAAAATCCGCGATGTAGTGCAGCCGCGATAAACGAAACGCGAAGTAGCAAGGGATCACTGTACTCTTAATTTAATCTCATTGTTGCCACCTTGTGGTGACAGTTAATTATCTGACAGCGGAACAAATTTAAAACAAAATAAACAGCTCGTTTTTTTTCATCAGGCATACGTTGAGGATCACTTGCGCTTGTTTCTTCTCATCATCGCTTACGATTTTACACCGTCGTCATGTTCAGGCACGGTCACGTTGGCCGGTGAATGCGGGAACGGGAGCTTTTGTAATCTTTCCAATCGGTCTCAGACACGGTGGGTGTTAGAGGAAGTCATCAGAACATGGGAAATTTGTTCTGGATGTACCTGAAGCCTTCGAGTTTGTCAGGTTGACAGCGTATCAGAGGGTCGTAATGAGGAGACGATGCCTCTGCCGTGTGAAAGAGGGGGGAAAAAAATCGAGCAAGATTTGGCTTCTTCACAGACATGACATCTTTGAACGTTCATTCATTCTTAAATTCAAAGGTGCCAAAGAGGAACTTGTAACAAGTTCCCATCCAGTGAATGTTTTTCTGTCTCTGCACACAGTATGTGCCTTGTGTTGGACTAGTGGGCAGTCCAAGATGGAATCTTGGCACAGGCTCCCGCTCCTCACGATATCAAAGCCGATGAGCGGTATGGGAAAATGGATGAATGAGCATCAATCGATTTTTTTTCAATTGAATTGATTCTGGAATTTGCCCATGTGGGACACCTAAAAGAATCTCATCTCATTTGGATTCTTTTAAATGTACCTTTTAGTTTCTATTCTTTTTTTTTTTACTTCTTAAATCTGATTTGGTGACTCCTGCGTAAATCAAGGAGGAGGTGTGGATTTAGAGTAAGTGCTCGTTTCCAAAATAACCGACAGCGTTTCTGTAATGGATTACAACGGATTAAGAAGCACCCCCCGCGGCTTCCGCCTTCTCTGTTTTGCCGAGTGCCTCCTTAGCTCCCCGAGGACAAGAAGGGGATAGAAGACCTTGAGGCTAACAAAAAACATCAAGTATGAGGCAGTTGTTGCTATGCAGCCTTTACCTGACCTCTTACCCCATTAAATAATCACCATAGATTGTAATGTATGCATTTGGAATGATTTAAGATAAACCAGTTGGCTGGTGTCGATGTTCTGGAATTATGAGAAGTGCAACCTCAGCAAGGAAACGACTGGCCCTGAGCTAGGAAGTGACTGCGCGACAAGCTAATTAAAAAAAGCACGTCTCATTTATATACATGGCTTCTGTACTTCCAGAAGGCCCCTTGGACCCTTGAGTCGAGAAAGTGACGCTTCCGCAGGTTTTGAAGTCGGCGTGTACCTGCGGGCCTCAATGGAGCTGCGTTGGGACTGCGTGAGTAACTATTAGTGTGACTCGTGTGTGTGTGTGTGTGTGTGTGTGTGTGTGTGTGTGTGTGTGTGTGTGTGTGTGTGTGTGTGTGTGTGTGTGTGTGTGTGTGTGTGTGTGTGTGTGTGTGTGTGTGTGTGTGTGTGTGTGTGTGTGTAACACAGCACGAGGCAAGCAACCAATCAGCAAGTAGCGAAGGCGTTTTCCCGTAGCTCCCTGCCATCCATCAAACTTGAGACGAATCGTGACGGATGAGTTTATGTCTTTAAATATGACGGCGGGAAAAATGAGAGGATAATTAATTTTCCATAAAGGCCACACGGGAAACTGGAAAATAATTGTCGAGCGCTACGGCAACATGCTAACCTCAGCTGTGTTTTGTATTAATTGAATGTTTTCATATAAAGCATTCAATTGTTGTTGTTTAATAAGCAGCTCCTTTCTGGGTAGCAATTTGAGGTTTTTATTTTCATGTTTCTTCATTGCTTTAATGATTAATACAGTTTATATTTTAAATATATTTGGCCTTATATTGGAAAACGCTTGTTCTGCCTTTTTTGTTGCTGATGTTAGCAAAAATTGAGATGAGATTTTAGCCTTCCTAAGATGTAATTGGGGCATTTAATTTAAGTTTAATCAAAGACAGAAAAGGTTAATGACATTCTCAATACTTTTTGGGGGGGTTTAATGGGTTTTAATCAGAATGTTTATGCTAAATATCTCATCCACCTTTTTCCACAACTTGTGTCTTCAAATTCGAAATACTATATCACAAAATTGGTCACAGATGATTGTGGCAATTATTAGCTAGAGCCAAAAACTACTTTCCAAAAATCCACTTTTCATGTGTTAATATTTTATAAGTCAAGTCAAGCTTATATATACACTACCGTTCAAAAGTTTGGGGTCACAAAATTGTTTGGGTGACCCCAAACTTTTGAACGGTAGTGTATATATTTATTTAGATAATTATTTATAGATTATATATATAATCTTCTGTGTAAAAAATCTTATAATATATATGTATACTTTTATTCATACATTATATATAATCTTATACAAATATAAAATATAATTTATAATATTTAATTCATAATATTTTATTATAATAATATTTACACTACCGTTCAAAAGTTTGGGGTCACAAAATTGTTTGGGTGACCCCAAACTTTTGAACGGTAGTGTAAATATTTATTTAGATAATTATTTATAGATTATATATATAATCTTCTGTGTAAAAAATCTTATAATATATATGTATACTTTTATTCATACATTATATATAATCTTATACAAATATAAAATATAATTTATAATATTTAATTCATAATATTTTATTATAATAATATTTACACTACCGTTCAAAAGTTTGGGGTCACCCAAACAATTTTGTGACCCCAAACTTTTGAACGGTAGTGTATATATATATATATATATATATATATGTATATGTATATATAAGTAGTTGAAATGGCATCGGCTGGCTACTATTGGGATATAATTTCATCCAATTTTCTCGTCCTTGTCAAGAGTTTCGGCATTTCCTGCAAACTGCAGACCTTTGAAAAAAAAAAACCAGTGAGTGATGTTCTCTTTTAAAAAGAGAGTAAACATTTTCAAATATATTGAAAGCACTTTTTCTGGCTACAGTAAAGAAGAAGAAAGTAGAGACAACTTTCTCTTTGGCTGACGTTCCACCCCGTCGTATCATCAAACTAAATCCCGCCAATCAATCATCCGTCACCCACCCAACTCCACGGTCAAGTTGCCAACATTCAAGTGCAGTATTTCAAACAACGTCCGCTTCCTGTACAAGGAAAGGTCAGTCGTCTCTCGTCAGTTCCATCTATGATCCATTAGCTTTTATAGCTCTCGTAATACCGCCTGCCAAAAATAATTCTCCAGCAATTACACACAGAAGTTTGGATGGGACGGGAGAAGAAAAAAAAAAGATGACGTTATTAAGAGCTGCATATAATATAAACTTGAAAGCTTTAAAGCCGACTGATGTGTAAAGTCAGCGCTCAGCCGTCCACACAGCAGGTCAAACCTTTCTCGCCCTTAAATCAGGAACTGTGTTGCAGAAGCCACACTCAACATTTAGTGGCAAGCGCAAAAAAAAAAAACACCTTGAGAGATTCCCGGCAGCGTCCTGACGCCGACTGCGACTCGGTGTCGGGATGATTAGCGCGGAGCGGAGCCCGGGTAGCATTGGGCGATCGACGAGCAAGGTCGGGAAGGTGATTCTTGCCATCAGCAGGGCCCAGCGTGGGGTCGGATAATCACCGACCCGCTGCGGGCGCCCAACCTCCCACTTGGCAGAAGCGCCGAGCGCAATCAGGAGGAGAGCGGTCCAGCGGCGAGAAAGAAAAAAAAAAAAGATGTGCAGCTGCGGAAGTGAGAATCTGCTTTTGTTATCGTATGTCGCGACGTGCGATTTCTAACAGTCTCACAGTTCTTTTAAAAAAAAAAAAAAGCGCTAAAGAATTCATAAATACAGCCAGCCGGTCGGCAATACAATGACATCTTTAGTGGGAACAAAGAGGGGCGCTTCCAACCTTGAGGCAACTTCAAATTAATTCTGCATTCATTGTCAAGATTGTCTCATCGCTGAAGGGAAATAATTGGATTCCTCACAAGATGATTTTCTTCTGCGTGGCTCGGGTAACTTGAATGCCAAATGTGTGAGTATTTCTCTCTGCGCGCGTGTGTGTGTGTGTGTTCACCAATTGGCATGAGAAATGTGCTAAACCAAACTTGCATCTTTCCCTCGTTATGATTCCCTCCACGTTTGGGTAATTCGCAGCGGCTTCTCGCAGATCAATAGGCGCCTTTGAGCAAAGCTGAGGCCTTCTTTTGGCCCGGCCAACCCACGGACCATCACTGGTGCGGCTAAACCATGACGGATTTTTCCTATTCTGCTTCTCCCATTAGTGGAACGCGGCAGGGGTGAAAATACAATCCCAGGGGTCCCCTGATGGGAGTTTAATGTGTTTCGGCGGACCGGTGGCAGGGACGAAAGACAGCGCCCGACGCTTTGGAATTCACTGATGATGACTCATGCACATTCAATTTTGTAATGTTACTTTATGTGTCAGGGGGAGACTTGAACTGAGGCCACATTTGATGCAATTGGTGCATATATATATATATCATTTGACCTTGTGAATCCAAATTTCCCCTGATAAAAATGCTTTGGTGGTGGTCACAAGAAATTGAGATGCAGCACATTTATGTCAGTTTTCTTTTTTCTGCAGAAATGAGACACTATTTTGAATCTTCAATTTGGTTGGCTGACTTCACATTCCAGGTAAAAAGTGACATTTTACAAGTTTACATTCGGATTCATGAATAATCACGTACGGCTCGCCGTCGTCATTGTTACCAAAAGTGAAAGTTCTGCCAGCCGTGTCTTCTTTGCCTCTCTTTTACTGCGATGTTCTTCTTCTGTGATGTCGGGCTTAACTGTGGGGACGGGCGCCCCTGTTGTGAGGCTACATCTCCGACTCCGCGGGGGAAGGGCTCAAGGCGGTGCAGCCTGAATTAGAATCGTGCGCCGCCTTCCAATCATGTCATCAGACTCTCCAGATGGGAAGTTTGTTAGCGTGTGACTCGGCGTACCAATGGCGTGTTTGAGTGAGCATGCAAGCCGCTTTTGAGCAATGAGGGATGTTTTGACTCCCTGCGTGGCCACGTGAACGTTATTTTTCCCTTTTGTAAAAGATCGAAAAAATATGTTCTTCTTGTTTATCCTCTCTCTCGGTTAACACGGTCAGCACGTCTGCCTCGCAGTACAAATTGAGTTTTCATGCTCATTGTGTGCTAGCATGAATTTTCTCTGGGTACTAAAATGTGCGTGTTGAGTAAATTGAAGACTGTTAAGAAACAACAAAAATCTGATATGCAGCAAAAAATAGTAAAGATAAAGACCCATTAAAAATACCAAGGAGTGTTGTAAAAATTACATAGCATCCAAACATTCTTGTTTAACGACGATGTGTCTTAAATGTTGTCTATCGTTTCAAAATGGCGTCGTTCGCCCTTGACGTAATGTCGTGGGTGACGTCATCATCAGCAGGACGTGTGAATATGGAGCTCGTTTGTTTTTCCAGCATGTGCCCTGCAAAGAGTTGGCAACTAGCCCAGGGAGTACCCCGCCTCTCATCAGCTGGGATAGACGCCAGCTCACCCGCAACACTAATGAGGACGTCGTATAAAAAAAAAAAAAAAGATGGATTCTCTTTTTTCTCACCATCTTGCGTGTACTGTTTGAAAGTGTTTGTGGACCAGAACAGAATCCTAATTTCCCCCAACACACACACAAACACTGCCCCTACTGTGTTTTCGAAGACCTTCCTGCATTCTGTGAGGTCTCATCAAAATCCTGCCTACCTTTAATGAGGTACCTGTGTATAAAGTCCACTCAGGGATGTTGTGTGAACGTCTTAGCATTTGCTCTCCAATTAGGCAAGCTAAACAGTCCCTGTGGCTCACAAAAGAAGACGTGCGCTAACTATTGGGAGAATTTGGCCACGGTGCAGAAAAGTAGAAGCTTTTGGAAAGGAGGAATGTGCCAAAGTGGCCGCAATTTATACTGTAGAATCCAAATTAATGTCCGCTCAGAATTGGGGGCGAGGGGAAAGAAATAACGCTAATGTCGCCCTCTAGTGGACAAAGTTCTTTTAGTTTGTAAACGCAGCCGAGTGATCCAGTGGTGGGTGACACGGAGGGAAGGAAGGTGATCGGAATGTTTTGGCATCGAAAGAATGGATGCCAGCCAATCACAGGGCACATATAATTACGATTTCTAATGTAGAGATTATCTAAAGACTACCATTTACTGGAGTTTAGGCTCCCAATAAGTGGTGGAAGATGGCTGGATTGATGTATGGACTGGGAATACAAAAAAAAAATTGGCCGCTAGGAGGAGGGTGGAGTGTTATACCCTCTTCTATCCACATGACCGAAAATACACACAGGGGGGGCTGTGCTTTGGATGCCCCCCTGGTGGCCATTTGCCCCACCCTTTGAAGACGTACCCAAGCACAGGAAAAACATGCAAACCCCAAAAGGGACAGTTGAACACAATCATACTAAAAAGGAGAGTAATATCATTGTATGCATTATTCATAATATTATCTCGCCCCTGTGCTGCAGCCCCAAACCCCAAGTTGAGCAATATGGGGGCTGTATGTATTTTTAGCACGGCCACAGATGGGGCCATGGCAGCTTGTCAGGGGCCAGAATGTTCTTTATCTCAGCTGTCAGGCCTTTTCCCCGAGACCAAGATGGATATGGTCCACTTGGAAGGGGGGTGGGGTAGTTGATGAGCTTTTAATTCTGTCTTTTGCTACAGCTCAATAACTTGGCAATGCAGATAGGGGGGGCGAAGGAAGACACAATACCCACAGCTGCTGAGTCACTTCCTCTATGGTAGCAAGCGGAGGTCAAATTAGGGGCAAAACTATTTGTCAGTGTCCCGGGAAGGCTGTTTTTTTGGTCATGAGGTTCATCTGGACTATTAGATTCACGACCTAACTTCCACACTATACAATATTGTTGTCCAAACTATGGCCAAGAAGGAATTTATGGCTCGCGGCATCGTAAAAATATCATCTGACATGGCCCACAAAGCTATTTTATTAAGATGGACGGGTGGCAGCATGAAAAGAAAGATTAGATGTCCAGATGATGCCCCCCCCCCACCGTGCTGAACGACTATCACTAATGATAAAAAATTGGGTTGATACAACGATGCAGACACTTTTGACAAGTCAAGTCAATTAGAAAAAAAATAAAGTCATGCGTGTGGCACAAACTCAGACACGAACGTGGCAATTCAACATTCCTCTGCAACAATAGGCTATCATTTCTTAACTCTATTGGTCTCAGTGAGTTTCAAAAACTCAAGTTGAAGAATTTCAAAGCGACGTGCTCGCGTCCTTTCATTTTTTTTGTCGGTGGCCCTCTGAGAAATAAGTTTGGATGCCCCTGCAATTGAGCAAATGAAGGATGCAGCGAGTCAGACTCCGACTTTGAGGTGTGTTTTTTTGTTTTTTTTTAATTGCAAAGGGAGTCAGTGAATCTGCTGGAGGCTACAGCTTGACAGTTGAGTTGGGTCAGTCTTGTATTTTGAAAGTGTGTGCTGCCCATGCTAATATCGAGGATGTGGCATCCATGCAAGATTGAGAGCGATATTATTTTGTGGCCTTGAACATTTCATTAGTCGTCATAGAAACACCGCAAGTTGTAGCCTGAGAGTCCGCAAGTAAGAACTGATGATCAATATCGCCGCCAATTGATTTTCTTACCCTGATGATGGTTTTCCCACTGGCCTAGTAAGTCTCTCAGCTCCATAGTGAAAAGCTTTAATCAAGCCTGAAGGTCCTTTGCTGAATATTGTCACAGTCTTGGCCTCATTTCCATGGCCTGTCTCTCAAGGCAAGGTAAAACCGTCCCAGGGTACACGAAGGGAGCCTCAATACACATGACCACCACCTTCGTCCACTCGATTGATATGGAAATGACAGGTGGGAATGGGGAAAAACAGAGGTAAACACAAAAGCAAAAGACTGACCATGATGACTCGAGCAAATCTGGTGCTGGTCAAACTGCTGGCTTTGTTTGCATTTTTTAAATACAAGGTTGCATAGTCATCAGGAGAATTTTATGCACTCGGCTCCAAAATAATTTGTGTACCTTTCGACTGAACCACTGATTTCAAAGTTTTTACACTAAGTTGCATCCCCCAAAAAATACTAAGCTCAACGGACCACCATTAAAGTAGTGCCTTATACATTTGAAGTTATTTTGTTTGTTCTTTGTTGGTTATTGTTCTTACTGTTGTAGTTTATTTCCAAACAAAACGAATACACTCGATAACACTTTTATAGTCAATACAAAGTGTGCTGGTTTATTTTTACGTTTAATTGGCCTGTATACAGTATCACATTTAAGTGCTAAACTGCAGTGTATTTTTTGAATGAAATGGGGAAAAAGTCAAATCATTTATAATCTTCATTCTAATTCCTGAAGGTGGAAATAATCGACACTCATCAATTAATCAATATCACTGTCAAAAACGGGGCCTCAAAATCCCATTTTGCTTAGAGTGGACAACCGTCACGTGTAGTCCTTCTTCCCTACCACATGGGGGCAGCAGAGTTCCATTGTGCTCCAATCTACTCTGGGTTCCGTAGACAAGGAAGATCGGACATAAACATAAACATTTCCTGATACACCGTGGTATCAAATAAATTTTCTGTGCAAGTACAGTATATCGATTGCGTTGAAAATATTGAATCGCTTTAATTTCTTCTTAAAACCGAGTTATTGTGCATGTTTTACGTTTCTTAGCGTGGCGCTTTTGCGGCATTAGCGTGTAGGTGGGTGTGTTTTCTCATCGCTATATTTAGCCACGGTCCCAATTTTTCTTTCTACAGAATCATACGCTATTATATCTTTATTTTTTTTTGAAGCATATTGAAAGAGAAATGGACACGAGAGCCTTGAAGAATCCCTATCCTGACTATACCCCAGAGCACACGCAGTCGCTTTTTGACTCCCATGGCAAGGTAAGCTGCGGGAATATTTCCATTTGTGTCTGTTTTTAATGAAGATACTCACACGTGTCGTGCATTTTGTAGTTGACGTCTGCGTTTGCTAAGCGCTTAAGCAGCAAGATCGACGAGCTTTTGGCTGTCATGGAGAACGGGCTCAAGGCTGCCGACCCAAAAGATTGCACCACTTACACAGGATGGGCAGGTACAGTGACGTCACAAAGTGGGAATTGATCAGGCCTTAATAATAGTACTCATATATCCATATGTAAAATAATATTACTAATTAATTTGCGCCTCCCTCCCATTTTTGATTTTCAAACACAAAAATCTAAAGTAATCCAGTCCAACCAATGGTTGAGAACAATAAGTAGATGTCTTAAATAGCTGTACGGAGAAGACGCAAGACTCAGCAGCCACTTCTAAACGCCAAGCGGGTACTTCACATCAAAATGCACATTCATTAAGGCTGGTTGTCTATTTGGTGGTTATTTCTTTGTTCAGGCATTGCATTGCTCTACCTGCACATCCACCGTATCTTCAAACAACCAGCATTCCTCCAGAAGGCGCTGGAACACATCAGCCGCAGTCTGAAGTACCTGACTCGCCGCCATGATGTCACTTTCCTTTGTGGTGACGCGGGGCCGCTAGCTGTGGCGGCTGTCATCTACCACCAACTGCAAATGCCAGGAGAGGCCGACGAATGCATCAGCAGGTCAGCCTTGCTGAAAACCAACTGAAAAGCAAATTCAGAAAAATCAATAATGCTGATTGAATTATGCGTTGTATGTTGTTTGATTTTGGAATCGAAACACAAGGCATCATGTTTGTGTCTCGCAGGCTGCTGCAGTATCACGAGACAGTTATGAAAGGTTCCGGCGGGTTGCCTGACGAGCTCCTCTACGGTCGGGTGGGTTACCTCTATTCTCTCGTCTTTGTCAACCAGCAGCTCGGTACGGACAGAATTCCCTTGCAGCACATCCGGCAGGTGACAAATGATCATCATTCTCTTTGATTGGCTCTTTTTCTTCCAGTCGTCACTGATTAGCAATTTCATGTTCTCCGTTAGATCAGTGAGGCCATCCTGGCATCAGGCGAGCGCCTCAGTAAGAAGTGTCGTGTCCAGGATCAAAGCCCCCTGATGTACGAGTGGTACAATGAACGATATGTCGGCGCCGCCCACGGATTGGCCGGCATCTATTACTTCCTCATGCAGGTAACAGAAGCGTCAACATAGCCAGAGAGCCCCCGTTTGACGCTTACCTTCTCTCACCCGGGTCAGGCTGGGTTTGTCGCGGCTGAGGAGAACGTTGGCAGGATGGTCAAACCCAGCGTGGACTATGTCCGCCATCTCAAGTTCCCCTCTGGGAACTACCCTCCCTGTATCGGAGATGATCGTGACCTGCTGGTGCACTGGTGTCACGGATCCCCGGGCGTCATCTACATGCTCCTGCAGGCGCATAAGGTGAGTTGTATCGCAAATGACACCTTTCTGGAGGTACTTTTCTGGATGTTTGAGATGAGGTGAACAGCAAATATGAAAAATAGCATCCGTATTCTATCGCCATCTGGTGGCCGTTAGCTTCATGAGTCAACGTTCCAGGTGTTTGGTGAGTCTCCGTACCTGGAGGATGCCCTGCAGTGTGGCGAGGTTGTGTGGCGCTGGGGATTGCTGAAGAAAGGCTACGGCTTGTGTCACGGCGCGGCAGGCAATGCGTACACCTTCCTGGCTCTGTACCGTCACACGCAGGACCCCAAGCACCTTTACCGAGCCTGCATGGTTTGTGCACGAAAATGATGGAGACACAGACTGAGCTGCGTACTTTGCTGGATATTCTGGACTGAGATGTTGTCGTTCAGTTTGCAGATTGGTGTATGAACTATGGCTCACATGGCTGCAGGACACCAGATACCCCCTTCTCACTTTTTGAAGGTATTTCACTCCGCGACAAAAGGTCGTAGAACCAGTTAAACTCAAGGCAAGACTATAAATTTGAGTCGCCTCCTTCGCTTTACCAGCTTGTGTCACTTCCTGCAGGCATGGCAGGTACCATCTACTTTTTGGCCGACCTCCTGCAGCCAACGCAAGCACGGTTCCCAGCCTTCGAGGTTTGATTGATTTGCCCCCCCCCCCCCCCCCCACACAACCTCAAGCCAACAGGTTGATGTCCAACAAGACCAGATGTGTCATTGCAACTCACTTTCCTTCCATTAAAAAAATCACCTCATCATAGTCCAAACAAAAATTATATATTGCTCTTTATTATTTTTGGGGCTAACAGTTTGGGTGGACTAACCATTTAGTATTCATGCTGTCATAAATGGATCCTTTGCACTGTCTGAGTAATAAATAAGTGATTTCTCACAGCAACGTTTGTTGTTCTTGTGCAGCGGCACAAATTACCACAAGGGGGCAGCAACGGTCCCCATTGCAAGAACTCATTTGCACTATTCAGGTTATGCTAATTTGATAGTTAAATTTAGTTGACAAATGGGATGGTGAAATTTTAGATAATAAGGACCGCGTCAACTCTTAGGTCAGAGAGTGAAAGCACTTTCATCCAAGATACTTCTCAGCGATTGGATCAAGTCTTATATGTGGCTTGTCCAGTGCAACATATACAGTCTGGCTCCACAGCACTCCTTTCCAAATAAGGCTCACACTTTAGACACCCCAAACGCCACAGCGCGACACAATGCCACCGCTCTTTTTTTAATCCTTGGGCCTTCTCCGTGACACACGGGTTGGAGGGGTTCGTGGGCGAGAGGCCGTGCTGGAGAAGCAAGAGGAGAGTTTGCCCCCTCCATCCAAGAAACCAAACACCTCAGGCAGGAAGGGTTAAAAATAGCGCTCATCTGTGCAGGGGTGTGTCCTAACTGGGTTCACCCTTTCATACAAACACGCTGATCTTTAGGTCACTCATGTATGTTGCACGTCCCATGGCGATGCATCACATGGTGACTACGTGTTTTGTTTTCCCACTCAACCACGCGACAGGGCCTTTAATCTGATTTTAAAGAATGTGAAAAAGATTGCCGACATCACCCACAGCGGCAAACGGGTTGCTTGTCAGCACCATGGAGAGCGCTGACGGCGGCGACGGAAACCGCCGCCAGCCGCTCGACTCGATTATTACCGCTGCGCGAACACGTTGGCCGTATCATTCCGACTAAATGATGTGAACGTAAGCTTAAACCGGAATCATCAGTGTGGTTGTAATTCACTGTAAGAAGAGGAGCCATTTATCTCCTGGAGGTTAATAAAAGGTGTAAATGATCTCGCCGGGCCTTGTGAAGAGGCTCACTCGGCTGCACAGGTTTCATAAATTTCCCCCCCGTTTGCTTCTTTGAAAGGAGATAAATGTAAGTCAAGATTTTTGTAATTTCAAAAGTGCTTTCCAATATTAAGGCTCAACGTCTTGAGCCTAAAAATAGCCCCGCCCCCTTCTGCTACGGCGGCCTGGCGGCGGCGCTCACCTCTCTGTTTGCCCTAAGAAAGTTAAAGATGTCCCAGCGTGTCATCCGAGGCGCCTCATTAGCATGTGTGACATCACGCGCCCGGAATACATAAGAGAGCCCTCCAACCAAGGCTCTGGACCACTCTGTCTCGGGACTTTGGCCTCTTTTTTGCTTTCCTTCTCCTGCATCTCCAGCTCTCCAACATGGTGTGTAACTCACGTGTGTGGTGAATCTTTTCCATGCAGTTCGTGTTGGATGCGTTTTTGCAAAAAGAAATTGAACATTTCTTGATTATGGTGTGGATGTATAAAATGTCATTTTGAATCGTTGTCAGTGATTCATGTACAGTTTGTTTTATTAAGTGAACATCAAGTGCTATTTGTGTTCTTATTTTTTCTGTGTGAATTTCTATCGCAGACTGAGTTCACAGCGGATCAAATTGAGGGTAAGTGAAAAAGATTGTCCATTAATTAAATGACGTCCTTTGTTGTTCATGAGTTGGCGGATGTCACGCTCCCCATTAACGGTCATCTGCTCCAGTTGCCATGGGAATGTTAGTTATGTCTATTTCGGGGGCCGACCCGGCCGCTCCCCTGCGAGCCACTGTTAACACCCCGGGTCAAGGTTTCGCATCCTGACTTGATGAGCAAGGTCACCTTACAGTCAGGAATCCAAATTGTGATCCTCGCCGCCGGTTTTATTTCATAATGTGATGAGCGGAGATTAGATGGCTGCTTTTTTTGTGGCCTTAGATTTAGCTACTGACACCTTGAAATCTACCGTCAGCCTTTTAAGTCGGCATGTCTCTATATGGCAACAGTTGAGGAGGGGGGGGTATCGGTTTGCACCCCCCCCCCCCCCCTCGGGTAGCTATGGCTTAGTGCCGTCGTGTGTGCTACAGCTGTCGCGACCCTTGCTAGTTGCAAAATAACATGAAAGCGTCACCCATCTCCACGGTCCAAAATAGATCACCTCCGCTTCCTCTTAGCCAGCGAGCATAGTGCCACATAGCTGCAAACATTTTTTTTTTTTTAATTGGAAGCCCAGCGGGTGTAAAAACATCCTCATGTTCTCTCCTGCTCAGACTTCAAGGAGGCCTTCGGTCTCTTCGACAGAATTGGTGACAACCAGGTGGCCTACAACCAGGTGCCCGACATCATGCGCGCTCTGGGCCAGAACCCTACCAACAAGGACGTCGCCAAGATCTTGGGCAACCCCTCCGCAGAAGGTAAAAGCTCGGTGGCGGACTAACGGCCGTGCGTCGTGCTTACCGCTTGTGCCGTCACCCTCAGAAATGGCCAACAAGAGGATCAACTTCGACGCCTTCCTGCCCATGCTGAAACAGGCGGACGCTCTGCCCAAGGGCACCTACGACGACTACGTTGAGGGTCTGCGCGTCTTCGACAAGGAGGGCAACGGCACCGTCATGGGTGCTGAGCTGCGCATCGTCCTGTCCACCCTGGGTGAGTCCCGCCTCGAGCCAACGCAAAGACACGGGAACGCGTTTGTGACGAGCGCCGCTGTCGGTCAACAGGAGAGAAGATGAACGAAACCGAGATCGATGCCCTCATGGCCGGCCAGGAGGATGAGAACGGCAGTGTGCACTATGAGGGTAGGTTTCTCGCGACGACACGGCGCGGACGTCGTCGTCGTCTTCCTCGGGCTCATGCTGGTCTCCTTGTTTGATTGGCAGCTTTCGTCAAGCACATCATGTCTGTGTAAAGAGCGCGCAGCAGGAGCGTGTTCAGGACATCGCACAAGACCAACAAGAAAAGACAAGGACTTTGTTCAAGGGATGTCGAAGAGAAGCCCACTTGTTTTGTTTTTCTTTACCGTTTCGACCCTCCTCTCTCGGGACATCCCCTTTCCATTGTAGACCACATCATTCGCATCCCACCGGGGGCGCGTCTCCACTCGCCGCATGAGGTGAGGAAACGGGGGAGAAGGGGTGACCGCTCATCAAGTGAGGGTCCATCCCTCCCTTCTCACCGCCACCTCATTCAGTCCAACCATCACTGGCCCAGTAGTGCTAAAGGTCCTGGGGAAAAGCAGTGGAGTGAGCGCCAAAGTCTCCCACCTCCCTGAAGGCCGTTATTTATTTTTATTCTGTTCACTGCAGAATAAATTTTTCCAAAGTACATCCCAGCTCAGGCTGTTTTTCTTCTTTCATTCACTCTTCCAGAGCTACAAATAAACTGGTTATCTTAATGCAGTCAATTCATATTTGACAGATTTAACGGTTCAAAGCCTTTTGGTTGCATACAAATTCTCGTAATATTTTAAGATTATTACAATTGACAATTGGAATTTTTGGGACTTTTTTGCTTTAACAAGAATTGGGGTAGTTGACACCCTTGATTTGCTTTTGCGGGCAGATTTAACTTTTAAAGTTACTGTTGAAAGCCTTTTGGTTACATAACAATTCTCTTAATATTTTAAGATTATTACAATTGACAATTAGAATTTTTGGTATATTTTTGGTTTAACAACAATTGTGGTAGTTGACACCCTTGATTTGCTTTTGCGGGCCATGTGCAGCGACGTGGTGGGACGGATCCGGCCCCCGGGCCTCGAGTTTGACAACTATGGGGCACTACTGGTACTCTGGCTCATTCTGGTGGGTTATGTATGAGAATCACAGAATTATACACCCATCTGTCCATTTACAACACAAATACAATAAAATATGATGATGAAAATATCTTTTAAATTCACAGAAACATCAAATTAAGTTTTATATTGAACGGGAAAGTCTGTAGCGTCTCGACTCTTAAGTACACTTTCAAAAAAACGTATTTATGAGTAAGTGTTGTACAATTTTTATGTGCAATCATTTTAATTCAATCATTTGTTAAGTGCAAACAAGGATGTTTTTATGGTAAGTCGAACAACCTTTAACACGAAGAGAAAACGAGAAAAACCGTCAAGAGATGCAATGCCAAGTTGAGACCGGTAGAGGGCAGAGTTGAATTTAGAACCCAAGATCTGTACTCGTTTATCAGAAGAAGAAAATGGCCGTCAGCGTCGACGCGGAGGTGTATAACAGTCCCGCTAAGTTGTGTTTTACCTCCGAGATGTGGTCAAACTAGTGTTTATTTTTATTTTTATTTCATTTTTGGTTGCAATAGAGGCGAAAGCAAGAAAAAAAGGGAGAAAAAATAATTTGTAAGACAGCTTTACTGTCATTTATGATTTGATTTGTTTTCAACTTGATCGTCTAACGTTAATTTTTCGACGATGTTTGTCAGAAATACATTCAAACTATTTGGTTGTGACTTTAAACGAATCTCCCTGTCAGGACAGATTCTGCCGTCGGCTGCAGCAAGGTAAAGTTGACATTTTTTCCCCGTTTCTTTCGACTTTTCAACTATGTCAACACAAAACTGCGCTTCCAGGTGTTCAACCTGTTACAGTACATTAGTTTTGTATCTTATCTTCATCCGCTGTTGTGTTTTTCTGTAGTTTTCTTTTACTTTGGTCGCAGCGACCTTTAACACACTTTTACGCAATACTTTCCGAGCACTTGAGCTATTATTTGGTCGACCTATGATTAAAAGTGATTTATTTTTTTAATTCAAAGTTAAGACCCCCTTTTTTTTTTTTTACACACTCACAAATGATGTGGATATAAAAATAAGATAAGAATTAGGTCAGACTTTAATAAAGCCTATATATAATGGACTAAAATAACAAAATTCTATGTAGCACTTAAAAATATTGTTGACTAGTATATACTGTTAACCACACTATATACTTTAATGTCCTCCTATATGGAGTATATGGGACATGGAAAAAAATATGTCTGGTAGCTTACTTGTACACTGACAAACCTGAATGGGTAGAAGATAAGTTACAAAACACTGCAAATAGAACATATACGGTGTTACCAGTCTATGCTGTCTGAAAAAAGCAAATTCATTTTGTTGAAACATATTCAAAAATAATCCTACAGAATTTGAGGATGTCTTGTGGAGCATTTAAGTTATTTCAATACTGGATTCTTTCATTCAGATTGCAGCACAATGATGCTCGAGAACCAACCCCCTCCTCTCGTCCGGAGACATCCAAAGCAAAGAACATGCTGGACATCGGGACTCGGCGCATTTTCAACGAGGACCATGACCTCTTTAGGCAGAGTGTGCGCCGCTTCTTCCAAGAGGAGGTCGTGCCACATCACAAGGAGTGGGAGAAAGCCGGCCAGGTGAGCAGGGAGGTGTGGGAAAAGGCCGGCGAGCAAGGCCTGCTGGGAGTTATGACACCAGAGGAGTGCGGCGGCATTGGCGGGGACCTGTTGTCAACTGCTGTCACGTGGGAGGAACAGTGAGAGGAACAAAACAAAAACAACATCTGATCAAAATGAAATGTGCTTTCTCATATGCCTTCTCTTTGTTTTCATTCACCAGAATGTACTCAAACTGTTCAGGACCAGGTTTTGCGCTTCACTCCGACATTGTCATGCCCTACATCATCAACTACGGCACCAAGGAGCAGATTGAACGCTTCATTCCCAAGATGACTGCCGGAAAATGCATTTGCGCCATTGCCATGACTGAACCCGGAGCGGGCAGGTTGGGACTCTTTTAGAATAGACCCGTTTGAACATTTGGTTTCGTCATTCTAGAGCAGGGGTGGGCAAACTACGGCCCGCGGGCCACATCCGGCCCACGGGACCGTTTAATCCGGCCCGCCAACCCTGAATTAATTGTATTATTAAACTTTTTTTTTGGTCATTTTGCCTGCAATGACTGCGTTTCCCCAGTAGATGGGGAACCGCTCGCCTGCGCATTTACTACCGGAAGCCGTGTCAGAAAGCTCGGTGCACACTCACAAGTGCGTGTACGTACGTACTCAGTAGTACGGACATGGCGCACTCGCGCTCTATTTGTATCAGTCCCGAATTTAGAGCGTGGGCTGTGACGACAGCATTCTTGTAATTCGCTCGCTGAGCTTTCAGATACAGTTTGACGCTAAAGCCACCCACAAACCTTCCCCTGGAATCCTTCCATTAAAATGAGTGGCCCGAAGAAAAGAAGTGAGTGCCGAATGTTAAAAGAGTGGCCAATTTGGCTCGACGTACGCGACGTGACGTTCAGCCACGTCAACCCGTCACAGATCGAGGTAAACGGATCTCTCCTAAGAGTTTGATGTGATCTCATAAGATAAACATTTTTCATTAATCTGACCTGCAGGCACTGAAGTGATGGAGACTGTTATTCATAATAATAGTGTCGTATTTTATGAGAATCACTGATAGCAGTTTTTTAGTGATTTTTTTTTTTTAATGCTGTTAATAAATGCATTTGTTTTCAAAAAACTTGTTTGGAATGTCCATGCTTTACTACCTACTAAAGGCCAAAATCTTTTATGCAATGACCTTTACAGGTCGCTTATATTACTTCACACAAACACTACGTCCATCTGCTCCTGGTTCGGCCCTCCGGTCCAAATTTAGAACCCAGTTCGGCCCGCGAGTCAAAAAGTTTGCCCACCCCTGTTCTAGAGGGAGCCTGCATATTATTTTTGGTACACGAAAAACACTTTCTCCGGCATAAACAATGCAAAATGGCTTGCTTGGTTTTAACAAGGGTTTCATGACCTTTTCAGCGACCTTCAAGGTGTGCGGACATACGCCAAGCGTGACGGCAGCGATTGGATCTTGAACGGCAACAAAGTAAGAAGAAGTACATTTTTCCTGATAAGACAGGCTGTGGAATTTGGGAAATCATTTCCATAAATATCCCCTTCACCTATTGGTTGACAAACTGCTTTCCGCAGGTGTTCATCACCAACGGCTGGATGGCTGACCTGGTGGTGGTGGTGGCCGTGACGGACCGCGAGGCCAAGACGGCCGCCCATGGCATCAGTCTCTTTCTTGTGGAGGATGGCATGAGTGGCTTCCACAAAGGGCGCAAGTTGGAAAAAATCGGCCTAAAGGCACAGGTACGCTCGCTTTTGGTGATGTTTGTTATCCTCGCGTTAACTCTCATCATCTTCCAAAGGACACGGCTGAACTTTTTTTTGAGGACGTGCGACTCCCGGCGGAAGCGCTGTTGGGCGGCCTCAACAAGGGTTTCTACTACTTGATGAACGAGCTGCCACAGGCAAGTGTGCGCTCCGTCTCCTCCCCCCCTCCCCCATCGGCTTCATCTAATGTGATCTGTGATCAGGAGCGTCTGGTGATCGCCGACATGGCCATCGCGAGCTGCGAGTTCATGTTTGAGGAAACCAGGAGCTACGTCCTGCAGAGGAAAGCATTCGGAAAGACGATCGCTCACCTGCAGGTGGGTGACGTGGCGTTTTTGGAATTTTAGGACAGCTTAAGTGACTTTGTTTAACATTCCGCACAGACCGTGCAGCACAACCTGGCCGAGCTAAAGACGGAAATCTGCGTGGGGCGCGCGTTCGTTGACAGCTGCCTCCAGCTCCACGTGGAGAAGCGGCTGGACCCCGCAACGGCTTCCATGGCCAAGTACTGGTGAGTGCGCTGGTCTCCTCTCATGTGTGTGGAGCGCCACTGTTGTGTACTCTTAGCGTTGTCTCCGTCCAGGGCGTCTGAGCTGCAGAACAAGGTGGCCACACGGTGCCTGCAGCTCCATGGTGGCTGGGGCTACATGTGGGAGTACCCCATTGCTAAGTAAGTGCTCGGTAGACCTCACGACACCTCCAGCGGCAATCGCCACTGAGCCCCGACAGCACGTGCAGGACGCTGGACAGCCCAAACCCCAGAAGCTTCCTGATTTGTGCCTTTGTCATTCCAGGGCGTTTGTGGATTCTCGCATTCAGCCCATCTACGGAGGAACGAATGAGATCATGAAAGAGCTCATCGCGCGGAGCATCGTCAGCCAGAAATGAGACCTGTTCAGGACTCAAGGTGTTTTTGTTTTTTATTGTGGTAACACACAAATGGAATCGGATACTATGACTGATGAATCTTCAGAAAGCAGAACAGTGCCTATTCTGTTTTTAAAACAAAATAATTGAGAAAAATATTTGTTGCTCATCTCGCCAATTCACAGTTGACAGGCAAACTCATTAAGTCAACTTGGACTTCTATACATTATTATTGTTTTACTTTATACAATGACATTTACTGTAAAGGCAGTTATGTTGAATAATATTGAATTAGTGTCTTCCATTTTGTTTTAATAAAATTCAATGGAAGTTCTGTAAAACAATCTGCAATGACGAATTTATTTTATTCATGATAGCTTAATTAAAATGCAGTATTTTTATACGAAGTAACCATTTTGTTCCATTTGTTTAAATAAAATTCAATTGAAGTTCTGTAAGACAAAATATAATTACTAGTTTATTTTTATCAATTCATTAAAATGCAGTCTATTTTTATACGACATGCCAACCACTAGTCACGGTGACGGTGCTGCCAAAGAACGCAAACCAAACGATTAATTTATCAATCAACTCAACACGCATATTTTCCAGCAGACTTGCAATTATTAATTCTACCACTAGGTGGCAGCAGAATCGCGGACAAACTCAAAAGACCAACCCTTCATTTCAAAATAAATATCGTAGCTCTTTTTGTGTTTTGTAGAGCAATAATGTTTTTGCCAATTGTGTTTTAATTGTAAATCACACATTTTTGCAAATGACATTGCCATCCAATCCCTGCGCTTTGCGTCTGCCCTCTTCACTGCTCTCACTCGCCCCCTTTCTCTTTTTTTTTTTTTTTTCTTTCTCAACCTTCCCTCAGCAACAGCCACACCCTGATGCTTCAGCACCTGCTTGGTCCAAGAGTGCATTTCGCTTTTGGTCCCTTTGTGATCATTCGCACATTTGAAATCCCCTCAACCAGTCACCAGTTTGTATCCCCCCCCCCCCCCGGCGGCGCCCCCTTTGGTGCGATCGCCTTGCCCCAATCCTGCCGCACTTACGGTAAAGATCGTCTCTGCGGTGGGAGGGGCCACTGGGCCCAACAACAGCGCTCATTGTCGGCTGCAGCACTCACTCCCCCTTTCTGATTTGCCCAACTACGCGCCGCTTGTGCCGCACTGCCGAAACCGCAGGTAAGAAACCTCCTAACCTTTGTGCGCCAATTAGTCAAATATGTTTTTGGACTAATCTGTTGCAGCAATAGAAGATGATAAAAGTTTCGTCAATTGTCATGAATAAGAGGGGAAAGAAATATTCGCAGCGTCGCATGTGCAACAATGTGTTAATGAGCAGGCTTGCTTTGGAAGTTGCCACACTATCCGCAAATGAATGAAGGATGGCGTTTAGTCAAGTGCTCATTTGTCGCTGATGTCCTCATGGATGGCTGGATGGGCGTCTTGCTTGCTTTTTGCGCAGTCGCGGCAGCCCGCAGCCGGCCGGCCGGCGCCTTTTGTTCTGCCCCACGCCTGCAAGGTGCTGAAATCGGCGTGTTTCCCAGACAGACATTTACCGCTGTGGAAGCTGGAAATGGAAATGCGCGCATAATTGAAACGTAGTTTACGTTTTGTCTCTTTTATGCTTCGTAACGTGTGGCTGTATTAGGCTCATTCATCCGAGCAAGCCTGTCGCATTTAATTGTCCTTGCATTTGTACCTCCCTCACCTTAATATTAGTCTCGGTAAAAAAAAATATTCCCCCTTATACTATTTTTAATATTAGATCATTTTAATAATCAAATCATTAAGAAGCTGTCGTGGATTTTTCTTTTTTTTTTTTCTTTACAATTTAATGAAGTAAAAATGTCAACTGGACATGTCTTTCCTCCCTCACTACCGCCCCAGTGGGCAGAGATGGAGGTTAAAATAGAAAAAGAAACATTCTGTTATGAAAATAAATAAATGCCCAACTCAAAATCTGTACGTTCACATTCCTGGACATGCATTCCCATGCACCGGATGTTGAACTTGTATTGCAGCTGGCTTGCAGATCCTTCTCGCATGGTTCATGTCAAGGTCAACACATGACACCAAAGGGTTCGGACCATGGGATGTGTTGTGTGGTACACCCTCTCCCAGTGTTCGTCTTTCCTGCATTTGTGCCGTCCTTGTGTTGACAGGTTTCACCTACTTCTTTGTGAGGACACGCCCCTCTCAGAGCAGATTGAGTCTAATCGCTGGCAAGGGAGTGACGATGACCTCAGTCACAAACATTTGATTTTGTCTTTTGAATTAAAATGTCAATTTGGGATTTTTTGACTATCAAGTGACCCGTTCCAAAGTCAGGCCATTGATTGGAAACATCATTCTTGGCACTCTGCAGTTCTTGGCAGCTGAGTGTCATTTGGACCAGAAGCAAGGGCGATTGAGGGCTCGGGATGTTTTCCGCTGGTTGTCCACGCCATGCTTTTCACTCAACAGGTGTCTAACTGGAGCTGGCAGGGTGATTCTTTTCCACGATTAAGGCCCTAATCCACTTGACATACGTCACTTGGATGCAACCTGCTGTCCCTGCATATGGCGCCCTCAAATGCTCAACTTGGAACTCTCAGATTCCAGCTTCAATGTGTTGAAGGTCAATGTTCTCGATCAGACTCTTCATCGGAAATCCATTCGGGATCTCGGACTCTCCCCTCCCACGCTTGCGGGACCCTGACAGCGCGTCTCGGGTCGGCTCGCGGTCGGCCACTCAAACGAGGCCTGACAACCAGTGTCACATTGCATTCCTCACGGACGATGCCCTTCAACAGAGAGGACACTCATCCGGGGCATTCTTCTCCACTTATTGGCATCTAATAATCTGATTCTGGCTGACCAATTAGGAGGAGTCTTTTATTTAAACAGAACAACAACAAAAAACATCATGTTTAAGCACTTCTGAGTTGGTATGTACAATATGTTCTTGTGTGCGCTCACGTCCAAGATGATGACATGTCGTAAAATTTTGTTCTGAGGTTTGCTAGAGAAGAATGCTGGCAACCGTGCCGTTGACGTCTTTCGGGTAATGTTATGGCTTCCGCCTGATGCTATATACGCCCAGCTGTGTCAACTTGGCTGTCATGTCGAATTTTATGTCCATTCTATACTTGTGGATAGTCTATTGAATTGTATGAGTTTATCATCGCTAGCAAAACATCTGTCGCTAAGTGACTCCGGAGACCGCGGCTAGCTCGGCGTTTAGCGTCTCCGCGACGCAACACTGGGCCGTTATGACTTCCAGATGTGGTGGTGGTGGCTAAACTACACGATTGTTTGCTCCTTGTCCTCAAGCGTAGAGCGCTGGTTGCTCTGCCCCGAGGAATGAATGAGCTCAATTGTTGGAGTACCAACTCGGAATCTGGTTCATCAAAAGCTTTTATGTTTTTACATCTCAATGAGCGTGTGTTTTCCACTCCATCCATTCGGGAGAGTCGTCGGAAATGTAATCCCGGAGGAGAAAATGGACTCTCGGGGCTTGACACGGTTTAAGCATCCCTCAAATTGACGTTGGGTAGTATCCAAGCTAACCCACGGATCCATAGGAACCTCGGATACAGTAGATGTGTCAAGCCAGCGTGACAGCGAGGAGCAGATGGACTGAATGCGACGGTACAGCTGCTGAGTGTGTGCGAGCCACCCCCGACCACCATCAGCAGCCAGCTCCTCCCTGCGGCGACAATTTTAATGTGGTTAAAAACGTCCGGTCGGAGGCAAAACTCAGTTTGGCGGGAATCGAAAGATCTCCAAGAGCCTGAAATTTGCTGCAAGTTTGCGAATTTGCCTCATAGCGCCTTGCATCCCCAAACCGTGGTGTGTTGTTTACCGCCCTGCGAGTGCGGCGAAGGGCCCCTTTCTCCAAGGCAACCCCTGCCATGGAAACAAGCCCCTGAAAGGAATGACGATCATGTATTCCTTCAGCCTGTGGCGCTCCTCACCTGGTCGCTACTGAGCAGCCCCTTATTTCCACTTGGAACCCCCCAAGTGGGACTCAACCTTTGACCTGAGAACACCACAGTAATTGGCGTTACCATGGTGATAATTGTCTGTTCTGGAGCCAACAAGTGTGGGCTCTGTTCAATTCATTTTTTTACTCGGTCGGACTGGTCTCACAGGACAGTGAGGGTGGGGGTTGTGTGGTGGTCCATTGGGACTTGACAGTGTTAGTTTGCCTCATTAAATCTGCTCATAAATCCTGCATTGGCATTGTTTTGCAGCTTGGACAGATGTGAACGACCTCTAAGGAAGGACGCCGACTCTTTCTCTCTCTCTCTCTCTCTCTCTTTCTCTTTCTCTCGCCTTACTCAGTGAGTTCAAAAATGCTGAGTCCCGAGTCCAAACTCTTTCCCTGTATGATTTTTACGACTTGATTATGGGGAGATTTTTATCATCCATATCTTTCAGAAAATCATTCCAAACAGTTAACCTGTGTGTAAAACTGAAGTACAATTGGACTTGATTGGCTGCGTTAGGAAATGAGGACATAACAGACTTCAGAAGTTTTTGCTCCAGCCCGATATTATCTTTTGTAATGTCTACGGGAACGTGATGGTTATCGCTCTTTTGTCAGACCTGTTTGTCAACGCCACAAGCTTTTCACGCTTTTGCCGTCGACACGCCGCGGGATGCCAATTATTGATTGGTGTCCCTCCAGAGCGCCCTGGGTAAAGCGACCCCCTGCCGGATCTGCATGCTAATCCACCGCCATCTGCTTTTTCCACCCAAGAAGAAAAGCTGCATGACGCCACAATGTCCTCCCCTGAGAATTACCTTCGCATAAATCCAAACTGCCTCTGGAGTTCTTCCTTGGTTCACTCGGCGAAAGAAGTAAACTCTCCATCAAAGTGTCATGGAACTTGGCACGATAGAGCGCTTTTTCTGCCTGACCGCTAATCAATAGAAGCGGACGAGATTTATCTGCCCCCACTTTGCGTGAGTGGCCAGGATCCTCAGTGATGTAATCGGGTGAATTTGGGGAGTCTTGAAAGTGCCGTAGTTAACTTGGCTCTGATATTTGCTGCACTATGACGCGGAAGCCATGTTTTTGTTTTTTCTTGTTGCTTTGTATTCTGTTAAAACAGTCATTCTCAAAGTGTGGTATGCAGGCCACTAATTCAGAGACAAGGCCAAGCATGTATGAATGCTATCATATATAATTTATGATCAAATCTAATCGCTTGAATACATTCACTGCATATCACACATCACCACCATGCATTTAACAAGCTGGTGAAGCGTGAGCCCACTCCAGAACCTCGTCCGAGTACAGGGAGTCATCGTCGCCAGGCTTCAGCTGTCTACTGCAGCATCACTTAGGCTAATTGTGCACTTACTGTAGTTGCTTCCTGTGCATAATGATAAGATGTAATGCATTTGGTGTTGATGCCATTAAAATACTGCGTCCTGGGAATATAAACTCTGTATTGAATATAAAAACTACTGCTTTCTCGCACTTCGTAAAAACTACTCTGATTGAGAAAATTAATGTCCATCCTAAAGCCAAGCGCAACATCATGAAATACAGGTGCGTGAAATGTTACGATTGTAGGACCTAAAAAGACGGATTTGATATCAAACAAATTTTCCTGTTAGAAAGAATGGAAAGAGATCACTCGTTCCAGAGTCAAACTGCTGCCTTCATAAATCCTTAAAGCGGAAGCAAACATTTTCTTTACAATATGTTGGATGTGTCCCTACAAGTCTAAACACAAAATTCTGATTATTATTTGTTTGTGGAATAGGAATTAAACAGGCAAAATCCACCTGTTTGATCCATCTCAGGGGGCGGCCATTTTGCCACTTGCTGTCGACTGAAAATGACATCACAGTTGCCTCCCAGGTTGCAACCAATCAGGGCTCAGCTACAGAAAACTGGCGAGCCGTGATTGGTTGGCAAAATGGCCGCCCCCTGAGATGGATAAAAACTGTTGGATTTTTTACTTCATATTCCCCAAATGAAACATTAATCATAACACGGTGTTTCAACAAGTTGGGCTGCACAGAACATTTTCCGACAAAGAACATTTTGGTGTTGACTTCTTTTTAATAAACTGTAAATACAATGTTAAGTAATACTAACATTACTATGACCTGGATGACAACAGACAACATAGATCGCAACCGAATAGCATTTTTTGCAGCATTAGTTGGCAAGAATATGTTTGAATTACTGTATTATTTGTTCACACTGAGGTCCTGAAAGAGAACCCAGAGAGGTGACAGAGAGGCAGTGTTCCGTGAGAGTCATGAAGGTTTCTTTTTTTCTCTCACAGTCGCACACAGTAGCCGTGTTTGAGTTTGGCACAGGGCGGGTTTAGAATGCAAGGCTACACCCTGTGGCATTTAGAACATTTAAAAAAAAAAAAAAAAAGGCCATAAAAGCTCTTCATAATGACCCTGTGTGATGCCCCTATCTCTGACATCACAGCCTTGAAAAAGAAATTAAGAAAAAACAATGGTGCCATACTGTGATCTTCAGGCCAATTATGTAGATGATCAAGAAGAGTTTTAAGATGTAGCCTTAATGCCTTTGAATAAATTCTTTATTTATTTCATTTGCCATTTCTGTGAATAACTCGCTTGACTAGCTTGTGTGAACCCAGAGTGTTCTGAGCTTAGCCGCCTCTGTGTTATTGCCAAGACGGCGAGGTCAAGGTCTGGCCGACGGCATTAACGTGCCAGTATAATCAGGATAAGGGCATACACAACTTTTCAAGTTGAGCAAAAATGTCGTTCAATGATGCTTCCGATTTTGAAAAGCTAAACAAAAATATCATCAAGCTTGATGTAGTGACACTTGCAGCCTTCCTGCTTTGAATGTCTGACGCAACTCATCTATAGCGAGCCTCTGTTCCAGACCTATTCCAGAAAAATGATTTAAAGTGACATTTCATTCTAGTTTTACTCTTCTTTATCAAAGCACCTTATTCCATCATCATCTATTGCGTCGCGCTTATCTTCATCCTCTTTCTGTCAAGAAATGGGAGAATATTGTATAACGTCCAAAGCTCTCGTGCGGTTCTCCAAGTAAGAGTCAAAGTGATGCAAGCCCTTTATTTCCTACTCAATCTGTCACATGAGCCATAAACAATACATTTAAACACCAAACTATTGAAGCCCAACATAATTCTAACCATATTAGGGGGGGGTCAGCGCCTTATAAACAGGAAGTGACTTGCAGGAGAAGTGATGACGTCACGTGACGTGTCAGCAGCAGAGGCTCACTGATGCTGACGATGATGAGACTCCTTCCTCTCCTTTTTGCATGTCACCCAAGATTCTTCATCGTTATTTCAGTACGGAAACAGTACCGGTACTTTCTGTGACATTTGGCAGGGGTGTCAAACTCATTTTTGTACTCATAGTTTCCGTCGGAGGGCCATTATGACTGTCAACGCATATATTATATACAGTATAAATCAGACACCAGTAAAAAAAAAAAAAAAATTCAAATATTTTAAAAAGATGCATGGTAATAAAAATTGCTAGCAATAATCTGTAGTTTTTAAAAGTGAAGACAATTTGCAATTTTAGTATTGACACATGAAGCACAATTTGTCTTCGCGGGCCACACATAATGATGTGGCGGGCCGTATCTGGCCCCCCAGGCCTTAAGTTTGACACCTATGATATAGAGCATATTGACTGGCACTAATTTAATTTTTGGCTCATCTAGTACCCCGTGAAGAGAAGGTCTGCTTTTTTTTTTGTCTCAGTCTATTAGGATTGTGCTTCACAGAAAATTAAACTATTTCATTTCCTGTGCTAGTAATAAGCATTGAAGCAGGCCAATTTTCTCGGCCGACCCCCCCTTCCCTCAGCCATCTTCTTCCCTCGCCGCTTTTGTCTCGCCGCCACATTCGGCCGTGACTGCAAATGAGCTTTGGGACAGAGCAATTGTTTGGCTGACAAGATGCACTCGCTGCTCAACGTTACAAGAAGACGGAATCTCACGCAGAAGATCAAATTTACTCGTGTAAATTCTTGGCTAGCTTTTATCTTGGAGCTGGATTCATGTGTCCCACAAACACACTTGCTTTTGACCTAGTGAAGCTCCCATCCCATCCCCCGATACCGGTTGTGCAGCCATTTGTGTTTTGCTTTGCACGTTTCATCTCATCTTTTCTTTTCTTTTCATCTCTCCCTCCCCCTGGCCGCCCTCAAATATAAACATAAGGAATTACTCCCAGCAGATGTTAAGAGGACCACATTTACTGCACGGATTATTATAGCGCTCTAATTTCTATTGTATCAGCTCTTCTTGGAATTGATTGGAAGGGATTTTACAGACATATAAATGACATTTATTTCAAGTTTCAACATCCAGATGATGCCATATCATGATGCCCCTATCAACAGTGTCGTTTACTCTCTAGCCTTTCTTTGCTGCCAGCAACCTTTCGAACGGCGGCCATGACGCAGCAAGCGGTGGATGGTGGCATGCGGGCCTTTGGCGAGCGTGGCTGCCACACAACGAAAGCCGCTCAAGGGAGGAATGTTGTTTTGGAGTCAACACTGCTGCTTGTTCCTGTCACTCAGGATCAAATCTGAATTGGAAAGTTGAATGCGGTTGTTGCTAGCATGAGACCGTGTAGCATAACCTAGCCCGAGGTAGGAGTGAGTCACATGTGCATGTTCGAAGGAAGTCGAGTCCTGGCTATTAATTGAATGCGTAACAGAAATAGATCTTTAGTGACCGACAGGTGAGCTACGACGTAGCTTAGCATACCTGTCTTTGCGGCTTTTAGAATAATAGATGAAGTTGGTTGTTATAGTTGTGTTTTTTCAAAAAACAACATAAATTAGCTCATGTTGTTTCAATAAAAGTCAAATGGAATCAAGTCAAAGTCAATTCGTGGCTTTCGTAAGTTGTCCCAAATCCTAAATTGATTGACTTAAGTCCGTCATGTGACTTCAATCCTCCTCTGCCTCTTACCGCTAACCAAATAGAAATGTTTTATATTTACACAGCGCAGCAGCCCACGGATTCAAGCGAGAAAAGCGGAACTGTCTTGCGTGCGGAGAGTATAATTAATGTTTAACGTTAACACTTTACGCTGCCGTGCAAACGTTGCGGCAGGGCAGTGACGGTTTGCAGCATGTTCAAAGTCCTCATGGCTGTCAGGGCACAGACCAAAAGTGAGTCGCTTTGCTAGCCTTTTTTAAAAAAAGTATCTATTTCTGTGGCAGCGCATTTCCCACCACTATTGTGTTGTTGTTTTCCTTAGGCAAGAAGTACAATATGATTCTTTGTATCATCTCCCATGCAGTATATTTAGTTTTAAATCAGGATTTGGAGCACAACAATCAAAACCACACACAGATTGTGCCTATTGGCAGGCGAGGTTTATCAAGCTGCGCAGATTCATTTCCTGTGTCTCCAATGATCAAGTCAAATCTGAGGATTAGGCCAGTTCCCGAAAATCCACCCCCTCGATTCAACCCCCCCTCTCTCATGTTGCCCCCATATATCCTCGTACGCTTTGCTCCATGAGGGTCAAGACTAATGTCAAGATGAGGAGCAAAAATCAGCGTTCTTCCTTCCCAGGGACTCGGGAGGAAGTGTGTGTTTATTTAACCTTGTGGTCATGCACTTTCAAACTGAGACGCTTGAAAGACGGGCTTTGGAGTTAATGAGGAGCTGATAAGCCATTATCAGTAGCAGCTAACAAACATGCAGCAGATGATTTTGCTCACAAATGATATTCCAGAAATTGTTCATTTTTTGTTTTTCAATATTATGCAAGAACAATTTAATTCGGATGAGTGCCATGTTTCCATTTCTGTCATATGGTTTGCTTTTCTCTTTTGCCACAAAAGTTCAAATATTGGCAAAAGTATTTGTATTGACTCTGTGAACCGCAGCAGGATATGACATCGTGACTGTCCCCAAAGAGGGGAAACACGCAAATGTGTCTTAAGCTTGAAATCATCACTCTCGCACAGCCACAATGGGCAGTTCCAAGAACTTTACAAATCATCAAAACAACTCGACAGTGGATTCTAAGCAATGGATTCTAATGCTTGTGATTGCTGGGTAAGCACTTAAAAAAGAAAAAGAAAAACAAATCCCTTTAGGAAAGTCATGAATGTATTTCTACCATTTTATATATATATATATATATATATATATATATATATATACACATTATATATATATATGTATATATATATGTATATATATATATATGTATATATATATGTATATATATATATATGTATATATATATGTATATATATATATATGTATATATATATGTGTATATATATATATGTATATATATATATATATATATGTATATGTATATATTATTTTTTTTAAATATATATTTGTTTATTTATATATACATATATATATACATTTTCTTTTTTTTATGACAATGACAATTTGCGGAGTTTTCCTAACACATTTTCTGCTTTTTTTTCCCCCGTCCTCCTCTCAGAGCACATCCAATCAGACTGGTCAGCATCGTTGGTGCAGGCACCTCTTTGAGTCTGGTAAGCTCTCGCGTCACTTCTAAAGTTTTGGATAAAACATGTCTCATTATAATTTCATGTTCACCTATTGGTCGGGTAACCCTCCATTATTGCTTTTGAGCCACGTGATGGTATCTTAAGGCCTAACCATTGTAAGTGACTTGAGCTTGATATAGACAAAAGTAGACCTTTGGCGCCTTGTTGTCACATCTATAGGCAATTACAGAAGCGTATAAAGCTTTTTGAGAGGGTGTCAATTACTGGCCAATTTTCGCTTGTTCCCGACCCCCTACAAGCAGCATACAGTCGCACACATTTTGTTCCATGAAGGGATTCCCTCGCCGCTGGGATTTGTTGGCAAGGGAATGCATCTGTTAGTCATTAGGATGGCAAACTCCTGGTCGTACACACGCAGGAGTCTGCAAGTCTCCTACGAGCTCTCCTGGCACTTTGTCCCGTCGTTGAAGTTATTTTGGTCCCAACCAAAGTCTGCATAGGGCGGGGGGAAAAAAAAAGCATCTGGAACGCTGCCAGACGGTATATGTTGCACTACTTGGACATTTCACACTCGCTTTTCCCATGACTCATTTAAGTGGCTGCCAGATTAGTCCTGCCATTCATGGAGACGGGAAGTTAAGAGGGGGGGGGTTTGCTTGGAGAACAAGAAGATATTTATGACCAGCACAAAGTGGTGGTTTCCTGCCGTCTAATAACTTGAAGCTTTTGTTTTGAGCTGGACAGCAGGAAACTACGCGCACGTGCGAGTGGCTTAGCCGTGCGTCTGAAAGTGACTCTCATTTTGTCTGTAATTAAAATGAAAGGCCTGCAGACATATTCAGTAAGGCGATGCAGACAGTCGCCAGACTGGACTTAGATGACAGATGATATTTCAGATGTTTAAAAAAAAAAAAAAATTGGCACTAGCTGGTCAAAATAGAATAAAAGTTACCTGTGCTTCATGTGGAAATATTAATAGCAATATTGCTTAAGCACGCCGTGGGTATAAAACATAATCAATGACAAGCATCGCCACCATCTAGAAATTGATGGATTAAAGCAGATCGCCTCCCATTTGTCAGCAAAGAGGCCCACAGCATCCACTGACCTATTTCCGTATCCATAACGTTGGGAAAGATCAGTGTGTTGCCAGCAGCATCCTCTGCTGACCACAACAGCCCCTCCCTTTTGCCGCCCATCACCATGGAAACGCTGACATCATTGTGGGTGGGGCTAATAAGAGCTCAAAGAAGCTGCAGGCTTAGGCAGAATCCACCAGTCACCGCACAAATCCAATTCATCTCTAATTTGCCTCTTTGGATACTATTAACCCTTTTAAAGCAGAATTTAATACCATTTAAATGCCGTCACATCACCTGTCCAAAATCTATCACAATTAACTCAATCGATTTTAATCGAAATGTATTGATTTTGCTGATTATCATCCCTCAAAGGGAAATTGAATGTGCAATTTTTTAAACTACACAGGTAGTGCGATAGTGATACAAATTACTTTAAATGATGTAAGTGTAGATTATTTTATGTTTATGATGAACTGCAAATTACAAATCAATGGCCAAAAGAAGCTGCAGCAAAGGAGTCTAGGCCATTGGTGTCAAACCCAAGGCCCAGGGGCCTTGATACGGCCCGCCACATCATTTTATGTGGCCCGCCAAGACAAATTGTGCATCGACCACAAATTGTCTTCACTTCAAAAAATAGAGATATTGCTAGCAGTCTTTTTAAAATATTTGAACAATTTTTACTAGTCTATGATTTCAAAACTAGTTCTATATTAGTTTGTTTAAAATGATGACAAATGTAGATGAAAATATGTGAACACACACACACACACATGAGCACAGGAAGGATTAAAGCAAGGTTGGCCTAGTGAGACACCCTGCCAGAGATTCCCCGCTAAATAGATGGTGACATTCCAATGTCGGCAGCACTTTGTGGAGACGTGACGAGTGACCCAGATAAGGGCGGGGTAGGGTTGAGAGGGAGGGAGGGAGGGAGGGAGGTGAGGTTGGATTAGGGTCATGGCGGGCGGGGCGGGAAGGTAAGGTTGAGCACAGCAGGGGCTGCCGCGTGCACAAACCAAAGGAGGACACCTGTCTGTCTGTATGCGTGTCTGCTGGATCAGGTTTAAAGCTTGATTGAGCGTGATGACTCTTTTTTTAAATGGCACCTGTGATTCAGGTCATATTAGCCGGATGGTGGCCTTTTCTTTCTGGAATGTTGTCGCTTCCCCGCTTAAGTTATTATTGATAGTATGGCTTTTATTTGTCAAATTATTTTTTTTATTTCATTGTTCCTGTAATATAGAATGACAATGAAGGCATCGTTTCACTGCAGTGGGCACGATCATGTTAAGAATTTTGTAATGAAAGGAAATATTCGCTGTTGCAAAATCATTTTTGGGAATTTGTGCCTTTATTGTCCTTGCTTTGCCTATTGGGTCACGGGCATGCTGTTGCTTATGCAAATAAAAAAAAGTTCACCTTTGTTAGAATATCCGATATTGTTGCTGTGACAACGAGATCAAAATTGCTTCTTGCGCTAATGAGGGCTGCTGTGCCATGTGTTGCACTTTAGATGGCAGGATTGTATCGTCAGGCAATTGGCTTTGGCTCCACAAGCTCGCTCGTCTGCTGCTCCGGTTGCCATAACAACAACCCTCCTTATCAGTATTCAGTAATGAGAGAACATGAGAGATCTGCTTGTTTGTTTTGTCTGCTCCAATGCACCTTGTTGCTATTATTTGCTAAGCGTTGAAAACAGCCGTGGAGCTTAAGTCAAGTTCATCTGTTCTTTCCAAGTCTTGATGAGAAGAGACAAGAGAGGAAGACTCAATCATTTGACGTAAGCTCATTCTTCCATCTGTTTGCAGGTGGCCCATCCCCAGCAGGCAGGCAGGCAGGCAAGTCAAGGCATGGCAGACAGTCGGCAGCCAGACGAGCATTGGGCCTCCAACGGCCAAGAGAACGGCCAGAACGGCTACTCGGCCTACCGTGAAAACGGATTCCACGGCGGGGCGGCTGCGCATCCCAACGCAACAGGTACGAAGGTGCTGGAACCTTTCACGAGAAGCTGTGTCCGTGGCTACGTGTGCGGTGCTATCACTGATGTCTCACGTCACCCGAAAACGAGAGAATGGCTCAGCCGTGTCAGACTTCCTCCCGCCCATGTCTTGTCAGTGTGTGTGTCTCTTTCTCCCTCCACAGTGGATGACTCAGCCAATTTGCCTCCCTCCCCTCCTCCCTCTCCATCCGCTCAGCAGATTGGGCCGGCGGCACAAGGTATACCCAATGCACACTTTTTAGGCTACGCAAATGGTGGCCAGAGTAAACCCGAGCGTCAGATGATGTCAGACACTACTGGTCGTTCCGTTTACCTTTGAGCGTCTGCACCGTGTCAAAGCCGAGATGTTTACACTCACAGGTCGTCTCGTTAGTCAGCTTCACAATTGTCTCCGGGACAAAGTAACACTTTTTCCCGACCATTTCTATGTCGCATGCAATCACCCAAATACGCTAGTCAAACCGCCTTGGTAGTTTTTGCCCGTTGCTACCGACAACACACGACGTACTGAAATGATGAATCTAAAAGCGTCAAATAGAATTGAAGCGGAAGGAATAAATCTGAATGCATCGGACATTTATGCAAAACACCACATCAGCATCACAATATTTGTAATCATAGTTTGAGTGCACATAACAAGAAAAACAAATGAAAAACCAAAAAAAAAAGATTTTTTTCATCATAATAGTAACAAAAATAATAATAATGATAAATAATAAATAATGATATATAATAATAATAGTCCCACATAGTGTGACTTGAGCTGACTTTGGGCAGGAGGCCCAAAGTGATTGGCAGCCAATCACAGGGCAGATACAATATAAAGAAAGAACCAATCACAGCTAAGAACAATTTCGAAGTATTCACGTATTTTGGAATGTTGCAGAAAACCAAAGTACAGAGAGATACGAATATGCTAACTCCACAGAAGAGATGCTCAAACCTCCAACTTTAGAACTGCGAGGCAGAACCACTAGTCCACTGTGCTGGAAAATGACACGTCTCCTTTAATTTCAACATTCTACAAGAGCATTCAGAAAAAGACGCCACTCTCCTTCTTATTCTTGGCAAGATTTTCTCCGTATCCACTCGTTGTTGGTTTGTTTACATCACGTGTCTCCATTCTAGATCCAAATGTCTTGTGACCCCCTGTAACCCCAATTCCCTCCATGTCTCACCCACCTCCCTCCCTTGTTTGAGAAGATAAATTAGAACCTGTCAGTGCTTTCTCTGCGGAGGAGCAACAACAGGATGAGGATGAGCAGGAGGAAGTTGCCGTTTGCCAGGAGGAGGAAGTGACATATGGGCAAGCGGGCGCCTTAGAGCAGAAAGATTTGCTAGCCGATGCGCAGGTTTGGGGCTGCGAGCAAGCTCAGACACCTGAGCTGCAAAATGGAGCAAGTCGTCACAGGGAACAGAGTCCTTCAGAACAAGGTTTGTCGGGGGCCACGTGCAAAGGGGTGACTCCTCCTTTCTGAGCGTGTGCGTGGGACTGAGCGCATGTGTGTGATTGGGGGAAAAAAAAAAGCCCATCCCAAATAATTTCTTGCTTCCCTGCAGCTTTGTTGCAGCTCGTCCATCCTTATGATTTTGTGCTTTTCCGCAGTTGCCTTTGCTTTTACGGAGACTGTTGTCGGACTCGACCACGTGTTGCTTGACAATGGCCGTACTTTTGTGTGTTGCCAGCTACATTGCAAATGCAATTAGCATTTAGCACTTTTTTAGATTTGGTGTGCAAACCTGAATATGAAACCAAATGTTCCTCTGTAAGAACGCACAATGGGGGAAAAAAAAAAGTTGAATCACTTTTTTTTGGGTCAAGCAACTTGCATTGCAATAGGAATTGAATAATTTGACCACGCCTTTACTTTTTTTGTCATCTACCATCATGCAAGTCATGGCTTCATTTCATTAGCTGCTGTGACAATGGAGAGCGACGGCTTCTGTGTGCTCAAGGCCTCGGCTTGGCTGTGGTTGCCCAGCTTTTTGTGGCTGCTGCTTCGAGTTGACATGACTGCACACAAAGTCGTACAGTGTCCTCCCAACTTACAGCCCGACTCGAAGAAAATACCAAACAGGAGGCACAAGAGGGAAACCGAGAGAAAACCGTCGAAGCGATCCAAGTCATTTCGCAATGTGGTGCAGAGGTCAAAGCTGATACGGGCTCGGACTCAAAAACCTACTTTGTCACCACGTCTGAAGAGAGCGAAGATGAAGCGGAGGGACGGAAATCAAGAATGTTTTCTGAACACTTGTGTCCTGTCCCTGGAAGATTTTTATCCAAACTCACCCTTGGAGAGCAAATGATGGGTGAAGAGGTCTTTAACGAATATTCTGTCCCCATGCCTTCTCCTGAGGACTCTTCTTACCCTTTGATGGATTTTCAAGTCAACAACCTTGGAGATCAAACAATCGATAATAAAGGATCTAATCTTGGAATATTGCAAAAATCACCTTCACGGGCAAAGATACTAGAAAAAGCTGTGACCAGTGGAATGAAACCAGATCGCCTCAGAATCCCAAAAATTGGTCCAAAAGACCGACTGACTGAGTTTCCTTTAGGGAACGCTCTACCTGGTGACATGAAGATACCAACAATTCCTGAAGTGGACATTGAAAAAGACCCTTCAAGAGAAGCCTCTCCTGTCCCACCGGACACTTCCTTCATCTTTACATCTTCAGAAACTGAACGTGAGAGACAGAAACAAGATTGCAAGAAATTGCTCGGTGGTCCCAGAACACCTGCAAGGTCAGAAACAAAAGGAAAGGACGAGATCCCTGATGCCCAAAAGCCCTCTGATGGAACGAGTGCACTCTACTTACAGGAAGGCTCACCAAAGCCACAATTTCCCTCTCCAGTCATAATTATACCTCAAGCGCAAGTGGAAGAAGAGGATGACCGAGAGGTCGTTGAAGACCTCAGATGTGATGCTGATGAGCCTGTGCTCCCCAAAGTGGATCAGAAGGAGCCACAAGTGGCTCAGGTGATCCAGGAAAATAACGGTGTCGGGCAAGCTAAGAGGCATTTTTGCAGCCCTTCCGTATGTTCTGATGAGGACCATCAAGATGATGCAACTGAAATAAGAGAGGAGAAGAAGACTGGTATGCAGTCATCCATGGAGATAAGTCAAAAGATAGAAGACCCCTATCAAGCTTCTCTTGATGAAGCTCCAGCAGATGTCTCCATCTGTGACACAGACAGTAGCTGGATTGATTCAAAAGGTACCCAGAATGAATATTTTACGACATACAGTGGAATCTCAAAGGTCAAAAGACGTCCTTTGTACAATTTTTTTTTTTAGATATTAATTGCAATGTGGCAAGAAGCCGGAGTATCGATACAAACAAGCTCAAGGAGAATATTTCCCACCATAAAACCAGAGCCCAGATTCAAACCCGGATCTTCAGAACTTCTTGGCTGGCGGATGTCCTAATTACCACCTTCCACCTGAGAACCTCAACTATGAAAATGTGTTGATTTTGAAAATGCAAGACATATTTGATGGCGGTTCAGACTGCCAAGTTCTTGTGCGACAAAAAGATACCAGTTGAATTCTGAGTTTGGCCTGAGAGGTTCCACTGTATTTGTATCCGGGATATCTGAGAAGCTAGCAGTGTGGAGAATTGGTTCCTTTTTGATGCCTCTCCACTGCAGATGACGACAAAACTATCACGACAAAGCAAATCAGAACTTTCCCGCCGACCCAGAGCGTCACCCTCGGCATACTCGGGGTGGACACGCCCACTAAACGGCTCCCGGCCAGAGGAAGTAAAGTTCTCCGCAAAGGTCTCGGCTTTCGTCCAAAAGAGGAGATGAAGAAGAAAAAAGGTTACAAATTCCCCCCTTGCTCGCGTTGATTCGTTTTGTATCCGCGACGACCAATGTGAGTTTGACGATGTGGTTAATTTTGTTTTTCCTCTTTGCTAGTCGCCATCATACGCAGGGCGGACCAGAATAAGGTCTCAGCCTTCCAGGCTCGAAAAAGTCTAGCCAAAGCTGCGGTCAAACATCCTCGGCCAGCTCTGCTTCACAGACGCAAAGCCGCAGGTGAACACCAATATTTGGCACCGTGGATAGAGAGAGCGCACCGTTGTTTCAAAAGAGCTTCTGAGATAAAATGGCGCTCCCACCATCAAGCCTAAACAATGTGTACAAACACAATTTAGGTCGTGGGAATATTCAGGACTGCTCTCTCTCAACTGGTGGCTTTTTTTTTTAAAGACTTTAAGCAGTTGCAGTGTGGCTGGCAACATCATGTGCTGCTCATTTTCATCACAAACATCCATTTTTTATTTTTTTTTTGGAACCTCCACAAGCGCTCCAGTTCTGCTTCATATTTAAGCTACTGTATGTTGTCTTCATATATTGCTGTGTTTTTGCCGGGACAATGTGATGTTTTGCTTGTGGAAAGATTCTGACCTGGATGAGGATTTCTGCTGATCCATCACTTTGCATTTAATCTTTATAAAGGGACAAGTCAATACGATATTTGAATCCCTCCACTCCCAAGCGACTCTCTTTGCTGTTTGACATTGATCATGAAAAAAAAAAATGTTTTCTTCACAGGTGTAGAAAGCTCTCAGCCCTTAAGTGTCCACCAGTCCAGGGAGAGACCCACCGTAAGTTAGCCACCAACCTTTTTGCCACATGTATTGCATGAAAACACTTTCTGTTTTATTTCTGCATGGTTGCATTTGTGTCTCGCATTGTGTCTTGCATGCCAGCCTTTGTCCTTGCATCTGTCTCGGCAGAGAACATCCGTAAGTATAGACGTTTGTGTGCATCTCATTCATTTGCATACAGCACTTTTTTTACTTTTTCACTTTTTTACTGAGCTTGTTTTGTCTTGTGCATCATCACGGAAGTTAAAATGATGAATTTTTTTGTGGCCCATGACTTTGGGTAGTATTTTAAATTTGACGCATTGACTTTTGGTAGCCAAAGTGCTATTTTATCATTGGGATACAGCAAGCTAGCTAGCTAGCTAGATCAATAGATGTAACTTTTGTCCCCCAATATTGTGATGAAAAAGAGAGATTTAGTGTGGTCTGAAAGAAGGTACAAAATGTTTGCAGTAAAGAGGGAGGGGTTGTATATACGTATGTTTTCAAAAATTCAATCAAATCCATGATATAAAACCCATAAATAGGCATACAGTAATCCCTCGTTTATCGCGGATAATTGGTTCCAAAAACCACCCGCGATAAGTGAAATCCGCAAAGTACGGTCACCAACAAGAACTGGGCAAGTACTGGGCAGGCTAACGAGTTAGCGGAAAGATGCTAATTCGCGATCGTGCTAACACGCGACTTCTAAAGGAATGTAAACAAACATTTGGAGCAATACGACATTGTCCTAAAGGTTAGACACATGTTTCCTCAATTTAGAAGTTTTATTTTGACTTTTAAATGTTTTTTTTTAATTTGGAAATAAAATCCGCGATGTAGTGAAGCCGCGATAAACGAAACGCGAAGTAGCGAGGGATCACTGTATTTCATCATGTCATAATGTCTCCATCTGTCTGTCTGCCATGTCGCCGCCATCCGTCTGCCATGCTTCTCTCCATCTTGGTGGCCGCCACCCAGAGCCCCACGCGGCCCGTTCTGTTAAAAATGGCAATGCAGAGCCAGCAATCCCCGCGGCCTGACTCCGCATGTAGCCTTAAACGGAGCCCCCAGGTGGAGGCGGTGCTCAGTGAGGCCCCGCCCACCTTGGCATGCTCCCGCACTGCCCCTCAGAAAAACATACAGGTAGCGAATGGGGGGGAAGTGTGTGAAAATAAGTAGACCTGTAATATGATTGTCAACTTGTGTTTTGCGTTCAGGAGAGAACATACCGTAGTCCAGAGAAAAGGTCATCGCTCCCCAGGCCGTCCAAATCACTGACCCGCCACCTTCCTGCATCTGAACAAGAGGACAACAGCACCCCCTGCAGGCCAACCTGTAAGCTTTGCCAGTGTTTTGATACCTTTACTGAGCTAAGGCGCATATTTTACTTTTTAAATATACCGACAGATATAATGATGATTTCGTTTCAATTGACTAAAAATTTGTAAGTAAATGTGAACTTTTTTAAAGGTGATGGACTGCTGGAGTTAAGGAAAGACAAAAATGGTCAAAATTAATCAATTGACAACTAATTAATGTTTCTATTTTATTAATTAAATAATCGTTTACTTGTCCAAATCATCTAATAGCAACCCCTTAACAGTCATTTTTCATTCTGACAGTTTTATTTTGACTGATATTATGCTGTGCGATCTAATTTTACATGAATGTAAAATTGTGCCTTGGTTCAGTAAAGGTCAGGAAAGATTGCTCAAAGTGATCACTCACCATATTTACCCATTCCACGCCTCCGCCTTCCTTCCTCCTTTAGCCATCAACACCGAGGTCAAGGGTGACAGCAGGTCTGGGAGGGGCCCTAGTATGGCAGGTAGTGCTCCTTTTAGCATCATCGCAACCTTCTTTTCATTGTCTAACACTTTTTTTTTTGTTGACTGTTAGGTTGGCAGCTCCATCATAACTTCAAATGTTATCTTATGTTATTACGTGATCATCATCATCTCGTTCTTTCCGTAACAGGCACGGACTCTGGACGTTCCTGGTCAGCTCGCAGCGGCACTTCGACCCCCGGATCCTCTGCGGTTACGCCCGGCACACCCCCTAGTTACTCCCGCACGCCCGGTTCGCGCACCCCCGGAAGCCACACACCCAAGTCCTTCAGCGTTCTCCAGGAGAAGAAGGTCGCCATCATCCGCACCCCGCCCAAGTCGCCGTCTTCAGCCCAGCGGCAGCTGAAGGTTCTCAACCAGCCCTTGCCTGACCTCAAGAATGTCAAGTCCAAGATTGGATCCACCGCCAACCTTAAACATCAACCCAAGGGTGGACAGGTAATAGTGCTGTTTTCATATTTAGAAAAAAAATCATAACTAGAAATGCTTCTCTTCTGGCTGAATATTGCCAAATTTGTTTCAGTCAAATATTAAGAGTGTGCGTCTGGAATCTGAAACGCTGCAGTCCTTTCCAGTCCACTACTCTTGTCCCTCCTTTGACCCTCTTTCTAACTTTCAAACTTCTCGTCTCAACATGATTCAATTTTAGAAATAAAAATAACAAATATATGTGTGTGTGTAGACACACACCTGTACAGTATACATGGCACTGTTTGCATTTTTTTTCTCTCTTTTTTTGCTAATTGCTTCATGTAGAGTATTTTATTGATGAGGTATAACAAAAACTGAAACAATCACGCTAAATACATATTAAAAATAAATGTTAAAACACATTGATCAATCATTGCACATTTGACATTGAGGCACACATAGATTTTTTTTTTCCTATTATTTCTTTTTGATCTAGGTGCAAATTTTAAACGAGAAGGTGGACTTCAGTCATGTTCAATCAAAGTGCGGCTCCAAGGATAATCTGAAGCACACGCCCAAAGGAGGCAATGTATGTACGGCTCTATCTTTTCTTGCTCTCTTCCTTCTCTCCTTTTATTCCGAGTCCTTCCATGACCCTGTAATCCCGCCGTGGGTTGCTCCATGAGCAGGCTGCTTTTTAAAATGCTGCGTTCAAACAAGTGTGGTTTAACTGAGCTGCAAACGGCAACTCTGAGGATTTAAGAAATAGTTTCCAGGGGGGAGGAGCTTCTCCGGAAGCCCAACCCATACCACTTGGGTGGCCCTTCTCTCTGCCGCTTGTCTGCATAAAAATCAAAAACAAGTACCTTGTCATTGCCAGGTCATGATTCCGAGTGTTAAACTGGACTTTAGCCACGTGCAGGCTAAATGTGGCTCCCTGAACAAACTCCAGCACACCCCGGGCGGAGGAAATGTGAGTTGACGCAACAACAAAAAGTTAAAAATAAATGGTAGTCATCAAGCTGTTTTAGAATTAGTGGTGTATAAATATATGTATAAATGTATTAAATATATATATATATTATTAATATATATATATTATGTTTGTCTATGTATATACACTACCGTTCAAAAGTTTGGGGTCACAAAATTGTTTGGGTGACCCCAAACTTTTGAACGGTAGTGTAAATATTATTATAATAAAATATTATGAATTAAATATTATAAATTATATCTTATATTTGTATAAGATTATATATAATCTATGAATATAAGTATACATGTATATTATAAGATTTTTTACACAGAAGATTATATATATAATCTATAAATAATTATCTAAATAAATATATACACTACCGTTCAAAAGTTTGGGGTCACCCAAACAATTTTGTGACCCCAAACTTTTGAACGGTAGTGTATATATATATAATGTATATGTATTATATATATTACTATATATATATTATATATATAATATTTATAATGTATGTGTAAAAAAGATGTTTATACATCACTAATATATATATGTATTATATAATATATCATAATTAATATATATTATATTTATACATTTAATACATGTTTTTTTCATTCATATTTTTTTAGACATATTTTCAGTCTGTACAATACAAAATGTACATAAATTCTTGTAAGTATAAACAAAGCGCCACAGCTTTATTTTCCTATACTATATTATAATATTTAATATATTCAATGCTACATGTTTTTTTTCTCATTAATATTTTTTTAAACATATTGTCAGTCTGTACAATACAAAATGTGCATAAATTCTTGTAAGTATAAACAAAGCGCCACAGCTTCATTTTCCTTTAGCGCTTTCACGCGCTGGCATCGCCACCTCTTGTCTCATTTGAGTACAAATTAATCTGAATTTATCCGCATGCATGTCGTGCCACTCCCGCGCTTATTCGGAGATCATCCCGCTATCATACTGCCGCTCTTTCCCACGCTGTAAACACAGAATGACACGGACACGCCACTGCTTCTTACAGGTCCAAATCCAGAGCAACAAAATCGACTTGAGCCACATCACTTCCAAATGCGGCTCCATGTCCAACATCCGCTACAGGCCAGGTAGAGAGAACCACATGATCCAAATGGATAGGATCGGAACCATTTAGTCCGTCCTCATTCTGTCGTTGTCGTGCAGGCGGAGGCAACGTTCGGATTGAGAACGTCAAACTGGACTTTAAAGACAAAGCTCAACCCAAGATCGGCTCAATGGACAACACCAGCCACATGCCGGGTGGCGGGAACGTGATGGTAAAATGTTGCTTTTAATTGGCCTGTGTGTGTCAAAATAGCATTTTTTTTGTTGATACACATCGTTACTTCATTTCAAGCAGGGGTGTCAAACTCGTTTTTTTTCACGGGCCGCATTGTAGTCATAGCTTCTTTCGGAGGGCCATTATGACTGTCAACCCAAATAAATGTATGAGCACCTCATTAAGTAAAAGCTACAAAACAAACTGACACATAACTCGTTTTCAAATCAGACGAGTAAAAACTGGTCAAATATTTAAAAAAAAAAAAAGATATTAAAAGTCAAGACAATTTGCAATTCTAGTAATTTGATGCACAATTTGTCTGTCGGGCCACATAAAATGGTGTGGCGGGCTGTATCTGGCCCCCTGGCCTTGAGTTTGACACCTGTGATTTAAAGTCTTCGAAATAGTTGGGAGATTTAGATCGTTAATGGAAAATGCAACAAAGTTTGGGAGTGGACAGAGAAAGTCGAATAAATGGAACTCAACTCTTATTCAACGTTTTCTTTGCGTTTTTCGTTCTGAACGCTCGCAATGTCGTCATCAGATCGAGAGCCACAAGCTGAGCTTCCGTGAGACCGCCAAAGCCCGGGTGGACCACGGTGCGGAAATCGTTGTCACCCACTCCCCCGGGCTGGGGATGAGTGGCACCTCGCCTCACTTGTCCTCCGACGGCAGCATCAACCAACTGGATTCGCCGCAGCTCGCCACACTGGCCCAAGATGTTACGGCCGCGCTGGCCAAGCAGGGCTTATGAGCCGCCTGCTTTGGATCATCCCTCCATTTCCTCCATGGTCCTCTCCAGACCCTCCACCTCAATGGATCTTCTTTCCAGAGGCATTTCAAAAGAGAATCCTCCAATTACTGTCCGTCCACTCCTTACACAAGTTACTGTTTTCTTCCTTTGTTGGACTTTGGTGTAATTTGAAGAGAGCGTGTCTGCTATAAGATTGTACAGTGAGTTTTTTTTTTTAGTTTTTTTTTTTTTAAAAGCATCGCCGCATTGCTCTTGCATGAGGACCACTCTTAAAGTAAACTCAATTTACAGCAACTTAGAAAACTGTTTAAAACTGTGACAAAAGGAACTACTAGCTTCATATCGGAGAGTCTGATGAGCATGTCGGTTTGAAGAAATGCAGCATTGAAAGTAAAAAGATTTGGTTTTATGATGTGCGGTGACCTGTTGGGAAGTTTGTGTTGTATGTGGTTTTATATTTCACGGTAGTTTTCTACGTTGGCTGTGGCTGCATTCCTCAAATATATTGATTTTTATTTCCTGCAAATGAATTCTTGTTTCTCTGCTTTTTAAAGGTCGTTGAGTATGCAAAAGGTCTTTTTGGAACAAAGCTCCTCATACTAGCTTGGGGGGTTTTTACTCCACTACAGAGAAAAAGGGAAAATGAATGTTTTGTATCCAAACATTCCGTTTAAGAGAGCGTGTATGTGATTGAAGCAGTCCAAAACTGAAGAGTGCATGGAAGACGTGTGTAATACTTTCAGAACTGTTCTTGTGTGTTCTCCGCTCACTGTTGTGAATGTCCCGCCCTGATGTCTGTTATCTGCCCTCCAGTGTTGATCTCCACCTGTGGATGTGTATTTAAAAAAAAAAAAAAAAACATGTTTGCAATGTTGTCATGGGTAAATGCTCACGTGGAAAACAATGACAAGGGAAATAAAGAAGACTAAAAGTACTTCACAGATAGTTTATGGTTTATCAGATGTTGGAGATGCATTTTATGTCTACACATACACCGAGAAATATTAATGATGTGAAATGTGCTATATAAAATGTTGGGATGATGTCATAAAAGTGTAGATTAACGTTAATTATGTTGATGTTGGTCGTAGTCAATCATCATACTGAGAGCTGTACATAATATTTTTGCTTCACATGGTAAAACCTAAATATCAGTTCTCTAATACAACCACAGAAATAGACTTAAAAAAAAAATTACTTTTGATTCATCTCTATATTGCGCATATGGTCATAATGTTGTGGTGCATTTTTTTGAGGGGGGGAGGCACTGCCCCGGCCCCCCCTCTAGCTACGCCAGTGTACAGATGCGTCTTCTTCGCCGCGTGCACGCAAATACACGCGTTCATCGACTTTCAGTGACCTTTTCGCTGTCGCTGTTGATGGGCGGTTCTAAAATCTCATCCGACCCCCTCCGCTCCTCCCCCTCCCCTTCCTCCTCAATCTCTCTCTCCACCGCCCCCCCCCCCCCCGCCCCTCCGCACGGTGACGGACACTTGCAGCCATTTTACGCAGCACGAATCCAATCATGTCGTGAGAGAAGCTCGCCGCTCACCTGAGCCAGCCGCCGCCAACCGGTGGTCGCACGCAGGCGGTAGGACAGGCCGGACAGGCGGCGAGGAGCGGGCAACATGGTGAAAAGAAAAAGCTTGGATGACAACGAGCCGGAGTGCGGGAAAGGAATCCCGTTCCCCATCCAGACCTTCCTGTGGCGGCAAACCAGGTTAGCCCCGACTGATAACAGGTGTTTGTCGTCGTTCTGCTTAAAAGGATCCGTTTGGTGGAAGCTTTTACATCAAAACATGTTTTCAATGGAGAACGGTACCGGTGATGTCACAGCTGGAAATGAACAGCGACATTGGCGAATGAAAATAAAATGCATCATTGCTGTAATGCGTACATTTAAACTATGTCATTGTTTTTCGCTCTCGTCTCTTTTCAGTGCGTTTCTGCGTCCAAAACTGGGGAAAAAATATGAAGCATCTTGCGTGGTAAGTCATTTTTAATATTGCCATATGAGCAATAAGCAGATAATCTCTTTTTGCTTTAATTCACCTGCAAATCAAGTGCACTCTTCATTTTGCATTTAGCAAATTAGTTTTGTCCGCTCGCTGCCTCCTATTACCCAGGAGCCAGAACTCATATCCATAATGATGCCTGGCCAGATCCCCTGGGATGGACACAGAGCTGCCACTGTCTCCCCCATGGGCCTCATCTCGCTTGAGACCACAGTGAAAGAAAGAGGCTTTTGGTTGGTGTCTTATGTGTCTCTTCTGTTCCTCTCTGGCTGCCTCTCCAGTCCTTTGAGCGTGTCTTGGTGGAGAATAAGCTGCACGGCTTGTCACCGGACCTGTCCGAGGCCATCCAAAGCATCTCCCGCTGGGAGCTGGTCCAGGCTGCCCTGCCGCACGTTCTCCATTGTACTTCCATCTTACTGTCCAATAGGAACAAATTGGGTACGGATACTGCCTGAAATAAATGCAGCAACAACCAAAAATATGTTATAGGATTGTATATCAGGCTGAGAAGATGCAAGTGAAACATTTGATCCCAACATAAAATGGTGGCAACATCAACAGTTGTCTTTTGACCTCTGGCAGGTCATCAGGACAAACTGGGCGTGGCCGAGACCAAGCTGCTCCACACGCTTCACTGGATGCTGTTGGATGCCGCCCAGGAATGCAACCACGAGCCCAGCCTGGGTCACGGTTGGTCTGCCGGCGGCAGCGGCGGTGGCGGCGGCGGCGCCTTCCTGCAGGCCGTGGGAAACCAGGGCTCATCTCCAGGTGCGCCCGGCTCCTGCTCCAGCTCTGCCTTCGGGGGGTCGGGCCCACAGCACGGCAGCTCCCTGCTGGAGGAGGACGAACACGCTCGCACCAAGTTGTTCCACAAGAGCATGGCCACCGTGGAGCTGTTTGTGTTCCTCTTTGCGCCTCTCATCCACCGGATCAAGGTCATTTCACACACACTGACATTCTTCCCGAATGGGCTCATCGTTGAAAATCCAACTCTTGTCGCAGGAGTCCGACTTGACCTTCCGCCTGGTCAGCGGTCTCATTATTTGGCAGCCAATGTGGGAGCACCGTCAGCCTGATATTCCCGCTTTCACCGCGCTGATCAAACCGATCCGAAACATCATAACAGGTGAGTGGAAGCCATCTTTCAGATGAAAGAAAGATTTGGATTTATTTTTGTTTCATTCGCTTCACCAGCAAAGCGAAAGTCCCCAGTCATCAACCAGTGCAGCCCCAGTGGATCTGGAAATCCTGCTCCCATGGTGAGTGCTTGCAACACATTTAAGGAGGCTTCAAAAGGGCAAAGGCTACCTCGCTTATTTTTACAGCATTTTAAAAATAATCTAGTCTGACATATTAAAACAGGTAATATTAATAACAAAAAACTGTAAGTACAACAACATGCTGAGTTGAAAGCCAAAAAAAACAAAAATGTGTTTTAAGATGAGTTTTAAAATGATTTAATGACTCAATATCGTTAGGCAATTTTATTGATTTATTTTTTACATTCTGGGCTTTGTTATTGTTATGGTTCATTTTTATTATTTGGTTTGTTATGTTTTTCTTTTCAGGAAAGAAACCAATTATTTCACTCCATCACATTTACTTTTGGAATTAGCACATTATGATAAGTTTGACTTTATTCAACTAACAATTGAGATTTGACGCACAGTCGCTATTTTAAAACATGTATTTTATTTGCCTCGCCATTTGTTTGTAAAAACAAAAAGATTTCGAAAAACAGCAAAAGTGGTTATAACATCTTGCATTCTATTACCTCATGATTCAAATGGATTATTTCCCAACTTTGAAAAAAATACCAGAAAAAAAACAGGTTGATAGAAAATGTCACCACTTGCACAGATTTACAAAAGTTCCATATTGACCTGGATCTGTTTCCTACCTTGTTTCATCATTATGGGAAAAATCCATTAACCATATTAATAATAGCATCTTCTAATTAAAACGAATGTAAATTGATGATTGTGTTTTAAGAAAATGTGTCTGTATATTGTAAAAATATGGTGAAATATCATTTGGACTGTGGAGTGGAGATGCTGACGTTGATTAGCCCCCAGCATCCGGGAGCAATAATGTGGTTAGCCCGGGGTCGGAACAGGAACCTTCGGGGTCTTTAATCGTGTCTCTTGAGCTCAGCCTTCCTGCTCCTTCCTTCCGCAGGGCTTCCAGGTGGTTTGTGAGGCTGGCCATTCCGATTCTTCCTCCTCCCCAGCCGCAGGAGAGCATAGCTGTCGCCGTGGTAACTCTGTGGAAAAAGGCGGACCCTCTCAGCAACCCCCACCGGTCAAAGGACCGTCCAAGAAGAAGTGAGTGATGCTTGACGGAAGAAAAAAAAAAAAAAAAATGCCTCACCCAGGAATTTAAGTCAAGACCCCAAATTAACATTTTTTTCAATTTTTCAGGAGTCAATAATTGTCTCACAAATCACAGCTTTGGAACAAATTAAGACCACTGCAAAATGATCACAACAAATCGAGCATTATCGGTGAACCAACGTCTCAATAATTGAACATAAGCACGGCCTCGTATTCAATTTCGAATTCATCTCCATCGCCATGAATCTGTCCTTTTCTTTTTTCCATGCTTCCACCATTGCGTTGTTAATCCATCCAATAAAAGCCTCCTGCATGTTCCTTATTATTTCCCAACGCGGACGTTGTCAGGATGAGCGATTTGCTCCGGGAACAGCGGCGACCCGCGACGACCCCGAAGCCGGTGTCATCATCTCGCTGGTGACTGAGCATTTAGCCTCGTAGAAATGTCTGCGAAGCGCACAGCTCGGGCCGCACGGAAAGCTGCGCTAATGTTGTCGCTCCGAGCGGCGCTGTCTCCTCGTGTCGCACGGCCTAAGTATTTGCCCGCAAAAGCGAGGTAATTATGCTGAAGTAACCGGCTGGCAGCGTTGTCTGCCTGCCTGCCTGGCTGGCTTGCTTTGGGCTGCCCGCAGCAAGTCTGGCAATATGCACGCTCCCTTGCCAGACTTTGGGCTCAGTCTGTGCACTTTTTGCTTGGCATCTAATGATATCTGATTTTTGAGATTGCGTTGATTTTAATATCAGATGCAAAAGAGCAATGCAACTCGTGTGATCAAGTTGGGTTATTTTGACAAAATGAGGATTTTTTATTTTTCAGACCGATACCAATATGAGAACTCTGATTTTGAGTAGTCACAGATACCGACCGATACCAAGTACCGATACCACTGGTACTTTTGATCAAATTTCTCCAGAGAACAATGACGGATCATTTTAAAGTAAGACTTATATGTCACAGTTTTTCTTTAAAATTGCTTGAAACTTTTCAATTATGTTTTTCTATTTCTATTCATATAAAAAGTCAATTTAATCTTATTGGGCATCTGTCAGCTTTATCATAAAACGGCCACAAGAGGACAGCTGATACTGGTATTGGAGCGTGAAAATGAGAAATTCGCTATTGAAGGGCAAGTTTTGAATTGAATTTACCTCACAATCATTTTACAACCCCCCCTAAAGACCAAATATTTTTCCATCTACCACGTTCTCTTAAGCGGACACATTTCCTCTCCTGTGATTAATACAGCTTAGTCATCCCGCAGCGCCACACATCCCTCGCACTGCCGATGCAGTTTCCATGGCAACCGCAGGCTGCTTTCGCTTGTGTGCGAGTATCTAAAGTAGGCCCGCGGGGTGGGTGTTGACAACCTGTATCCATGGCAACCCAGATAGAGGGTGAAACATGACGCAACCTCTTTCTGCCGTCCGCCGCCAAAGTGATTCATGTCACTATCGAGCGTTTCGTCCACTGCAGCCGACAAGGCGAAATGCCGTCGTCCATCTCTCGCCCTCGCTCTCGCGGTATCGATATGTCAGCCCAGCGACGCTCGATACGCCTTGCAGCTCACCGAGTGCTGACCTTCATCTCGTCTTATTAACAATGGACTCACGTAGGCTGAACCGATGATGCCGGAGGGGGGGGGCTGACTTTTATGTTCCACTTTTTTCTAATGCATAGGTGTCAAACCCAAGGCCCGGGTGTCAGATACGGCCCGCCACATCATTTTATGTGGCCCGTGAAGCCAAATCGACTTCGTGTCAATACGAAATTAAAAATTGAGTTCACTTTTAAAAGAATAGAGTTATTGCTAGCAATTTTTATTTCTATTCATGTTTTTATGTATTCATGTCATAATGGACCTCTGAAGGAAACTATGACAATGGTGTGGCCCATGACAAAAATTAATATTTTAGTTTTAGTATTGTTTTTCTGGACTCTGATAATGGGTGAAAATAAACAGTGACCATAAAGTAGCAAAGCATCTTGTCATAGCGCCACAAGATGTACAGTGCTGTACCTTTTATGACATTTTTGAGGCCCAGTAAACTGCAGGATTCATCTCTGATTGCTTTCTTTCCAGGACGTCAGCCCCAGCCGGTGTGCCCGCATCCCTGTCTCAGCGCGCCCGCTATGCCACCTACTTTGATGTTGCGGTACTGCGCTGCCTCCTGCAGCCCCACTGGACGGAGGAGGGGGTGCACTGGGCATTGATGTACTACCGCCAACGGCTGAGACAGATTCTGGAAGAGAGGCCCGAACGTGTCCCGGAACCACTGGTGGCTCCTCTGCCTCGCCCGAGGAGCAGCTCCATGGTGGCTGCCACTCCTTCGCTGGTGAATACCCACAAAACTCAGGTAACAGACTCAACAACAAATGCCAAACACACACACACACACACACTCTACTTCAAAAACGCTGACAGTGCAAAAACGACGAGGGTGATGTACCACGTTTCATATTTTAAACCTTGGCAGGATATGAGTCTGAAATGCAACGAGGAGGGCAAATCTTTGAGCACTGAGACATTCACAAAAGTTTCCCTAACCAACCTCCGTCGCCAAGCTGTACCCGACCTTTCATCCGACCTTGGCATGAACATCTTTAAGAAGGTCAGATAAACACATCCAGATCTTTTTTTTTTTCTTCTCTCAATCAAAAGCACTAAAGAGTGGTTATTAGTGGGGAAGTCTATTTTTTTTTTTCAGTTTAAGAACCGGCGTGAGGATCGAGAGAGGAAGGGGTCCATCCCCTTCCATCACACAGGGAAGAAGCGGCAGCGTCGCATGGGCGTCCCCTTCCTGCTCCACGAGGACCACCTCGACGTCTCGCCTACTCGGAGCACCTTCTCCTTCGGGAGCTTCTCTGGCCTGGGCGATGATCGGCGTACTCTGGACCGGGGCGGCTGGCAGGCCACCATCATGGGTTTGCGCAGAGCTCTAATTAAAAAGGATAAAGAACTTTTGTTTTTTTACATGACAGCAACATTTGACATTTGTTCTTTTTTTTTTATCCCTTTCTGTCGCAGGTAAATTCACACGGCGGGGCAGCACGGACACAGCCGCCGATGCCGACAGCCTGAGCGCCAAGCACTCGCATTCCCACCACTCGCTTCTCCGAGACATGCCCGACCACTCAAACAGCCACAGCGACAACACCGTCAAAGAAGGTGAGGACCTCGTGTGTCACGTACACGGCATGGGAAATCAGAACTTTGTCTTTGGATTCAATTGTGAGGAAAATGGTCTTCTTGTACCGACAGTTCGATCCCAGATCTCCACCATCACCATGGCCGCGTTCAACACAACCGTGGCGTCCTTCAATGTGGGCTATGCCGACTTCTTCACCGAGCACATGAAGCGCCTCTGCAACCCCGTGGTGGTCCCGGAGATGCCCGTGGAGCCGCTGGCCTGCGCCAACCTTCCCCGCAGCCTGACTGACTCTTGCATCAACTACTCGTGCCAGGAAGAAGGCGACAACATTGAGGGCACCAATAACTTTGTGCTGAAAAACGGAATGTTAGACCTCACAGTGAGTCACAAAAATAGGGGATTTTTTTTTTTCCACTAGGAGCCCTTGTGACCTGTTCCTTTTTTGTGCCAGGCTGTGCTGCGTGCCCTCTACGCTGTCCTCAGCCATGACATCAGCTCCCGGATCTGCGATGTGGCACTCAACATTATCGACTGCCTGCTGCAGCTGGGCGTGGTGCCTGGGATGGGCAAAAAGCTGTCCAAGCCCGACAACAAGGAGAACGAGGAGGTGCGAGCCAAGGACACAGTTGGCCCCAGTCTGGGAGGAGGAGGAGGTGGCGGGGGAGGAGGAGGCGGCGGAGATGGTGGCAGCGGAGGCGGAGGGGGTAGCGGCGGAGGAAGTGGGCAAGGGAGCAAGGATGATGTGAAGAATAACAAGGACAATGACAAAAAGGTTAGTTTGAATTTGGTGGGAATGCAGTTTCAAATTGGAAATCATCACAGCTACGCTCTCCTAGCATATTGCGCACATTGCTTTGGCATGAGTTGAAGGGATAATATATTTTCAGTACATACCTTCTATGATTTTTTTTTTTTAATAATCTACTGTAAGTCCCTACAACTCCAAAATGTTCAAAAGTGAACTCACTGACCCACTAACTGTCTGTTGTTGCCATGGATACACATCTCAATCCACTCGCCTCCCTTACACAATGAGTTGGTACATGACACACTGCCACCGTGTGGCCATACTACTACTCTGCATCCACCCAAGCTCGACTGCTCTCCGAAATGGCTGCTGATTCACCTCCACATCCCCAATTATTCTTTCCTAAATGTATACATCCTTATACATTATGTCTTTCAACTTCTCGTGATAAACAGGAAGAGAGCTCTTGCCTCAGCACTCATCGACTGGCCCTTTCCATGCTCATCAAGATCGTCAAATCTCTGGGCTGTGCTTATGGATGTGGCGAGGGACACCGTGGCCTTTCAGGAGATCGCCTGAGGATGCAGGTCAGGGTCGTGCTTCTTCCAACAAGGCAGCAAAATATATCCAAAATAATTTTACCACGATGCCCTTCGATGGTGCTTTATAATATAATCAATATTTTTGTAACTCTGTCCTGTCAGGCCCAAAGCTGCCTGACCAACCTTTACAAGCTGGACAAACTGCAGTTTCGTCAGACGATGCGTGACTACGTCAACAAAGACTCTCTGAATAACATTGTGGATTTCCTTCACGCTCTGCTGGGCTTCTGCATGGAGCCTATCACCGACAGTGAGTAGTATGTGCGTTTGAGAGAGGCAGGTGGACCACTTCCTTTCAGTCACTCACTTTTTTTTATATATATTGGTTTTTGATTGCTGCAAAAGAATGTCCAAATTGAATGTTACTTGAAGTGAGCAGTAAAACATTCAAAACAGGGCATCTGGATATTTATTAGACCGATGATTTTCAAAGTTTGGCTTCCTCTAGTGGTCTGTGAAAGAATAAGTGCCTATGAAACATTTATTTAGGGACAGTTTTATGTTACTTTTGTGTAATACATTTTAATTGAATCGTTAATTAAGTGTAGTGTTTTTTTGCCGTTACTTGAGATGGAGTTTAAAAAAAGAAACACTTATTATAATTAAAATAATTAAGACCATCAAAATGGTTTTAAAAGGCTTGCTTTATTTATTGATTGATTTTATTGTATCAATGATTAAATGTAGTATTTTTTTGGTGTTACTTGTGATGGAGTTTATAAAAGAAAAATTAATATCATAAAATAAATCAAATAAGAAAAGAAAATAATCAAGACCATCAAAACGGTTTTAAAAGGCTTTATTTATATTTTTATTTATCAATCGTGTACTATTACCGCAAACGATGCTCTGGATTATGCAGGGACCCATCAAGACGCAAGTGTCGTATTTTTGAAGAAGACGTGTTTGACGAATCTTGACTGTTTTGCCTTTCAGTGCCTTTTTCTGTTTCTCTCGCTGCTTGTGCCCGTCTTCCGCAGTCGCCCTGCTTCTCTCCGCCCGCCTTCACTTCCTCCTCCTCCACCACCTGCTGCATCCTTCCTTCAGTCCTTTCCTCCCCCCGTCCTTCCTTCCTTCCTCCTTTCCTTCCTTGCTCGTTCATTTTCGTACACTTGCCAATCCAAAGCTTTGCTCATTGCATCTCCGTTCAATCTGCGGCGCTGCGTGCCAATTGTTTTTATCTCTGCTTGATGACATCCTACAAAATTGAAAGAAATGTTTTGGCAAGTGAGCGAACTGATGAGTGTTTTGATGATGAAATCCTTGTGTGTGTGTGTTACTTTTGTGTGTGTGTTCCCTGGGTTGACCTCTCTGAGGAGGTCTTTTTCCTGACACCACGTACATGTCTGTGCTGGCCTGATGTCAATCACAACCTGTGCCCCGCCTCTTTTCTCTTGCAGAGTACGGCAGTGCAGGTGAGAGGTCCAGGAGGGCGAAAAAACGAAACATCGGTAGATACACATAATGTATAATCAATAGAGCATTGATTTTTAAAGCTGTGATAAAGCCACCTGAGCAGAACCTGCTTCCATCGCTGCCCCTCTCACTCTGTCCTAAAGTGACAAATCTCGCCTGCAAGTCCAAATTTATAAATCACTATTCTTTACGTCAAGAGAACGATTCGCTCAAGAGCAGGCCTTAGTCACTTGCATGTATTACTTTTTTCCTTACCCAGAATCCTTTTCAGTTTGCTCCCCCCCTCCCCCTCCCATATGCTGTACAGACCCGTTTGTTTTGACCCCTATTATCCCAACTTGTTGTACGCAATAATCGTTTTCTGTCTTGTTCTGCTGACTAAACCACCCCTGTGTGATCCATGGTCTTTTCCACTCCTTCTTGTTTTTGTTTTTTTTTCTCCAGACAAGGCAGGCTTTGGGAATAATTTCACCACGGGAGACAACAAGTCCCTGGCGCAGAACATGGAGGCGGTGGTGGTGGGTTGCATGTTCAAGTCGCTGATCACGCGCTGCGCCTCCACAACACATGAGCTTCACAGTCCCGAGAATCTGGTGGGTGCTTGAGTTTTACTCCTCACTGCATCAAAATGAATGATTGCCATTCTGCATCATTAACGTGAAGGCATTTTTGACTGGTCTGTTTCTTGGGTTTTTTTTCCTGGTAACACACATTTTTTAATTAAAGTGTTTTTGATTTTGGAAAAATATGTACATAATGTGCAAAGATGCATTCAATATAAAAAAAAAGAAAATGATGAAATTGCTTCATAGTGCTGTCCTCCATGACAGGGCCTGTATTGCGACATCCGCCAGCTAGTGCAGTTCATCAAGGAGGCACACGGAAATGTTTTTCGGCGAGTGGCTCTGAGCGCGCTCCTGGACAGCGCCGAGAAGGTCACAGCCACCAAAAAACCTGATGAGAAAGATGAGAGCAAACTGCAAGGTCCAAGAAGGTACTGGAAAGAAATGCTTCGTTGAGTCCAATCTTTGACATAAATAATCCAAAACATGTAAAAGATGAATTCTCGTTCACTCTTCTGCATCTCATCACTGCTTGCTTTATTGTCTGTCCTGTTTGCGTTTGTCTTTTTTTTTGCATGGGGCTAAATGCTACTTGTTTGTGTATTTGTCCTTGGCTAGACAAAGTGTAGCGCAAACTGGGCGTGTGGGTGGACTATTATTATTTTTTTTGTATTATGCTAGTCTTTAGTTTTGAGACTTTGGGAGCGTTGTGGAAGACACAGTCACATTCCAACAATAGTGGTGGGGGTGCTTTTCAAATATTTTGAAGATAAAGGTGATTTAATTTGTTGAATTAATGATTCAGGCGGTGTCATCTTTTCTTGAAGAAACTAATAATCTGCAGGGCAAAAAAAGAAAAAAGGTGGAAGTAAGAGTCGGAATGGTCTTTTGGTCATCTCAGATAGATGAGTGGCCTGAGCGCTGTTTGTTTTTTTTGTTTTTTTGTTGGGGTGTGTGCGTGCAGGTCAGAAGCGGGTGTGTCCGGGGAGAAGGGTCAGGTGTCCAGTGCTGCTGATGAGTGTCGCAGTTACATCTCCAGCAGACCCCCCCAGACCCCCGAACAGTGAGTCTTCACCTCATCACCATTGTGCCCTCATCCATGTCATGCCGGCTGTCATCTCTCTGCTATCAAACAGTTGACTTGAGGAAGATGTTTGTTTTTTTATTTTATTTTATTTTTTTATTATGATTACTTTTTATTTATTTATTTACTTATTTATTTTAAAGTTTGAATACATCCCCATGACTCTCTTTATCTGTGTGTCCAGTGAGGAGCAGATCCCGGGAGCTTTGTTGGGTAGGAAAGACTTTTGGAGGAAGATGTTTAAGTCGCAGAGTGCTGCCAGCGACACCAGCAGCCAATCGGAACAGGACACCTCAGAATGCACCACTGCCCATTCTGGTACCACCACGGATCGTCGCTCCCGATCAAGATCCCGGCGGATTTCACTTCGCAAGAAACTGAAATTGCCCATTGGTAGGTGCAGCCACCCAGATTTTTATGACGAAAAAAAAAAAAAACGACTTCAATCAGTCCGCATGTGTATCTGTCCTAAATTCTATTTCTCCGTGTTTAACCAAAACCAAATCATCACATTTCACATGAGATTCAGGAATGTCTCTCCACATCCATGAAAGCTCACCTCGTCCACCCTTACATGTTCCTTTTTTGCACCTCAGCATGCCGCAGGAGCAATCACCTACCACTCACCTTCTCTGTCTTACGTATGTGCAAGTGGATCCATCTTCATCTTATCATCTTTGTCGTCTGTGTTGGTATTGCTGGCGTGCATGCCCAGACTGGAGTCTCTATGTATATGTACTGTATATGCATGTCTGTATATTAGGGACGGGTCGATACCAGCTTTATTTATTGGTATCGGTACCCGCGATGTTGGCCGAGACCACTATCCGCCATCTTATGGCTGTTTTATGATCAGGAAGTAGGAATTATTATATAAAATTCTGTAGATATAAACAATTTTATATGTATTTTATTTATATATATATAATTTTACATTTATTTTATTGTATATATAAATATATACATACATCATTTTATATGTATTTTATATATATATATATATATATATATATATATAATAGAAGAATAGTAAATTTCTCCAAAGAAGGCTAATTAAAAAATGGAAACCATGCACGCAAAAAAAAAGGCGTGTTCAAATTCCTTTTTCGGCCACAGGTGGCAGTTGCGATTAGAAAATCCCGCGGAGTGCAGCTTCAACTAAAGATACATTGAGCCTTCTTATTTTTCCCCATAAAAATGAAGTGTTTTAATTCAGGATGACTTAACTAGTTAACGTCATTGGTCTGGCATCTTTCCATTGCATGTTTTTGTGAATGCTGTGCATCTTCTCCACCCTGGTGTCTTGCAGCCGCCCGTGTACGTGCTTTGTAAATTGTATCTGGACTCAGTCCGTAGTATGCCCTAATCTACTTCATTCATACTGTTCCCCAGGCAACTGGCTGAAGCGTTCTTCTCTCTCTGGACTTACCGACGGTGTGGAGGACCTATTGGATATCAGCTCTGTCGATCGACTCTCTTTCATTCGACAAAGTTCAAAGGTCAGGAAGGTTGACACCGCTTTTTTTATTGTTTTGTTATGCCTTCAAAAAAATCCTCATCTTCTGTTGCACGAACAGGTGAAGTTCACCAGCGCAGTCAAGCTGTCAGAGGGCGTCGCCGCCGGGCCGGAATACAGCAGGGACGAGGAAGAGAATTTCTTCAAGCGGCTCGGTAAATGGAGGTCTGGCAGGAGGAATCCATCCAAGCTTCACCACACAGAAGAGAAAGATGGTAGACCCTCTCACCCTCACCCATTCGCTGCCCCCCCCCCCCTTCCCCGACCCATACCTCAGCCTTATGTGACGCCTCATCTTGCTGCGTTTTTGGAAAGGGCTGTTTCCGCTGTAAATGTTGCATTGCACGCATGTCCCACTCCATCCCCCAAAACACCCCAGCCCTCCGCCCCCCCATTTGCTCTTAACTGTAATTTGGATTTTTTCAACCATCTTTCTGCTGTGGTGTGGTTCATACATGTTGCTTTTAGCGCCTTCTCTGCTTCCGATGCTTCGAATGAGGCAAAAAATGATTCAGTCAACAATTTACCACATGGCTACATCATCTGTCAGTGGCTCTCAAACGTGTTTTGTCAAATGGATGCAAGTGTGTTCAGTCACGGGAAATCCATTTTTATTTTTTTTGTCCAGGACCGCATGGTTTCCAGGAGCGTCTTGCCGCCAGTCAGGAAGCCATCAAAAATAAAAATGTGGTGAATTTAGGTGCAATTCGACAGGGCATGAAACGCTTCCAGTTTCTGCTCAACTGCTGCGAGCCCGGGACCATTCCCGACGCGTCCATCCTCGCCGCCGCTCTGGACCTGGTACTCGTCGTCATCAGTCCCCTTTTATCGTTTATCTCCCCCCGGCTTGACTTTGTCCTCTGCTCTCCCCAGGAAGCGCCCATCGTGGCTCGGGCATCTCTCTTCCTTGAATGCGCCCGATTTGTCCATCGCTGTAACCGTGGCAACTGGCCAGAGTGGATGAAGGGCCACCATGTTAACATCACCAAAAGAGGCCTGTCCAGAGGGCGATCGCCCATAGTCGGCAATAAAAGGAATCAGAAGCTCCAGTGGAATGCGGCAAAACATTTCTGCCAATGGGGAGATGTGAGTCGCTGTTCTCAAACATTTTCAGGGGGGATTTTTTTTCCAAAGACATTCTCATAATCTTAACCAAAAATTGTAGTCTTAAATTGCCACGCGTGTTTTTCTCAAATCAGGCCATTGGCACGCGACTTAGCGAACTGTGCCACTGCGACAGCGAGAGTCCCGCCAACATCCTGGGCTACATCTACGACGAGGAGACGAAACGAAGAATGAGGAAGGAGGACGAGCAAGAGGATTATTTAGACGATAGTAAGTCAGATGCTGGTTGTTGTTTTTTTGTTATCTTTTAGTCATGATTGTTCTGTTTCTCCCTCAAGATACAGTCAATCCAACAAAATGTGGCTGCCCATTTGCGCTCAAGATGGCTGCTTGCCAGCTGTTGTTGGAAATCACCACCTTTCTGCGAGAGACATTCCCATGTTTGCCGCGACCACGCACAGAACCACTCGTGGTAATTTCATGGATGTGATCTTTTGTTCGACTTTCACGAAGCCGTTCAGTTCACTTTGTTTTGCTTCCCTACTTAGATGCTGCTTGGTGGAGACAGACGAGTGACAGTCCATCTTTTCTTTCATCATCCGCAGGACTTGGAAAGCTGCCGCCTGCGTCTGGATCCCGAGCTCGGCCGACATCGCTACGAGAGGAAAATCAGCTTCGCCGGCATCCTGGACGACGAGGACGGTCACGACTCGCTCAACAGCAGCAGCCACACTCTCAAGTCGGACACCGTGTGTGACGACAAGAAGGCTCAGGAGGCTGCAGGTGAGCTCTTGTTGGAATGCCTTCATTGCTCGGACTTTTTTTTTTTTTTGCTCAGATAACCTTTTGTCGACATCCCTCCAGCACCCATCCGAAAGATTCGCATCGGAGGCTCGCGGTTGCTTCAGATCAAAGGAGCCCGAAGTTTCCGTGTCAAAAAGGGGGGGTCCTTATCTTCCATCCGGAGGGCGGGCAGCCTGAAGAGCACCAAACTGTCCCGACAGGATTCCGAGTCGGAGAATGAGGAGGGGATACTTTCACAAACAAATAGCCGAGATACTGTCACGGACATCGGTAAGTTCAAAGGTCAAGCCTCGTCCAAATGACCTCACCGCTTTATTTGGATTGTGTGTTACTTTAGGTCTAAAAAATTTTTTCCAATTTTGATGAAATTATAATGTTACAGTTACGGCATTTTTTTTTTTGCCCCCCACAGGTAGTCCCGGCAGTACCAGTGAACCCAGCATTGAGCCTGAAGGCCAAAGCTCAAGCGGAGCAGAGGACAACTACCACCGCAACATGTCTTGGCTTCACGTACGTCAACTAGAATGAGCCACACTGCGGTCCGGTCCAGAAATATTTGGACAGGGACGCAACAGGCTGTTCATATGTGTCATTTTCCCTCTCCTTTGCTTCAGATCATGATCCTCCTATGCAACCAGCAGAGTTTCATCTGCACTCATATTGACTTCTGCCACCCGCGCTGCTACCAGCACCACAACCGCTCCTGTGCCCGTCTGGTCCGCGCCATCAAGCTTGTCTACGGCGAGACGGTGGACAGCCTACAAGAGGACAGCGCCGCCCCCGCCACCACCACCACCGGCATCATCGGTGCTCGCGCACAGAAGAACAAGGAGGTGAGTTTTAGAACTCCTTATTCTTGTTCGCCTCACTGAGAGCGTGTTTGGCCCCAAGTGTTCCGATAAATCATGTCTGAGGACGCCGTCCATGAAGAGGAGGCCCACTGACAGCAACACCGAAGGGAAGAAAGACACTGGAATGCTCAAGTACATCAGAAACCAGGTGTGGCATTTGGTTTTGTCAAATTTGGACCAGTAGTGGAACGTATGGAACAAAGTACAAATACTTTGTGGCAGGTGATGAGCTTGTCGCCGGCTCCCTTGTCTCTGCTGATCAAAGCTGCTCCGATCTTGACTGATGACATGTACGGAGACATTCAACCTGCAGCCTGGGAGCTTCTGCTCAGCGTGGATGAACACATGGCAGCCGCTGCTGGTGAAAGCTTTATTTTCACAGCTTCAAATTTAAAAAGAAGATTGCAAGAATTATTTTATTTTAATTTTTTATTTTTTTTTTATTTTATTTTATGGTTTTATTTTATTATTTTGTGTTCTATTTTATTTTCATTATTATTTTATGTGTTATATTTGATATGTAAATTGATCACCAATTTAGAAATGACCACCCACCTCACTACGATGCCACCATGATCTTCTCCTGTCCTCTTCTTTTGCCTCCCTCCAGCCGCCATGTTCCTCCTGTGCGCGGTGAAAGTCCCCGATGCCGTGACCGAGATGATGATGGCTGAGTTCCAGCACCAAGAGGCCTGCCAGCGCATTAACTCTATCTTCAAGTTTTACACGCTTTGGCGTTTCCGCTACCAGGTTTGGCCTCGCATGGAGGAAGGAGCTCAGCAGATCTTCAAAGTAAGCATTCTGGTGACAAATAAAAAAAGGCAGGAGGGCTGTAACTTCATTCATGTTGGTTTTAGATTCCTCCACCCAGCATAAACTTCACCCTGCCATCTCCAATACTGGGCATGCCCTGTGTGCCCATTTTTGACCCCCCGTGGGTTCCCCAGAACACCGGAAGTGTCCAAGATCCAATCAATGAGGACCAATCTGTAAGTTTATGCATGGTTTATTTTGTCCACAATAGACTGATAGGGATTATGAGAGTTCAAGTTGATGTGATGTAAAAAAATTTGCTAAAGATGACAACAGTCAAAAAGCAATCACTGTTCCACACACTTGCAGAAAGGAAAAAAACATTCCAGTTTAAAAAAAAAAAAAAAGCCAATTTAGTTCTTGCAACTGCAAACAAATATAAAAAGATTTTTCCCATTACTCATGATTTTTTTTTTGATGGAGTATTTTTTGATATTCTATCATTTTTAATAATAATTCCTCAAATTATTGAAATGTCCTTCTTTCCAATTTTCCAACCATAAGTATCTTACAAATGCACCTCACAGTGATATTTATCTCCCTAAACATGGTAAAGCTGTTTAGGAACATTTGAAAGTGTTTTGAAGGTGTTGACATACAAACAAAAAATCGGAATAATTTTCTTTCCGGAAAAAAATTTCAGCAGATGACCAGCTACGTTTTTTTTTTAGTTTTTTTTAATTCTAAAAAAAATTCAACCATCTACCTTTTTTTTTAATTCTAGAAAAAAACGCGCAAACATTCACTATGACTTTTCTCTTTGTGTTAGTTATTTTGCATGCTTGTTTTAAGTGTTAAAGATTTTGATGAAGACCTTCCTCTATCATTTTATCTGTCTTTGTTTTTAGTTCCCTGCATTAATTCAGTCAGTCCATGCCATAGTAAGTTTTCTGTCCAGATCTTTGTGCTGATGCATCTTTTTTTTAGCCCAAGTCATAAATGTCAGGGAATACAAATTTTCCAGATTTTTTTTTTTCTTTCCTTTACTCGATTTGGGTCCACTGTATTTGTTTTTCAGAGATTTCCAAGAGGGGGGCAGTTGCATCTTGATCAGAATATGGGCACCGTCTTTGGGAAAAACAACAGCATGCATCAGACTGTGTTGTGCTGTGTATGCATGGTCATGATGAGACAGACTTGGCCGTGTATGTTCTCATGTAGTATGTGTACGAGCACGTGTGCCAATGCCATGACATGCAGCAAGTTTCCTACTTTGTATTTCTGCCCGGGATCCACACAGAGCGCCAATGGAGGGATCATGTATACTTGTAGCAAATCCCACTTGCGCAATCCTCACGGTCCCCACCCCCACAGAAATCCTTCTCAGCACGGGCGGTGTCGCGCTCTCACCAACGAGCCGAGCACATCCTGAAGAACCTGCAGCAGGAGGAGGAGAAGCGGCGGCTGGGTCGCGAGGCCAGCATCATCACAGCCATCCCCGTGGCGCAGGAGGCCTGCTATGAGCCCACGTGCAGCCCTCCGGCCGAGCAAGAAGAAGAAGGTGGGCCGTTGGTCACGCTTACGGCACGCCAAAATGTATGCATTTGCTTACTTCGACTCTGTCCTTGTTTGACTTTGATGGTGCCAGCAGAAGAAGTGGTGAACCTGGCATCTCGCCGTCTGTCCGTTAGTCCGTCCTGCGCCTCCAGTAACTCTCACAGGAATTACTCTTTCCGCCGAGGCTCTGTGTGGTCGGTTCGCTCGTTGGCTAGTGCTGAAGGTATGACACACTTTGAATGCTGAAGTTTGTTGGGCTTGTTTCAACTTTTGCCACCAACATCTATCGGCAGTTTATTATTATTTTTTTATTATTATTTTGTTATATATTTATATATATTATATATTTTATTATATACTTTATTATATTATTTTATTATATATTTGTATATTATATATTTTATTTTATTGTCATTTATTGGGCCAAGGCACTTTGTTCAATGTTTTGCTGCAAATATGATGCTTGACTCCAAACTGTGACTAATGAAAGTGAGCCAAGTTTGTATATTGTGTTTTTCCAGATGAAGAGAACACGACAGAACACACACCCACACATCACATGCTGCAGCCACCACAAGCCGTCTTCCCGGCATGCATCTGTGCTGCCGTGCTACCCATCGTGCACCTCATGGAGGACGGCGAAGTGCGAGAGGACGGCGTGGCTGGTAAACCTTTTTTTTTTTTTTTCCATCACTTGCACTCTCTTGCTGGTACAGTGCGTGAACCCATTGCTAGTTGTCAAGAAACATTCGTATTTTTCAGCTGAACCTATCTTCAGCCATTTGTTATTTGTGTTCTATTTTGTGCTTTTTCTGTAATGCTTTTAAATGCCACTAGATGGCGCCAAAGGTTTTGACATGTGCTCCGCAGACGTGAGGTCAATGTAATTGTATTTCATTAAGTGTGCATCAATTGTTCTGTACCGTTCCAGAAATTTGGGTTGGGGCAAAAAAAAAAAAACAAAAAAAAAAAAACCCCACAATATTTTCAAACTATATTCTGAAAATATTGGAAAAAAAAAAATGCAAATCTGCATGTATGCAAGGGTCAACTAAAACATTTTCAAGTGTATTATGTACATCTTTCTCTGGGTCCTCAGTGAGTGCAATCGCCCAGCAAATCTTGTGGAATTGCCTGATTGAGGATCCTGCCCTTGTCCTGCGGCATTTCCTGGAAAAACTCACTGTGAGCAACCGGCAGGTAAGACGGCAGCCTCACAGATAAAATCACCTCAAGTGTGTGACTCTGCCTTTCCCATGGCCAGGATGAATTGATGTACATGTTGAGGAAGCTGCTGCTTAACATTGGAGACCTTCCGGCGCAGACCTCCCACATTCTTTTCAACTACCTGGTGAGTGCGTGAACACCATCGTCGTTGATCTTGGGCTTGTTTTGAGTCGAGTGGTTTCCTTGCAGGTGGGCCTGATCATGTATTTCGTGCGGACCCCGTGTGAGTGGGGGATGGATGCTATCTCGGCGACACTCACCTTCTTGTGGGAGGTGGTGGGCTACGTAGAAGGGCTCTTCTTCAAAGACTTGAAGCAGACCATGAAGAAAGAGCAGTGTGAAGTCAAGCTGTTGGTCACGGCGTCGATGCCAGGTGAGACAATGTTTTATTTCTTTATTTATATATATATTCTGTACTTTTATATATTTTTTTATTATATAATATAATATAAATAATTATATCAAATCAATCAATATAATATAACCAAATAATATAATAATATATTATAAATAATATATTATTTAATATTTTATTATTATTAAATATTAATATTATATATATTTTTTTTATATATGTATATTTAGATATAAATATATATATTATATATTTTTTAAAAATATATATATATTTTTTTATATATATAATGCATAACAATAATAATACAAAGGGAAAAAACTCTTCTGTATTTTAATTTTGGAAGGAATGTGAGAGATGACCTTTTCATATTTTTGGTGCAGGAACCAAGACGCTGGTAGTGCATGGACAGAACGAGTGTGACATCCCAACACAGCTGCCAGTCCATGAAGACACACAGTTTGAAGCTTTGCTAAAGGTACCACCTCCAACCCGATTGCCTGATATTTATGAACGACGTTCATCCTCCTCTTTCCCCTCTAGGAATGTTTGGAGTTTTTCAACATTCCCGAGGCCAGATCGGCTCATTACTTCCTTATGGACAAACGGTGGAACCTCATCCATTATTCCAAGGTAGCGCAGAAACACCCGTGCGAGCATCTTTGCAAGCAAATGCGCTGAGGATGTAATGGTGACCTCTTCCAGACATATGTGAGAGACATCTACCCCTTTCGGAGGTCAGTCTCTCCGCAGCTCAACCTTGTCCACATGCTGCCCGAGAAAGGACAGGAACTGATCCAGAAACAGGTTGAGCGAACTTTCCGCGAATTGACATCGTTGTGAAACGCGTTGCCTCCGGCTTGCTCATATTCTTTGTTTTTAGGTGTTTTCCCGCAAACTGGAGGAGGTCGGCCGTGTGCTCTTCCTCATCTCCCTCACTCAGCACATGCCCGCCGTGCACAAGCAGTCCCATGTCTCGCTGCTCCAGGAAGACCTGCTCCGCCTGCCGTCCTTCCCAAGAACCGCCATCGATGCCGAGTTCTCGCTGTTTAACGAGCCACAGGGTACATCGAAATCCTGCCGGGATATTATTTTGATTCACGATATCTGTCCTTCTCAAATAAAAAAATGTCTGCATGAGTTGGCTACTAACCCGAGATCTGCCGCTTTGTCTTCCAGGGAAGGAGCTATTTGGGTTGGACACCCTCCACAAGGTGCTGTGGATCAAGCTCCTTGAAGAGATGTTTCTAGGAATGCCCAGCGAGTACCCGTGGGGAGATGAGATGATGCTGTTCCTCAACGTTTTTAACGGGGCCTTATTACTGCACCCAGAGGACAGCGCCCTCGTCAGGCAGCACACGGCGACCGCCATCAACACCGCCGTGCACTTCAATCACCTCTTCTCGCTGAGCGGCTATCAGTGGATCCTACCCACCATGCTGCAGGTGTGTGAGTGCCAAAAGAAACGTAAGAACAGTACTGAAATAGGCACAGAAGAGAAATATCTGCTCGGATGGAAACTTGACCATACACTCAAAAGTCAAAGTGAAATGTGTTATGGTGGCAGGTTTATGCGGACTACGAGGGCAACCCTTTATTGAGGCAGGGAATCGAGTTCTGCTGCCGTCAGTTCTACATCCTCCACCGCAAGCCCTTCATCCTCCAGTTGTTTGCCAGTGTGGCACCACTGCTTGAATTCACAGTAAGAGTACCGGCTGCAGGACTCCAAATATTTCTGAGCACTTGTAAAGAAAATACCGTTTGAACTTTCCTGACTCCAGACGAGTACCAGTAGTGGCCTTTCCAAGGGAGTGTCAGCTCAGTGTCTCTTTGACCTTTTGGTCTCTCTGGAAGGCGAGACTCAGGATGCCCTGGATGCATTGGAGCTGGTTAAGGCGGAGAAACCTTTGCGCTCTCTGGGTAAACACGGACGGACGGACGGACGGACGGATGGATGGATGGATTAGTAGATGGATGGATGGATTAGTAGATGGATGGATGGATGGATGGATGGATTAGTAGATGGATTGGTGGATGGATTAGTAGATGGATTGGTGGACGGAAGATGGATGGATGGATGGATGGATGGATGGATGGATGGATGGATGGATGGATGGATGGATGGATGGATGGATGGATGGATGGATGGATGGATGGATGGATTGGTAGATGGATTGGTAGATGGATTGGTGGACGGAAGATGGATGGATGGATGGATGGATGGATGGATGGATGGATGGATGGATGGATGGATGGATTGATGGATTGGTAGATGGATTGGTGGACGGAAGATGGATGGATGGATGGATGGATGGATGGATGGATGGATGGATGGATGGATGGATGGATGGATGGATGGATGGATGGATGTGGCTATTAATATGAACTTTGTGCCAATTTTGTTGCAGATTTCTGCTATGGCAATGAGGACTTGGCCTTTTCTATTAGTGAAGCCATCAAGCTGTGCGTCACCGTGGCAGCGTATGCACCCGAGTCCTTCCGAAGGTTAAAAAAAAAATAAAATGCCGCCCTGTTTGAGCATTGTGGTTGTTGTCTGACTTAAAATGTGCAACTTTTTCGTTCAGTCTCCAAATGCTGATGGTGCTGGAGGCCCTGGTTCCATGTTACCTCCAGAAGCTGAAGAGCAACACAATGACCATGGAGTCGGCATCGGCTGCCAGGGATGAGATCGCCGCCATTGCCGCTCTGGCCACCTCCCTGCAGGCGCTGCTCTACAGCTCAGAGGCCCTTACAAGGTGCCGCACTTATTCCCATTAAGATGACTTTTTGCTTATTTAACAGCAGAAGTTGCGGATTTTTTTCCGATGGTTTGCTGAAGGTAAGAGATCCAGCAATTATTAACTAACTTCTTCCATAACTATAGAACTTTTTAATAAGCTGGTCAAACATCTGCTTCATGATGATTATGCTTTCATGTGACATGTGAGCCATATTACAATCTACAAAAATTGCCTTCACAGGCCCATGACTGCACCGCAGATATCCCGCTGTGATCAAGGCCATAAAGGAGGAACCACTGCTAACCACACCATGTCAGGAGGAGTCAACACCAGGTCAGATGAGTGCTACCTTGACTTAGAAGCATCTGGAACCTTTTTGTTTATATTACAAGGCAATTGTTTTGTGTCACTAGCAAAAAAGTTTCAGCTGATCTGCCACTAGATGGTGGCAATGAGCTGATCACCATCTGACTAGCTTGGAATGTGGTCTGAATACGTGTCACTCAGGGACAACCTACATCTTATGGAGGAAGGCCAGGGCATGCCAAGAGAGGAGCTGGACGAGCGCATCGCAAGGGAGGAGTTCCGCCGGCCTCGGGAGTCTCTGCTAAACATCTGCACCGAATTCTACAAGCACTGCGGCCCGCGTCTGAAGATCCTGCAGAATGTAGCCGGGGAGCCGCGGGTGACGGCGCTGGAGCTGCTCGACATCAAGTCACACATGAGGTGATGAGGACCCATCTGACTTGAGCTCATTTACGTGATCAGAATTTACTCAGACCCAACGGTTCGTGTGATTGGTGCCATGGCACATTCTGTTTTTTTATTGGCAGCTGCGTAGCCTGTTGATATCAACAATTTAGTTAAATTAAAAAATTATAAGATTTTAATTAATAAAAAATCTATTATAATTTTTTTTTTATTCATTATTTAAATTAATTTAAAAAGTTTTATTTGCTCCATGACTACCCTCATTACTCAAATCCAATCTCAAATCAATCAAAAATGTCTTGTAAAATTATTTTTATTTAATTTAAAAAAACTAAATTTAAATTAATTTAAAAAGTTTTATTTGCTCCATGACTACCCTCATTACTCAAATCCAATTTCAAGTCAATAAAAATTTATCATAAAACTATTTTTATTATTTAATTAAAAAAAATTTTTTTTAATTAATTAAATTAATTTTAAAAGTTTTATTTGCTCCATGACTCAAATCCAATCTCAAGTCACCGTTTCTCATTGAAATGAAATTAAAATCTTATCAATTACCTTTCTCACGCGGAGTTGAGTTGGTTTTATTGACCGACTTGGGCGCATCCTTCCCAGGCTGGCCGAGATCGCCCACGCCCTACTGAAGCTAGCGCCGTACGACACCCTGACCATGGAGAGCCGAGGCCTGCGGCGCTACATCATGGAGATGCTGCCCATCACCGACTGGTCTTCGGAAGCCGTGCGCCCGGCGCTTATCCTCATCCTCAAGAGGCTGGACCGCATGTTCAACAAGATCCACAAAATGCCCACGCTCAGGTGCGCTCGCCCACAGGCATTATGCACCAGGTCTGTTCAATCCCACTTTTCCTTTCTCTGTCTCCACGTGAGTGTATCGTGCTGTGCCAGTGCCGTGCCAGTGCCGTGGTGTGTGCGGTCAATATGCGGCTTCTTGGCACCGCCCTGTCGCTCTGCCTTCGTATGCGTTGCTGTCGTGTGTTTTTGTGCAGCCCCACGTGGCTAGCCAGCCGGGTCAAGTCTTCTGCCATGAAACGAATTTCATTTTTATTGCACATTAGTGTTAGGACCAAAATTTCCGATAAGGTGCCCCCTCCCTCCAAAAAAAACAAAGAGCTCCACCACACGCTACCACGGCGACAGTGACAAAAAACGTCCAGGCATAATATTAGGTACACCTATACTGCTTGTCTAAGACAGTATTTTGGTCATTTCATTGAGCTTCTTGAGAAGGTCAACAGAAATATGATGCCGTGCTTGACCACCATGATAAACTCTTGTATTGGAACTGATTTCGATTGTGCGGGTTGTGTGCAGTCGGTTTATAATCTACGTGCCATCTTAGCTCGACAGTGTTGATTAGACAGCTCCGTTCCACAATTTTCCCACATCAATTTCAGGTTCAGATGCAGTTATACGCATTCAAATGCCACTTGTGCTGGCAGGCAGTGAGAAGCCACTTGCAGCTAAGTGGCTAAGCAACCAACATGCTGAATTGCACAAGAGAAAATGGCTAAAAGTACAGTTCCATGACTGAGACTAGACCCAGATGTTGTGTGCATCACATCAGGGCCTGTTGCTGCTACTTTGTGAGCTTTCAAGTCTTGGCCGCCAATGTGAATTGAATTGATGAAGGAAGGTGAATTTTGGAATCCGTGTGGCCTGACTGTGTGTGTGTGGTGGCGGGTGGGGGATTGCGGCGGCCTCTGCTGCTTGCTTCTGTGCTTTCCAGGAGACAGGTGGAGTGGGAAGCAGCTAGCAACCTGATTGAGGGCATCTGTCTGACTCTTCAGCGTCAGCCAATCATCTCTTTCCTGCCTCACCTTCGTTCGCTCATCAACGTCTGCGTCAACCTAGTATGAAAAGCACAATTTGTGACTATTTTTTTTTTTCATTTCCAAGTACCTGTGACTTCCATTTTTTTGTGCCCTAATATTTGATCACTTAGCACTACGATGGCTTTGACACGTATGTATTTGTTTTATTGTGTACAGGTGATGGGCGTGGTGGGCCCATCCAGTGTTGCGGACGGCTTGCCTCTGCTCCATCTCAGCCCTTACCTCTCCCCGCCGCTCCCTTTCAGCACAGCGGTGGTGCGCTTGGTGGCCTTACAGATCCAGGTAGCGTTCTTCAAAGCACATTTGAGAAGCGCTTGTAGTTGCGGGTGTTGATATTTCTTTTTCGTACAGGCCTTGAAGGAAGACTTCCCGCTCAGCCAGATGATCTCACCTTTCACCAATCAGGAGAGGCGAGAGGGGATGCTGCTAAACTTGCTGATCCCCTTTGTGCTCACTGTTGGGTCTGGGAGCAAAGGTATAAGCTTAAACACATATTGTTATTAATAATTAATAATAATTAATTAATAATTAATAATAATTAATTATTAATAATAATAATAATTATAATTATTAATAATAATAATAATAAGCATTTATTAATTTATTTATTTATTATTATTAATAATAATAATAATAAGTATTTATTAATTTATTTATTTATTATTATTAATAATAATAATAATGCTTTTGTTATTGTTATTATTATTAATAATTTTGTTATTATTATTTATTATTACTATTATATTCAGATTTTGTTATTATTAATCATTTTGTTGTTATTTTTTATTACTATTATATTCAGCTGTTTTTATTATTATGAATGTTTTTGTTATTATTATCATTATTTATTATTATTATATTTCGATGTTTCATTTCTGAATATAGCCCCAAAAAAAAACGATGATTCTCGACTTGTGTCTCTCATAGACAGCCCCCACCTGGAGCAGCCGGAGATCTTCCTGCTGCTGCAGACGGTCATTAACATTCTGCTACCGCCACGCATCATCTCCACGTCCCGCACCAAGAACTTCATGCTGGACGCTTCGCCGGCTCACTGCTCCACCCCCGGCGACACGGGGAAGGACCTTCGCAGAGAGGGTCTGGCTGAGTCCACCAGCCAGGCGGCGTATCTTGGTATGCATTATAAATGACACGACATGCTTAAGAATCTCTGATGTGGTGTTTATTCTTTCATCCACAGCTCTGAAAGTGGTTCTGGTGTGCTTCGAGCGCTCTCTGGGGAACCAGTGGTATCGTCTGAGTCTGCAGGTGAAAGAGATGGCTCTCAGGAAGGTGGGCGGTCTGGCCTTCTGGGACTTCATTGACTTCATCGTGAGAACCCGCATCCCCATCTTTGTCCTACTGAGACCCTTCATACAGTGCAAGGTGACGCAGCGGTGCCGCCGTCGACTCCCTTCATCTCTTTGCAACATGTCCTCACGTCTTCCATCCACGTCTAGTTATTGGCGCAGCCGGCCGACTCGCAGGAGGAGATCACGGCGCGTCATCACATCGCCGACCAGCTGGAGCGGCGATTTATCCCTCGCCCTCTGTGCAAGAGCTCGCTGTTTGCGGAATTCAACAACGAGCTCAAGATCCTCAAGGAGGCCGTTCACAGCGGCTCCGGTCAGAATCGCTCGTTTTTCTCGGCGTCCTCTGATCACGTTCTGAAGCAAGCGGTTGATTTGTAGCCTACCAGGGCAAGACGTCTATCAGCACAGTGGGCACCTCCACTTCGGCCTACCGCCTCAGTTTGGCCACCATGTCGCGCTCCAACACGGGCACCGGCACCGTGTGGGAGCAGGACAGCCAGCCGTCCCGCCAGCCTTCGCAGGACACGCTCAGCCGTACCGATGAGGACGACGAAGAGAGTCCGAGCCGTTTTAAGCTCACTTTCTTCTTAGGTGTCGCTGCGTATGATAAGAACTCTGGCGTTCTCTTTCCCTCCAGACGACTCCATCAGCATCCCCAGCGTCGTGAGCGAGCACGAGGCCTTCTTGCCCAGGCTGATATCTGAACGCCGATTCTCCAGCCACGCCACCGGCTCGGCCGCTTTGCAACCTGAAGCCCCCCGCAGCACCATGCTGCCCAGCCACAGGTAACAATTTAGGGCGCCAAGTCAGTCACAGGTGGCTAAAGGACTCGCGTTTTGTATTTGAATAAATACCGTTCAAAAAAAATCAAATTGATAACAGCTGCCCAGTAGAATAAAATTAAAAGTTAAAAAAATTATCATTTTAAGATTTTTTTATGCAAAGCTGGTTTTGATCAAAAATATGTTTTTCCCTCTTTTATTAACTTACATAGTTGTGCGTAGTGATAAAGGAAAAGAAATTTGACATGCTGCTTTAATGTCATTTCAGTCCAACTTTTATGCTGTCAAAATCGATTTACTAACATTATCAAGTTGTTAACAACAACAAAAATGCTTAGTTACTCAGCCACCAACTCCATAATATCTGAATCTGATGCTATCCTATTTATTGCTCCCTGATTCTTTTTAAGACCCCAAGATCTGAATCCAGAATACATCTTATTTATTTTTGTCATCGTCTGAGGGTGCCAAACTTTTGGACTACGTAGAAATGACAGGTTTCAGTTTTCAAACATTGGGACTAAAATGTTGCAAGATAACGTAAAGATTCCTCACAAATATAAAGTATTTGTTCCTAGTTACGTCCCAGCATTGTTTTTGCTATCACAATATTGTTTTTTTTTTTTTTTTGGTAATGATGTTTAAAAACCTGCCAAGCCACCAGGAAGTCACGCTGATGGGTGCTGATGGATGTGGACTTAACAGCGTAAACTCCCGCTCTCGCCCCCCTCCCCGCCCTTTTTACAGTGAACCCAATGTGCTAGATGAGTCCCAGGGCCTTCTGCAGGAGGGTAACCTCTCTAGGTACAGTGATCCCCCCACCCTCTTTCTATGTGTGCATCTGTCCAGCAGTGGGAGGGGCTTGGCCTCCAGGCGGCCCTCCTCTATTGGCTGCCTCTCCGTTCGATCACTCATCCGCATCCAATCGAGTCACCTCGGCCCGTCACACTCCTCCCACTTACCTGTTTCTCTCTCTCTCTCTCTCTCTCTCTCTCTCTCTCTCTCTCTCTCTCTCTCCGTCATTAAAGTGTGAGTTTGTCTGTGACCCCGCCCCCTTTTCCCCTCGAGCTCCGCACTGACCCTCATTTTCTCAGCTCATCAGCTGCACTCTCCTAACCAAGCTGCGCCACCAAATACAAGCATACTTTGAGGGTCACGGGGTCAAGGTGTTCTGTTTTTCTGGGTCTTTCCAGCCATCATCGGTGCCATGGTGTGTCACATTGTTTACATGTCAATCAGGCTTCTCGCTGATCAAATTGGCCGTCCAACTGTGGATACCAATCTGTCGGGGCAAGGGGGCCGACTGTCGTAGCAACCCCAACACGTGTTTTTCTCTTTTGTGGCAATTTGATTGAAACTCCCATTTTTTTTTGGCGGCCAGGTTAAGTGGTTGCTACTTCAGGCCCCCTTGTTGTGTTTGAATCATAGCAAAATGTGTGTTGCGTAGTGAGTGAGTAGATCTGCAGTTGTGCTCAAAGAGTTGGTGCAAAGGTGGCCCAGCGTTATTATTATTATTTTTTTTTTTCCTCTTCTTGCTTCTCAGTCACTCGTGTTATATGTTTGTGTATTTTCGTTTGTTACCAGGGTTGCCAGTGTACAGAGCGAGCCCGGCCAACAAAACCTACTCATCCAGCCGCCACTGGGGAGGAAGAGAGGCCTGAGACAGGTAAAAAAATAAATAAAAATATTTTCCACCCTGACCACGCCAAACACGAAATAGTGACAGTAACACAATCATGATTTAATTTGAATCCAGTTAAGAAACAAAACGTATGTGACCAAATTGAAAAATGTCTTTCTTCTTGTAGCTGCGGCGCCCCCTGCTGTCCATTCCAAAGAATGAGCCCCGTGGTCGTTCTGGAGCTCGTCTCTCCACAACTCGCAGGAGCATCCAACCCAAAAATAAACCACTCGGTAACAACACCTATCTTCAGAAGCACACAGCATATACTCGACTAAATCAGCTCAAATTAGTGGTCAAACCCGTGGAGCAAATTTGAACAAAGGTGTCACTGTGAGATCACCCACCTTTCACTCCCCGTGTCTGTTCCAATGTTTGTTGTCTCCCCCGGACGCCAAACTGACATTTCTCACTCTGTTCTGTCTCATGCCTTTTGTTTCAAAATGAAGAAACTTTATTGGACTGTGAAGGTGAGACGCGAGACCTTAAGCTTTCCTCTCCGCCCCTCCATCTGCAAGCTCACCCAGTTCCTGTAGGGCGCTCTGCATGTCTGTCTTGCACCCCTTCCAAAGCCCCAACCCGCCTTCCGCCCCTGCCTCCTCCTTGAGTGCTGCTGATGTTCTTGTCATTCTGCCATTACCTTGCGTTTGACCACGTGAACTTGTGTGTGTGTGTGCGTCGTCAACAGCGCAAGCGGACCAAAAGAGGTCGGTCACCTTTACGGAAACACAAGGGCCGCAAACGTGCGTGGGAGGCAGCAAGTCTTTGAGCCCCGGCGGGGCGGACGTTCCCATTGAAGGCAGGAAGAGCATGCTCTCCGTGTCCAAGCCTCCCAAACTGGAAGTGCCCTCCGTCACATCAGCCACTGTCATCGCCGACCTGCACAGCCCCGCAAAAACACAGGTGGTGATTCTGATGGGCTTCTCAAACCTGTTTGAGAAGCACCGCTTTGTAAGTTTGCTCTTTTTTTTTCTCGGTAGGTTGCACCAACCATGAGTAGCAAGGAGAAGCGAGAGCAGTGGGGCCTCCGCAGCAGTCTTTCCCCGCCCCCGTCCATCTCGCGCACCTCCACCCCGACACCACCTCCCCATGCCTGCTCCCCGCTAAGCCTCTCCAGAACCAGCTCCCCTTTCTCCCGCACCGCCTCTCCTCTCCCCCCGCCCCTCCCCGTGCTGGGCGTGACACCAGCCCCCAGCCCGCCAACCTCGCTCGTTCCTCCTCCGCCGACAGCGTCGCGTATCCGAGAGAGTCCCGGCGACTCGGACACGGCCGCGCTCCTGCCGCAAAGCGACACGCCGCTGCGACTCGGCAAGGACGAGGGCACGGAAAACCCCCTCCTCACCCCGCTCCTGCCTGCGCCATCGCCTCGCCGCTCACCTGGCCGACTCCCTCTTTCCCCCGTTGACCTGGACTTGGATGAATCCCACGTGTAGCGTCACTTTCATTCAAGCCACAGATGAAGAACGGCGCTCCTCAGATGAGCAACTGAAGCCCACACAATGAACAATGGGCACAGCAACAGCCATATCTGCAACACGAAATAGTCCCATGATGGCAGCAGCAAATCTCTTTAATGTACAAATATACGTACAACATAACACTGTGACAGTGACATTATTGTTTCATTATTCTCTTGTAGAACTGAATGTATATTTTAGCAGAGCTCATGTTACTGTATGCACAAATGATATCATGAAATATAATGAATAGAAATTATCAACAGGCTGTCGTAAGCAACAACATTGTGATTTATTATTTGATTTTCAAATATTCTGTACTAGTTTAACATTGAATATGTACGTAATGTGTGTCTGTTGCGATGCAGTAATAGTCATTGCCTCGTTTCTCATTTCATGCCTTAAGGGGAAAAAAGAGCCAATGTCGAGATCGATTTGGAGTAGATGATTTTATTGAGTGCAGTAAAATACCTCTGAAACATGAAACTGGATGTGCCAAGCAAGCAACATGTCGTTTGTCATTGATTCCTTTCTGCAATTTTGGATGTTTATTGCCACAATTGTTCGCGTGTTATTGTTCTGGCCGAGCAATATTTGTGCCATCCATTTGTAACGTATGTGAAACAAATATCAAATAGAATATTAAAAACACGTACATTGTGCTTTCTTCACTTCTTTGGGACGATTCTCACGAGAAGAATCCATTATACACATCGTGCAGTATTGACATAAAATAAAAGTGCAGTAGTCAAAACAGAATCACAATTCTGAAGAACTAAATTGACTTACTTTACACTCAGGTGCTATCAATAGATTACAGTGGTTCCTTTTCCAGGGAATCTTGGAAAGCATGTTGGAACGCGGCCCCAAAGACTAGAGCTTGACACCTGTGACCTTTGACCATGATATTTCCCTAATAAAGTGGCCTGTTATTAGGTACACTTGAAAATGGCGGTGTACCTAATGGAGTGTCCGTGTGATTCCCTCGTTAAGCGCACCTGCGTGAAAAGTTTTAGCTCCTGCTGAATGTGAAAGTGGCTAAAACTTTTCACGCAGGTGCACTTAACGAGGGTAACTTGCAAAGCATATTGGAACGCGGCCCCGAGGACTAGAGCTTGACACCTGTGACCTTTGACCATGATATTTCCCTAATAAAGTGGCCTGTTATTAGGTACACTTGAAAATGGCGGTGTACCTAATGGAGTGTCCGTGTGATTCCCTCGTTAAGCGCACCTGCGTGAAAAGTTTTAGCTCCTGCGGAACGTGAAAGGAGCTAAAACTTTTCACGCAGGTGCGGTTAACGAGGGTCACTTGGAAAACATGTTGGAACGCGGCCCCGAGGACTAGAGCTTGACACCTGTGACCTTTGACCATGATATTTCCCTAATAAAGTGGCCTGTTATTAGGTACACTTGAAAATGGCGGTGTACCTAATGGAGTGTCCGTGTGATTCCCTCGTTAAGTGCACCTGCGTGAAAAGTTTTAGCTCTTGTAGAACGTGAAAGTGACCAAAAACATTTCACGCAGGTGCGCTTAACGAGGGTCACTTGGAAAACATGTTGGAACGCGGCCCCGAGGACTAGAGCTTGACACCTGTGACCTTTGACCATATTTCCCTAATAAATTGGCCTGTTATTAGGTACACTTGAAAATGGCGGTGTACCTAATGGAGTGTCCGTGTGATTACCTCGTTAAGTGCACCTGCGTGAAAAGTTTTAGCTCCTGCTGAACGTGAAAGTGGCTAAAACTTTTCACGCAGGTGCACTTAACGAGGGTAACTTGCAAAGCATATTGGAACGCGGCCCCGAGGACTAGAGCTTGACACCTGTGACCTTTGACCATGATATTTCCCTAATAAAGTGGCCTGTTATTAGGTACACTTGAAAATGGCGGTGTACCTAATGGAGTGTCCGTGTGATTCCCTCGTTAAGCGCACCTGCGTGAAAAGTTTTAGCTCCTGCGGAACGTGAAAGGAGCTAAAACTTTTCACACAGGTGCGGTTAACGAGGGTCACTTGGAAAACATGTTGGAACGCGGCCCCGAGGACTAGAGCTTGACACCTGTGACCTTTGACCATGATAGTTCCCTAATAAAGTGGCCTGTTATTAGGTACACTTGAAAATGGCGGTGTACCTAATGGAGTGTCCGTGTGATTCCCTCGTTAAGTACACCTGCGTGAAAAGTTTTAGCTCCTGCTGAACGTGAAAGTGGCTAAAAGTTTTCACGCAGGTGCACTTAACGAGGGTAACTTGCAAAGCATATTGGAACGCGGCCCTGAGGACTAGAGCTTGACACCTGTGACCTTTGACCATGATATTTCCCTAATAAAGTGGCCTGTTATTAGGTACACTTGAAAATGGCGGTGTACCTAATGGAGTGTCCGTGTGATGCCCTCGTTAAGTGCACCTGCGTGAAAAGTTTTAGCTCCTGTAGAACGTGAAAGTGACCAAAAACTTTTCACGCAGGTGCGCTTAACGAGGGTCACTAGGAAAACATGTTGGAACGCGGCCCCGAGAACTAGAGCTTGACACCTGTGACCTTTGACCATGATATCTCCCTAATAAAGTGGCCTGTTATTAGGTACACTTGAAAATGGCGGTGTACCTAATGGCGTGTCCAAGTGACGTCACAGATCAAACAGCCAATCAGGAGGTGGGAGTGAGGGCGGGTGTGGCACTTTTCACTTTCACTTAAGCTTTTTCCCTATTGAAGTGGCCTGTGATTAGGTACACCTCATGGACACTACAATAGGTACACTACACGAGGTAAAAAAAAAAAAAAAAAAAAGAATAAATAAGAAAGTGTAGCGAACGATTCGGTGAACAATTCTTTTGAACAAATATTTTGAGTGCCCCGATTCTTAGATTTTTAGAATGCACATCACTAGTACAAAACAGTGCAGACGACCATAGGTTGCCAGGTCGAAATAGTCGACTGGTTAGTGACACTGGCTCTTACTCGCTAAGGACTTGGTTCGATACCAGTTGTGAAAACATGCAAACATGTGCTTTTGTGCAATTAACCCTTTGTTTATTTATTCTTTTTTTACCTCGTGTAGTGTACCTATTTTTTTTTTTTAAATTGAAGTGTCCATGAGTTGTACCTACACATATTGTCATATAAAGCAGTTAACCAAATGTCAGATTTTTATGTTTTAATTGGCGAATATAAAAACAAGGAATAAAACACCAGACAAGTTTTAACATAGATGTTTATTAAAAATAATATTAAAAGTAAATTCCAAACCAGCAATCCAATGTGAAATTGCACTAGATATATTGGATAACAATATTTAGGCGTATATATGCATACACGTTATTTAAAAACTACTATAAGTGTAATCAAGATTACCCAAAGAGAAGCATAATCTCCCCGTTGTTGCATAACGGCGCATCCCTTCGTGCAATAAAGTTAGCCATTAGCTTGGAGAAAACGTGCATAAAAAAAGTGCTGTTTCAGTGAGTGGTTCTTTCTTTCCATGGCAAATCGTAAATCGACATTCTGGCTTACATAGTTAACGCCAGGAGAAAGACGCAACATGTTCACTGACTGATTCGTTCACTGACAGATTCGTTCATTGGTGAACGGGAAATGCAATTCACGACTCGTTCATGAACGGGAAGTGACGTCATTTTCTTCTTCGTTTTGTTTTACGGCAAGGTGGCACCAGCTTCAATGGGCATTACTGACACCTACTGGTTGAAGTCATATGAACTGAAAAAAGAACGAATCACTTTAGGAAGTGATTCGGTCACTCTCGTTCACTGAAAAGATCCGTTCTTTTGAACGAATCGTTCACTCACGAGCCAACACTAGTGTCGGTGTTGTATTATAGAAAGAAATGTGTGAATAACCGAGCCACTTATTATTATTATATATACATTTTTTGGGGGGGGTGTAGTTGTATTATTTGACGTATATGTTGTTGGGATGTTGTAATATAGAGAAAAATGTGTGCGTTGCCGTTGTCAACATTACCGTGTGTTTACTTGATTGTTTTTTGTCTGGTGTATTGCTTAGTTGTGTGTGTTATTGAAGTTAAAAAATAAAAAAAATAAAAATAAAAAAGATCAGTGTGTGTGGGGGGGGGGGGGACGATTCGTTGAACAATTCATTTGAACGCATCTTTTGAGTGAACTGATTCTAAAGATTCAGCTCACTTAAAAGAACTGGAATGCACATCACTAAGGCACGTCACTGTACTCTTGGACTGAAGAAAAGTGATAAGTATTTTAAAGAAAACCTTCATATGAATGTGAGTGTGAGTGTGAGTCTGAGTGTGAGTCTGAGTGTGAGTCTGAGTGTGAGTCTGAGTGTGAGTCTGAGTCTGAGTCTGAGTCTGAGTCTGAGTCTGAGTCTGAGTGTGAGTCTGAGTGTGAGTCTGAGTGTGAGTCTGAGTGTGAGTCTGAGTCTGAGTGTGAGTCTGAGTGTGAGTCTGAGTGTGAGTCTGAGTGTGAGTGTGTGTGTGTGTGTGTGTAGGTGTGTGTAGGTGTGTGTAGGTGTGTGTGTGTTTTTGAGCTCATTGAGTATTACATCAAAATTTGTTTCACTGAAACAACCGCCATCTGCCTAGTGAGGCAAATATTATCTTATGATCGACTGTCTGACTGACAGTGTTCTGTTTTAAGCATCAAGGTGTTGGCCTCTCAGGATCTGACGCACCTGAAGATAGAAATAAATACATGAGAAAAATAATGGAAACGCAGAAGAAAACAGAAGAGGGACTGATTTTCATGTTTTCAAGCTGCCGTGGATGTTCTTCTGAAATGGTTGCTTGGGCCTGAAGATTGTTTTGACCTTACCATCTCACCAGCGTGACCTGCAGGCGCCAAGTGCAAGGGCAGCTCGTTCTCCAAGTTTCTGGCGGTGGGGTCGGCTCCACCTGCCATCAGTAGCTTCAACGCCTGAAGCTGAGTGGGATGGTTTTGTAAGGAGCTGACGATGTGTAGGGCTGTGTTGCCGCTGAAGCTCTGTGATGAGTACAAAGTGAGACATTCTTCACAATTTTCAAAGTAGGGTCTCCAACTAGGGTTAGGGTTTTCAACGAGGGTTTCCAACTTAGGTTAGGGTTTCAAAGTAGAGTTTCCAACTAGGGTTAAGTTTTCCAACTAGGGTTTCCAACTTAGGTTAGGGTTTAAAAGTTGGGTTTCCAACTTGGGTTAGGGTTTCCAACTAGAGTTTCCAACTTAGGTTAGGGTTTCAAAGTAGCATTTCCAAATAGGGTTAGGGTTTCAAAGTAGGGTGTATGCGAAAAATAGTTTCAGTTATGAGCAAAATGAAAAATGCCCCTGTGAGTGAGAGTATTTCAGTTGACTGTGAATTGGATGATTTCCTTTTTGGATCCTCATCATACCATGCGACGCGCTTAACGCTCTTTGGTGTCACCTTGTGGTTGAGGCTGGTCACGGCAGACGGCCGCTGGAGGAAGATGCTCAACAGCTGACAATTGGCTTCTTCGGCTGCCATGTGCCAACATGTATAACCACTTTTTAAGTCCTGTCGGAAGCAAAATGACACCCCCAAGTGAAACTATGAGTCATTTTCCCTTCCCGGTGTCATGTGACTCAAGTGAGAAGTGCACTCAGGATTGTGAGATCTAGTTTGTGTATTTGTGCACAACTTACCTGAGTCCCACAGGAGGCACCCATGTACAACAGGGCCTCCACACATTGAACATGAATGTGTTTCCTTTGCAGCAGCTCATTTTTCTGGTGCCAGTCCCCGGTGTCAGTTTGAACCAGTCGCCTGCACTCGTTTTCAACCGCATTGTGAGACAACACGGCAACATGAAGTGGAGTTTGACCTTTGGAATACAAAGACGTATTGGAAGTGTACACTTGTGCTGCTGTGGCTCAGTGATGGAAACAAAGAACCTACCCTCAAAATTCCACATTTCTGTATTAATCATCTGTAAACATCCGGAGAAAGTCCTCCAGATGGTCTGTGGATGCACAAAGTGTAAAAAAATGCAGACCAGTGTAGGCAACTCATTCGCACTTCATTATCTCACATAAAATAATAATAATTCGTGTCCAGCTTCCAAAAAAATAAAAAAAAATTGTAATGTTTTCAATAGCAAACTTAATAAATAACAAAAATGTTAAGTACAACATAAAGAGCTAGACAATCAGTGTGTTATCATTAATTCATTGCAGCTGAAGTGTATATGACTTGACCACTAGATGGCAGCATAATACAACAACGCAAACGCAAAGAAAGTTCAATTGACTCTAGTCGTCATTTTCCACAGAGGATAAAGACTATGTTGGTGAGTATTGTTATACTGTCATTATTTTGACCACCCCCGGTTTTCATAGGAAATATGTATTCAATATTTAGCAGCGTTTTTAGAAGATTTTTTTGTGGCTGGTAGAGGGGATTATTATTTTTTGTTTGTTTAATTGAAAAATTTAATTGAGGTCATTTATATGCATTATTTTTGTAGTTCGCAAGATAGCCCGGTCCTTATCCATTGTGAATAGGGTTAGGGTTAGGGTCGACTTTGCCAAAACCTGCATTTAATTGACACCCATTGAAATGTGTTGGGGTGAAAACAAAATAGATGTCCAACAAACATTTTTCAAACTGAGTTTCCTCCCTCCAAAAACTTTTACAACAGAAAAAAAATAATAATATTGGAAAAATCTGCAGAGGGTGTTGAGTTGCAACTATTTGGAGCACATTCTCAGGACAAAGTTTTCTATATGAGGCAACTCTTTGGCCCTGGTTAGTTTTCAGGTCAATAAAAGGGCATTCCCTAAATTTCATGTTATAAAAAGTAATTTTTCCAAAATGATCAACTCCAAACCTGAAGACAGAGGTGGAATCCTTTCTCAGCGCAAATGTGCAGAGGTGAGCGGCCCCACAAGTCTGCGGTGTTGACATTTGCTCCGTGCTCTAGCAGGTCACCTACGATGAGGTGCTGATTGGCCGCCGCCGCGACCTGAAGCGGCGTCTGAAGGCACAAGCGAACAAAAAGGTGGCATGCATATTTTCACTCGTACCTCAACGCTGTTCATTTTTACTTAGACGGACAGCCACGCATTTGTAAAATTGTGAAGAGACTTGATGGAGACCGAGAGGAGCTCCGCTACCTGCCCATTGTGCTCTTTCACCTCTAAAGCACCGTAGACGGCCATCTTGGAAGCAAGCATGTAGGCCAGAGCTCTTCTGCCTTGGGCCACAGCTATGTGAAGACATCTGCAACAGTGACAACATGTCCAAAGAGAGACTAAGGTGGGTCTGGAATGCATCTTGTCAAAGTGGCTGGAGAAAAATGAAGGTGTACTTACGTGTCACCATCGCCATCTTGCATGTTCAGCATCTCGGGAGCGACTCCTTCATACTTGCGCGCTTCTTGTTGGATTTGCCACTGAAATAATGTGAGCTGATACTCCTGGGGAGGGGGTGGCTCAGGACCAGGCAGGTAGGCGCAAGGAGGCATCTTCGGTGGACTTACAGGGATTTCATCCAGCAAACGTTTCCTTTTCTGGAGGTCATCCCTAGACATGACTTGGGGAGAATTTTCTACCTGTGTTTGGAGAAACTTTGTTTGAAGTCCCACAACTTTCACAAAAGTGACATTTAATACAGTACCCAGATGTTTCTGATTTTTTTTTTTCTTTTTTTTTTGCAGGCACACTTCTTTAGCAGATTTTTTGGCAGGCAATTTTTAGCTGATTTTTTTTTCCAGTTTAATTTTTTTTTCATTGTAAATTTTTTTAGACTGACTTTTTTTGCACTGATTTCTTTTAGGTTAAATATTTTTACAATTGACCATTTCAAGATGTTGACTTTTTTTTTTTACATTGAATTTTGATGCTGAAAAGTGACATTTATTACAGTACCCAGATGTTTCTTTTTTTTTTTTTTTCAGATTTTTTTTTTTCTGATTTTTTTAGCAGATTTTTTGGCGGGCAATTTTTAGCAAATTTTTTTTTCCAGTTGAATTTTTTTTTCATTGTAACTTTTTTAGACATTTTTTATACTGATTTATTTTAGGTTAAATATTTTTACAGTTGACCATTTCGAGATGTTGACTTTTTTTTTTTTTACATTGAATTTTGATGCTGGAAAAATTCAATATTAGAAATTTCGATGCTGAAAAAAAATTGCGTTAGAAATTGGAATTAAAACTCTAATGGCAGAGATATACTTCCATACAAAGGTTTTTTAAGATACTCTGACCACCTTGAGCTTTTATTTTGGTGCCAACTGGTTACTGGTTACTTTTGAATATGGTTATTTGCTCCCGTCCCAAAGACTTGGGATTTTGATTTAACATTTGGATTTCGCTTTCCCATTTATATTTAGCGTTTAGAAGAAAAGAAATCCATAAAGAAATGTTTGAATGATGCAACACTTTAAGGCTGCATGATTAGATTGTATTGAAAAACTGACTGAGCCGGTTACTCTACAGCTGTTGTGCAGTGATTAACTTGGATATGCCAAGCAAAACAAAAGTATATTTCTTCAATATAAGAAGCATAAGGTTGAGTATTTTTTCCATTTGTGCCTACCTTGGCTGTCAAGCTGTGTTTTTGTCTATGCCTGGTCCCAGTAATGAGGAAATAAGTCCAAAGGGTGCCACACCACACTGTACTTCCTTGTTTACCAATCTCTATGGAGCCAGTTCCAAGTGCATTGTATTGTGCTCAAGGGCCGGATATTTTTTTTCTTAAAGGTACAGATGTGCCTGGGCATTTGGAGAGGTTAAAAAAAAATCATCAAATAAGTCATTCTCACTAATACATCACTAACAGTATTTAATGATAATTATAAAAAAAAATGTAAATAAAATAAATAAATTATAAAAAATACTAATAATTATTTAAAAAAATTAAATAAAAAAAATTGTAAATATATACATACATTTATTTTAATATATTCTATCACTAATAGCTTATTGAATTTAATTAATAAAGGTGAATCAGGACATTTTAATTACAAATTCTAGGTTTAGAGTTTTAAATAACAGAAATCACATTTTGCCAGAATATGTACTTATTTCATTTGTATGTTATAATTTTCCAATCAACTGACTTCAATGTACACAGACAGAGTTGAAAAGAAAGAAGATATATATTAGAGCCAATTTTATTTATGATTTCGGATCATAGTGAGGGAAAGTGAGACACGACTGTATTGTCCACCCTCCTGACACATTGTTCTATTTTGGGGCCCAGTCTACAGTGTTTACTTTTTTTAGATACAAACACTGACCTACATTCATTCAACAAGTGCTTTCTGTTCATCGTTTTGGAGCGACGGGATTCAAGTGTACAAAAGAATTCCATTCCGCTCACGAGAGGATTCCACATAAATAGAATTTTTCTAATAGAAAAACATATAGACTTCGTACCCCCAAAAAAACTAAAAGACCGTATAAAGTGCACAAAAAATACTTGGAAGAAAAATGCCAATTTGGGGAAACAATGAAGAAGCAGAATTCATCATGTACAGAAACTGGCTCAAGAGTCACCTGGCAGTAAGCAAGCTCATAAAATAGTAAGAAAAACACAAACTGCATGCGTACTCCCGCTATAGTTCAGAAATTAAATACAGGGAAGGTCCCATTAATTGTCAGTTGTGGAGTGGAGGGGGGGGGGCATAAGCAACAGTAGGTCTTTGTCCTCGCTGGCTGCCAGGAGACTAGTTGTGCCCTTAAGATAACACAGAAAAAGTTCATGGATTTCCCCGATTGCTCTCATGATGAAACAGACGGACACTCACCCGCAATGTAATTGGCTCCAATGAGCATCAGCATGCTGCCCATGATGTAGAAGCCCAGCGGGGCACTGCAGAAGATGCTGCATTCACCTGACCACCAGATAACAAGCGTTCGAGTCACAGTGAGGAGCCTCCCAATCATGAAGCAAATCCAACCGCCCTACCATTTCCATTCGTGGGAAGCTCGGTGGTCTCCCAGTTCATGGACTTCTGAACGGCTTTCTTCCAGCGGGCATAGCGAAACTCGCTTTCTGCCGGACACACGCGTGGAAAAACATCACATCATGCACAGCGGAGTGGACCTTTTCAAAATATACCTTCGGGGTTGATCTGAGGCTCAAACTTCTCCGACGTGACTTCGCTCAAGTCGTCCGGGTTCAAACTCCACACGCTCACGCCCTCCGCTGCGCCGGCCGCCATCGCTGCGCCCAGAGCGGTGGTCTCCGGCATGGATGGTTTCACTGAGGGAAAATTAAGAAAGGGGATTATTTGCAAACTAAAGACAAATACTTTTTTTTTTTTTTTTTTTTAAATTCTGCTACAAAAAACATTCACACGGTTGGGGTCAAAGAGTGACGACGAGTATGTGGAGGGCGAAGGCGAGGCCTACCGACGGGGATGCAGAGTATGTCGGCCTGTAGCTGCATCAGCAACCTGTTGGACGTCATACCCCCGTCCACCTGCAGCTGGGTGAGTGGGATGCCGCTGTCCTGATTCATGGCGTCCAGAATCTGCAAAATAAAAAATGGGAGCTCAACTTCAAAAGAGCAGGAGCAAAAGGGTTCCAGTGTGAGTGGGCACCTCTCGTGTCTGGAAGCAGACCGCTTCCAACGCGGCGAAAGCGAGGTGACTCTTATTTGTAAACTGGGTTAAGCCGCAAATGACCCTGTGGCACAAAGAAAGTGTCCGTCACCAAAAAGTCTCGCTCAAGCGTGTTTCAAACTGGGTCCTACCCTCTCGCACTGGGCTCCCAGTACGGCGCATAAAGGCCCGAGAAAGCAGGAACAAAATAACAACCGTAGGATGTCCCAACCGATGCGGCCAATTTCTCTGCGCACAAAAATATTACACGGGTTGTACGACAAACTCTCGATACACGATATCAAACGACATACCGAGCTCCTCGGACGACTCGATGATGCCGAGATTGTCCTGCAGCCAACGGACCACGGCTCCCGCGATGGCCACGGAACCCTGGCGAGAACGACACACGGTGTGGGACGAGGCTGCAAAACAGAACAATTGTCTTCCTGGTGCTGTACCTCTAAGGCGTAGCAGGGGGGTTTGTCTCGACCCAGTTTGTAAGCCACGGTGGTGAGAAGCCCGTGCTCGGACATGACAGGCTGCAAAAAAAAAAACACAGCTGCTCAACATTGAAGGCAACACGACAAGCTCCAGACATTAGCGGCTCAGTGGCGACACCTTGGGGCCAGTGTTGCGTAGCAAAAAGCAGCCTGTTCCATACCTAGAACACAAAACAAAAAAATGGAACAATGTTACTTGGGTAAAATATATATTTTTTTTTAATCTTAGCCACATGGCGCGCGCACTTACGTGTTTTTGGCTTGCCCGTCCTGGAAGCACATCTGCCCAACCAGCGCTGCCGACTGATCGCCAAGACACTAACGAGGAAAAGCACAAGCATCACATTTGCGGCCATTTGCATGGGCTGAAAAAATGGAGAAATACTTACCCCTGAAATGGGAATGCCAGAAAGCGCTCCTGATTTCTGCCAAACGATCACAGAGCATTTATTGAGTGGACTGTCGTTTATTTCTCGTCACTAATTAATAATAATAATAGACTAAAGCACATTCACGGGTGACATTGAATAGAAGGCCCAGGTACATTCTATTGCGAAAATGCTCAAACACAAAACTTTGGCGCTCATGTGAAACCACCTTGCCCAGATTATTTGACCACATTGAGGCAAATAACAGCTGCAATAAAGCAATATTAAACACCTTCATACCCCGATAAGGTGCCACTGGTGTCCTCATCACAATTCTTTAGTTATACAAGTTTTGAGTTTGGAAAAAATACACCATTTTATAATTTGCCGTAATTTGTGTGTAGTTGGATGTCGGCAAATTCACGTATGATGCTGTACATTGTCCACTTGCGGTTTATTGATTCATTTATTTCAGGTGAATGGGGTGTTTAACCGATATGCAATTCAAACAGTAATACATCTACTTTATAGAATAAATATGAAGTTCAATGGAAAAGAGTTGTTTTTGGTGACGTCTGGGGGGACGTCTCAAAGGCACCTTATTGATTTAAATAGCGCAGGTTGTATGAGCTCTCGCTTTCCCCACAAATAATGTTCAATTTTAACAAGGAATATCTCGGAAAATGCCCAACAAAACAAATTCTTGTAAAATATTCAACAAATAAACAAAAATAGGGACAAGGATACATTTTTAAACAGAGCAGTGTTCAAGTGGACATGGATCAATGTCTTCACTCCTTTGTGAGGCGCGTTGAAGGAGTGAAGAGATTTATTCATGCAGAAGATGGCGAGCGTCAGGTCACATGAGAAGCAAAGCCAGACAGCCCATTTCCAAATGGCAGCGTAAGAATGTTTACATTCAATTAGAATGGCACATTTTGTCTTTGCATTCTTCAAAATTGCGCCAGCAAACTAGCTCGGCAATAGAAGTTGGAAATGAGCTTGCGGAACGGAAGCGGCCGGGGGACTAACTTTAGCGCGATGAGGAAAGTGGCGAGTTACAAAATGACTTACCCAGCGAGAACTTATTTTCTACCGGTGAGAGAGGGGAGACAATGGCACACAAAAATAATGCCGACAAGAGTTTCTCAGTCAACGTTCATGCACTCGCAACAGCTCTGGTTATTTCGGAAGCGGCCTGGCCTGGCAATTTAAAAAAAGAAAAGAAAAAAAAGATTTGTGACGATGGCTCACCATGAGGCCGTAGATTTCAGAAGAACTTCTCACTCGGGGCAGAATCTCCATTGGGATGCCAAAATATCTGATCGGGATCAAGAAAAAGCACTTTAACAAGTGAAGGGTCGTGGAGCTAATGTTGCACGTACACGGGTGACCACTAGGTGTCATACTTGCACAGCTCCGGGTCCCAGTCCATTGTGTGAATGTTGAACAACATGGTCCGGCTGGCATTGGTCACATCGGTGCAGTGGACCCCTCCGGATTTGCCTCCGGTTAAACACTGGAGAGTAATTTCAACTTCTTTGAACCAGAAAAGAAAGAGAAACGACAGACAAACGTCTCACCCAAATGAGCCAAGAGTCCACGGTGCCAAACATGGCGCGGTGACAAAGCACAGCTTTGTGAACGTCGTCGACATTGTCCATCAACCAGCGAAGTTTCACCGCGCTGAAGTAAGTGCTGATGGGGAGGCCTGTTTTATGCTAGACGGTGGAAAAAGAGAACTTTTTCAAATGGGCTCAGCCTGGTCGCGGAAAGGACACCAGAAAAACGCTAAGTGAGGTTTTCACCTTCAAGTGGTTTTTATTCCTCCCTGGTGTTTTGTTGATCAGACTCTCAACTGTGGATTGAGTCCGCAGGTCAAGCCAAACTGGAAAATAAGAAATAAATACCGGTAAGTCTTTTTTTTTTTTCTTCACAGTAAGGATAGAAACGTTACCGATTGCGTTGTACAGCGGCTCCCCGGTTTCTTTGTCCCAAACGAGTGTGGTTTCTCTTTGGTTGGTCACTCCAATCGCTGGGAAGAAACAAAACGAAAATGTCACTCAATGCGCAAAATTTGACCACAAGAGTCCCAGTGCAACATACCTTTAATATTTGCGATGTCGATATTGAGTTGTGTGAGCTTTTCACATGTGCGCTCCATGCACTCGTATACAGACTGCAAGATTTCTTTGGGGTCTTCCTCCACCCATCTGAGAGGCACACACAAAAAAACAACAACACACAATTCAGGATTTGGAACTCTTCACTCTGGAGGATTTGAGCACACACTGACCCTTCTTTGGGGAAGCTCTGTTTTATCTCCACCTGGTGATGGCTGAGGAGTTCTGCCGTTTTGGAATTGAACACCTACCAAAAGAGCGCACATATTCATATTTAGTGCCCCAGCACCCTGGAAAACATTTGGACTGGGAGTTACACTTGTTGCACACTGCCGAACATTCTGACGTCTCATCGCGTTTTATTCAGTTATCATATTTGTATGACTTTGAACCCTGGTCAAGCGAATACGTGGAGGGCTGAGTTTTACTTTGCCACCTTGTGATATAAATCAATATTTTCAACCCCTTATGACATAAGTTTGTTTGTTTTGTCGTTTAATGTGGGTTTGTCCGCCAGTTTTGTGTGTTCGTCTCGTCGTACCGGGTTGTGCTTCAAGTGCGGCGGGCTGGTTCTGCTCGACATCGGCGAAAGCGAGTTTTGTGGCGACCTGAACTTTGAAGCGGGGACATTAAAGGCGCTCGGTCTGCGCCGTCCTGGAGCGTCGCCGGACTCGCCTGCTGTTCTTCCCCCGGTTGGGCGGCCACCCCAGCTCGCCCGGCCGTGCCTTCCATTCTTCTGGCGGACGTTCGATCGCTGGACATCAACATGCCTGCTGAGTTCTGCGGACCGGACAGTGCGTAGCTGCTGTGCGTCTGGAGCGGATGGCGCGCTATCGGGCGGACCGGGCCATTGTACGAGGGGGAACATCGCGTGGAGGTGGACTGTGCGTCTACATCCGTGAAGAATGGTGCCGAGACTTTGTTGTGGGATGCCAGCACTGCTCGCCACTGGCGAAGTTTGTGATCTCCGGGCTGTTGGGGTCCTGAACTCTCTCCCCGTTGTTTTACTTGTGTGTTAATCGTGTGCTGTGTCTCGTCACCGTGGGATAGGGGGAACGGTATTTCGGTTTCTTTGTGTGTCCTAGCATGAAGGAATTGACAATAAAGCTGATTCTGATTCTGATAAGGGGTGTCAAACTCGTTTTTTTTGGCGGGCCGCATTGTAGTCATAGCTTCTTTCGGAGGGCCATTATGACTGTCAACCCAAATAAATGTATGAGCACCTCATATTAGATACAGTAAAAGCTACAAAACAAACTGACACATAACTCGTTTTCAAATCAGACGAGTAAAAACTGGTCAAATATTTAGAAAAAAAACATATTAAAAGTGAAGGCAATTTGTAATTCTAGTAATGACACGAATTTGATGCACAATTTGTCTTCGCGGGCCACATAAAATGATGTGGCGGGCCGGATCTGGCCCCCGGGCCTTGAGTTTGATACCTGTGCCTTATGTGATACGTATGGACAAGAATGAGAAATAACGAGAGTTAACATCAGTTGAGCCACTCGTGTCCGCTTGTCATTTGGTCAGTCTTACCAAGAACCGCGTGGAACTGGTGCCCTGGTCGATGGCAGCAACCAGCGGTCCGAGCGTTACGCGGTGTGACGACCCAGCCATGGTGCTGATCATGGGGAGCCCCGCAGCACCGAAGCCCCGCAGTTGGACCCAAAGCCGGTTGCCCTCCTCCAGCTACAGGACAATTCAAAAGGGCGTGTAGTCAGGCACCGACCTTTTGCGTCTCTTCGGCGCTTGGTGATGACGTCAGAGCCCTAACAGCTTGGGTTTGTTTGTTGCAGATACTGTAAATCACAGATAGATGGGTGGATGAATAAATTGATAGATAGATAGATAAAAATATGTCCAATAATTAAACATGTCTAATTATAGTTAAGTATTATTTGCATATTGAGCATTTTGCTCGGCAACGTATTAATCATTCCTGCCGGAAATGTCATGTTGCATAACCGCTTCACACGCCGACCGGAAGTTACCATGATGCCACATTATACTGGCCAAGTCAAGTCAAGTCAAGTCAAGTTTATTTGTATAGCCCTAAATCGCAAGCAGTCTCAAAGGGCTTCACATAGACAAAAATTGACAATTATTCTCAAAGCATCCCCTGATCTTAAGCTCCCAAAAGGGCAAGGAAAAACTAAAAAAAAAACGATGGCGATGTCGAATATATTTGCGCCCTTTTCACAACGTCAGTACTTTGAAAATTCGTTTTGAGATTGATTTCAATAGGCCAGAACATTATTCCAATGCTAATTTTCATAATGGACAAAAAAACGTGTTCCCATACCGGGAGTCGAACCCGGGCCGCCTGGGTGAAAACCAGGAATCCTAACCGCTAGACCATATGGGACATTGAAGCATGACTGATTCATTTTGTATGATAAAGTAAAGAAAATTAATCCTTTCGTGTTTTATCTTTTCAGCTGTACCTACGTACTGATTTGTCTATGTAATATCACACCCAGGTACATATATCGAACTATGCCGTGAACGTATATGAGGGTACGGGCGCCGTGTGATGACGTCATCAGCAATGGACAGTGTTGTTCAAATGTATACAGCACAAGTCTCGTTTTCTTTGTTTTAACTCATTCCTGCCTTACAGTCACACTCAAATACGACAATGTGAGTACCAACTGTCTAATATTCAACGTGTATGGTAAAAAATAATCCAGGGCTAGGCTTCAGGGAAGCAAATCTGTATATATTCTTGCAATTAGCCACATAGCTGTCAAGGCTACATTCAAGCGTAGGGTGTTAATCCTTTTACTTTACTTTCAGGGCTGACTACTGGAAGTCACAACCGAGGAAATTTTGCCAATACTGCAAGTGTTGGATTGCCGACAATAAGCCCGTAAGTGATCTTCATTTTATTTGTGTATTGCCGAGGACAGTGTCCATGAGATGCTCTCAAGTCTTCATGTTTATTTTGCATTGCAGAGCATCGAATTTCACGAAAGAGGGAAGAATCACAAAGAAAATGTGTCAGCCAAAATTTCCGAGGTATTCTATTTGTTTTTTGTATTTTACCGATTACTGGATCAATAAGTGACATTTGTGTAAACTTTGTTGGCATACCAGCAGCTATGAAAAATTTATTTTGGCATCAGCATCATCACTGGCAGAAGAGATAAGACCAGACTGAGAAGTCTTACATCTTATTGGCTACATTAACTTTCTGTGCTTGTAGATTAAAAAGAAGAGTGTCCAACAAGCGAAGCAAGAAAACCGTAAGTCGAAACAGTTTGCAGCAATGGAGGAGGCCGCACTGAAGGCATATGAGGAAGACCTGAAAAGACTGGAAATGGAGTCAGGTAACTGTGTGTGGAATTATGTTGAAAATATCAGCTCTATATAAAACATGTTCAAAAAGTGTTTTCTTGTTTCAGGTCCTTGTGCCTCAGCCGCAGTCCTGCCAAAGCCCAAAGCACCTCCCATAGTATTGTGCGAGCCACCACCACACTGGAAAAAATATCAAAAGAACACAGAGAAACCAAAAAAGCCATCTCGGGAGCAAAATCTGTGTTGGGTTGACATACAGACAGATGACGGACACAAATACTATTACAACACCATAACTGGAGGTGAGCATGATCGGAGGTCTTTTTTTGTGTCATGTCCTATCACTGTAACTCTTGATTTATTTATTTTGCCACAGACTCTCAGTGGGACAAACCCAAAGGTTACCGGGGCAGCTCAAACTCGGTGCTTAAGGTTTTATATTCTGCTTCAACATTCTTTATAAATGCCATTTTATCTGATTGCTCTCTTTTTTTTCCTAGAGCGCTTCAGGTAGTATTTGGAAGGAAAGTATCAGCCCTGAAGGATATGCATATTGGTACAACACACAAACAGGAGGTTGTATATTTGTATATAAACTCACTTTTCTATTCTATGTTTTACTGACATAGCAAACGGTCAGTTAATTTTCATCTCATTTGGTCACATTTGTCTCACCTCTCAAGAGTCCAGATGGGAAAAGCCAAAAGACCCCAATGAAACTCCCGAATCCAGCTTGGCATCTGGCAGTGACAAAACACTTCAGGAGGAACTCGCTGGAGACGACAACTGTAAGGAGGCTCAGTTGTCGCAAAGCGAAGAAGTGACTGGAAAACCGAGCTTGCTCTCCGTCGTCCCAGAAGATAGCTTTAGGGTAAGAACTATAGCGATGAAGAACATTCAATTTGTCGTCAAATTTCCTGATGGGCTATTTCAGAAAAGGAAAGCAGAGGGAGAAGATGACCAAACAAGCAACAATATGCCTCAAGAGGATGTCAAGGAGGAGAAGCAAGAGGAGATCCAAAGTGAACCCATAGTGAAAAAAGAGGAAGAGGTGACAAAAGCAAAGAGGCCAAAATCGCAGAACCCTTACGGGGCTTGGGAACGGATCAAGGAGGAGAAGGATCCATAGTACGTGTGCCATTCAGAATTGCGCCAGCTGGACCTGTCTGACTTTTACATGAATCAGTACCTTATCTCTGTTCTCCTTTTCTCTCTCCAGCGCCAATGTGGACTTACAATTGCCCAAAGTAGACGAGGAGATTGTAGTGACAGAGTTGCCGCCGGAACCGAAACCCAAGTTCAAGGAGCGCATCATCACATCACTGGGAATGGAAGGCGGAAGCACTTCTTTCAAGAAAAGCAAAACACAGAACGGAAAATCCAGAAGCTTTCGACAGAGAGACAATGATGACTAGCCACAATTTTTTTCTTTTCAGTTTGGTGAATCGTAAATGAGTCTAATTATCAGTTTCATTTGACTTACTTTTGAAGATGTACAGATCAGCTGGCAGCTTGTGACCACTTGGGGCAGGTTGTACAAAGTTAATAATAAACAAGACACCTTTTACACAAAAAATGCTTCCCAAATATTCATTTTAACCATTTCTTACCGAGAAAAGGTTCTTAATTATATTATTTTAGGGATAATAATTTAATCACATTATTTTAGGGAAAATAATTTAATCACAGGCATAATCAGTGTACAGTAAACTGCAAATAATAAAAACATATTTCCACAAGCAAAACCTGCGATGTGAAAATAAAGACGCGCAGTGTGAAGACACCACAAGTCTCACTTTTTCCATATTGTTGAAAACCATCAAACCCGAACTCGACGGCAAGTTGCGGTGTGGGTCAGTCTGCAGGAGAATAGGCACTGCTTCTGCTGTCGGCCACCAGGTCCAGAAGCGCCTCCCTTTCTGCCTCTTCCAGTACGCCGGTGATGAGATCATCGAGCGCCTCGCCCCCTCGCATGAACTCCTGACGTGGACGTGAAGAACATGTAGAAACGTGACTGACACCGTCGCTTGGGTGACTTTTTTTTTTTAAGTCTGGCGCTAACCTTAATGTCCCTGCAAATGTAGCCATTGCGGTGGTCTGTGACACGATCCTGGCTGAAGTTGTAGGTCCGGATCCTCTCGGACTGCGAGCGTGTTCCCACCTGCCGTGGACACGGCACACGTTAGACGTTACAAATACAAACTAGCGTTGAATTAAGTTCATTCAGTCCGACAGAGCCCTAATGAGAAATTGGAGTTAGCTTGCCTGCTGCTTCCGTGCAAAATCTTTCTGCTCGGTCTCTTTACTCATCAAGCTCTGGTAGAGGCGGGCCTTCAGCACACGCATGGCAGTTTCTCTGTTCTTCAGTTGAGAGCGGGTCTGCTGACACTCTGCTGTGATACCTGAAAAGGAAATACTGCAATTGCAAGTCCGGAGAAGCTTGTCGGTCGTCGTAATGTCGTACCCGAAGGAAGGTGAACGATGCGCACCGCGCTATCGGTCGTATTGACACTTTGACCTCCGGCACCTCGAGATCTGAAGGTGTCCACACGCAGCTCGTTCGGGTCGATGCTGACATCAACCTGGAGCACACGTTAGCGTTAAGATCAATCCGTCGTCATGAAGCCGTTGAAGTTGAGAGCTACTGAGGAGGTACCTCAACAGGTTGAGGCAGGATGATAACAGTCATGGTTCCCGTGTGGATGCGCTGCATCCGGGAGGAAAGGCCCACCTCGGGAATCCTCTGCACCCGATGTGTCCCCCCCTCATGCTTCAGATGTCTGTACACGTTCTCCCCGGCTATCTGTGCGGCTGCGTGATGCAAACCACCTGAGGACATGAGAAAAAGTTCTTCAGTGTATCTCAGCACGCGAAATATATACAGCATATAGTAAACACACCGTATTCTGCCGGAGTGTAATTCAACATCTCAAAATCCCACTTCTTGTAAGCGGCAAAACCCTGGTACATGTCAAACATTTCTCTGGTGAATTGTTGACATATATCACCTAAAAAAAAAAACACAGGAAAAAAAAAAAAAGTTTAATAAATACAACTGAGCCATAATTGAGAATTCACAAACCTCCAGTTGTTCGCCCTGAAACGACTTCCAGTAAAACGTTACTAGAGTCCAGAGGGTCAGTCGGCAAGAGAGCTTTGATTAACTAGAGAGCAAAAGCGAAAATATACTCAAGCATTGAATATTCTGCAGTAGTACATTTGATCAGCCTACTGTACCTCTTCCTTTAAGACTGAAATCCTGTCTGCGATGAGAGCTTCCTCTTCTTTCAGCAGCTGAGCAAACTGTTCTGCTTCTTCATCTTTGGACCCAACCGGGGCTGCAGTTATAGGGAGAAAAAATGTCATGTTAATATAGTCGAAAAAGTACATTTGCCACTAAGACTTAGTATACAGTATACATATTAATGAATTCCCCAAAACTGTAAAAGAGGGAGGTGGGGTCGACTTACAATGCAAAATGGACCGAACTTCATCAAGATCTTTAACCGCTTGTTCAACATTGTAAAAGACATTTGCCAAAGGTAGCAGCTCAGTATACTTCTTCACCATCAATTTCCTGTCAGCTTCGTTCACGTTTGAGCGGTGCAACTTCTGGTCAAGGGCTTTGTGATAGTCCATGAGTTGTCGGACATAAGTTCGAACAGAATCGTTTTCGTACAAGCCGTGAAAGAAGCGCCTTGTCTCCAATGTACCAACATGGCGTTGTGCTTTTCCAAGTGTCACACTTGATATTGTCCTCCGTCGTCCTCTTATAAGGTTGTTGTAAACTACGCGGGGTAAGACTGTGCGCAGGCGGTACAAACTACAAGAAAACATTTGTCAGTATAGTTTTTAGCGTACATGAAAGCGATGAGTAAAATCACAACAGCTTCAATAACAAACAGAAAGATGGCATTGGTAACCCGGAAGTAGTTTGGCAAATGAAGGGGCATGCCCCACCGCAAAGCAGTCTGGGAGCTGTAGTTTTACAGCGGACGTGGTTTCACCGGCAATTTTGAGCCCTTGAGAGAAAAACTCACCTAGCTGATGATAAAATGTCAAATCCTTCCACCTGTACTGGTATGGGATCAAATACAAATTAATATTACACACATTTTGAGAATTTAATCAATATTCTGTCTTCTTTAAGAAAAAAAGAAGTCATTTTTCAATGTTAGCATCGCTATCTACTAGCTCTAGAATTCATTTTACCGTCTAATCACAATGCTAAATTTGATATTGTTCATTTTATGGACATTATGTTTTCATTTACAAAGAAATTAATACTTTGTTCCTATCTAACTTTCAGGAGTTCAGAGTCAATTGTCAGTAGACCGAGTCCTGGGAAATATTAACCAACGAAACATCATAGAGACCGAAATCCTACAAAAAGAAAACGAGACTCTCAACTCCCTACAGGTTCACCTTTAAAAAAAAATATTTTTAGTATTTTTTTTCCCCTCAATATTTGTTTTCAGTCAATCATGATAATTAAAATGATTCATTTTAGTTGCAATAAATAAAGGAATATATCTGGATGTGTTTGAATAGAGTTCGGTTTTATCAGGTGACTCTATTGGACGTGCAGAAGAAAAGCGATGAGGCTGAGAAGAAGCTGAAACATACAGCAAGGGACCTCCTTATCGTGGAGGATGACATGATACATTTAGAGCAGAAGATGCAGGCTGGACATGACCAATGTGCCTCCATCACAGTGGAAAACACCAAACTCCTGGAGCAAATAAATGAGGGGGAGGAGAAGGCCTGCATGCAACGGGCTCAGTTTGACCTTTATCGAAAAAAGATGGAGGACCACAGGCAGGCGGTTCTGCGTGTGGTGGGCCAGACTGATACTTGCGAAGAGAAGAGGACACTTGTCCAGAAACTAAGGAAGGCCAAGGAGGAGCTGAAGGAGGATTTAAAAAATCCACATGGAGTCAATGTCCAGTCGGCAAAGGTAAATTTGTACAATTGGGTTTATTTCCACACAGCTGGATTTTATCCTTACAGAGAGAAATTGCTGCGCTGAGAGTGGAGATTGAAGAGATGATGAAAAATATAGTGCAGAAGAGGGAAAGTCTTCAGAAAGAATTGAAAACCCATGCTCAGATCAAGCAAGACATTGAGGTAGGGCCAAAGAAACATTCAAAGCTACCGAATGTATTCAGTGTATTTGTCTTAGGGGCAAACCAAGCGCTTTGACGCCATCAGCAAGCACCTTCACTGTCAAATCAGCAAGACCCAGGCTGCCCGCAGGTAAAGACTTAATAGAACATTTAATATTGTTTGGTACCACCACATTGTGGAATTTCTTCAAGTTTTTTTTTAATATAATTTTTGTTTTGCCTGTATGTTGGAGTTTCACCGATTTGTCCCTGATCTATGCAGGCTAATGTCCAGAGACATCAACCACATGGAGAGACGGAAAGCTGAGCTCCAAAGGCAGCTGGGATCGTCCAATGACTCTGCTCAGTGCGAAATCAAATTTGGCATGTAGCACGAGTTGCTACTACAACCAACCAGCAGAGGGCAGTAATGTCAAATAAATACATCATCTAATACGGTCCAAACCCTGACGTGACTAATATTCGATCGCGTTTAAATATCTACAATATTTATTTGCTTGTTATTGCTGAATATTGTTTTACATCGATATGCCCAGAATACATTTTGTCTCTGAACGAATTCAGCTGGATTTTTTTTTTGGTCATCAGCTCATCTCAACCACAGCAATCCGAACAAAAGCTTCAACTGTCGATATGTTTTTGGTACACACTGTCCCAGCTTCCGCCTGAATGGTTCGCTTGGAATAAGGCAAAGTGACAGTCCCACTGCAGGCTAACAAGATTGTGCCACGTCGAGCATATCGCAAAAACGAAATTGCAATAATTAGTCGAATTGGCGTTTTCTGCACATTACTGTCATATGGGTTCTTTGTCCTGTTCAGTAAAAATACAATAAAGTTTCAGCGTTACTTTAATGCACATTGTATTCATGCTATTCTGTTGTTGTTTTTTTAATCGAGAAGTGTAATTGCCATATCATAGAGGGATTAATCACACAACACATTTGAATCAAGATTTGGTGTTAGATTGAATCACAATAAATAATCCAGGTCGCCATTGGAAATGAGATGTAAATGTTCTCAATTGGCTTCCCTGGTATAACATTGAATAAAAAAAAAAAGAATACAAAAAATTCTATTATTGTGGTTGCTCTTGCACCTGCAGCTTTAATAGGACAGTCAATGTGCCAGTTGTGTAAATAAATACAAGTGCCAGCTTTTAATATCTTATTCTAGACAAAAAAAAACGTTTTGGGGGGGCATTTCCTGAATGGTGCATTGTTGGAGTGGATCCAGCTGCTAGCTATACCGTGCTGCTTCTTGGCTTGCCCTCATTAAAGCACTCAGATCTGACAGCACGATTCCACTCCATCCGGTTGAGGCCCAACCCGTCCAATTCCACAATTTCCCCTTCTTACACCAGATACGTTCAACATTGTTCAATTAATTAATTCACTGCCATTGACAGCTCTAGACGTCAATAATCCATTTGAACTGAGCTGGCATTGAATGAGTTAATATGTGCTATTATTTTTGTTAATCCCGCCACTGACCTTCCCAGTCAACAAGGGTTGGCGTTGCTTTCATTCCCGGAAACCGCATCAGCTGGATTTTTCGAATGGGCGCAGCTCCGGTAAGCACTGGACTTAATTGTTCCCGCTGGTTGCAGCCTGCCAAGGCCTCACCTGTGAACCAACACGGGAGCTTTCTTTTATAACAACTGTAATTGTGTGAGTCATAGTGCATTTTCCCTTCTGCTGACTCACTATGGCGATGAGAGAAATAAAGAAATGGAGCCAAAAATTTTGCGACCAACATGCATCATTAAAAGGTGAACTCTGATTGGAAATAAACAGGACTGGGTTCACAAATATATAATTTAGGGGGGGGAAAACAGCCAAAGCTCGGGTGGAAGGAGCAGACAACAGTGGGATGCCTTTCATGCCACAAACTAGAAGAGGATCATTTGATGTCAAAAAGTAGGACAGCTAGTGGGAGGAGCATCACTTCCTGGATTGTCTAAGCTAGAAAGCAAAACAGCTTGTTTCCTGCCTGACAGAGAGAACAGAGGTATGCTCAATTCTGAAGGAATTTGAGGCATCAATCTGGGTTTGCATCTCTGCATTGCGCTTTGAGTCCTAATATTTTGCATTGATGGGATCGTTTTCCAATTTGGGGTGCATGAAACTGTGACAATTTTGTGATGTTGTTAACTTATTAACAGCTCATTGTCATCACACATCACAAATGTCACAGTCACTGGCGGAGCTAGGATTTATTTTTTTTCCTTGGGGGGGCCATGAGGGTGCATCCTAATTTTTCCAGAAAACACTGATGATATATTATTTTTTCCTTTTTAAACTTTACACAAATGCCAGTGTATCAATTGGCATGTCATTCAAATTCTTGCCACACAAAGCATGAAAATCAACCCTGAAAAACTAGTATTTCTAAAAATACAATTGTGCATGTGCTTTTATGGCTCATGTGTAATCCAGACAGCAAACACAAGTCAGATGAGTGTTTGTTTGTGTGTGTGAGTCCGGATTGCGCTGGAACATCCTGTGCTTCTCAAAGCTTTAAGTGTGAGTGCTCATGGTGGGGGGGAGTGGATCGGGTGGGGTGGGCATTGCCATATTACATTGTCTACAGTGGTGTTGACCTAAATATTGACTCAGCATGTGTTGATTAACCATCCTACATTGTGCGCTTCTGATTGAAAGACTCATCAAGACTTGATAAACCTCCGCAAGGTCAAAGAAGTATTTTAATGACCAAAAGAAGAAGCCACCATGAAAACGTGTGATGGGCAATATTTTTGGGGCTTATTTGTCAAACTCATGCTCATGATTTCGTGCTTATTGCCAGTTTTGTAAGTCATTGGCTACATTCACGACCACCAATTCCCAGCCACATAGAATCTAAATTCCAAAATATGGAGGTGACATTTTGATATCCTTGTTCACTTATTTATCCCACCGACACAAAAATAGCTGACAAACAGGAAGCAGTGAAAGCCAATGTTTATATTTGCTTGGTGGGACGATTGTTCAAGGACAGGAAGGATTCAAAGACAGAAGAAAACTTTTTTTTTTTTTTTAACGATTCGTCGTTATCAACCAGTGGAAGCAACTGAGTCAAACGACAAAAATAATCTATTGAGAGCAGGCTTGTTTGCGGAATTGAAACATGATTCCAGAACAAATATACTTTTAGGGAAAGTCAGCATTTGTTTTCACTCGCTTGTGTCAAATGATCTAGCCACAAAGCACTTTCCCTCCTGGCAAACAAGTCGGAGGTTGCTTTGAGAGATTCTCCGACGGGCTTTGCAAGTTCTTGTGGCTGTGTCGCAAAGCGCGGGTGGACAGAAGGGTCGTTGGCTATCTCAAAATGAGGAATCAATTTACTCATGGCTTCCGAATGGCACAACTTTTCCAGCAAGACGTCTCACTGACGCCCGAGTGGAGGTCAGGCTATTTTGGAGGTGGCGAGGTCTAGACTTTGTTCCTGCGTGAGCGGACGCCGAGGAAGGACTTTTTTTTTTTAAGCTCTCATTACGACACATCGGCAGCTCAGCATATTTACAGTCACGGATCTGTTCTGCACTTGTGCGGCACGCACGCTTTTCACAGCAACGACACCGGCGAATCGACTCGTCAGCCATCTGCAAGCGGTTTGGCCCCAAAAATCTGACACGTGATGGACTGGATTTAATTAGTGTCACAGTTCTGAGCTGACCTTGACATCCTTGTTATGCTAATTTGGCATGGAGCTGTTAATAAAAACATCCCTCTAGTGACTCAGCATTCACTGTCCTTAACGATAATAGGTATCGACTTTTTCCCTTCCGGAATGGCGTGATATGATCCCGGTGGCACAACTAGTAAACAAACACTTTCTCGGTAGCCATTGAGAAAAGAGGATCAATGACTTGAATGATGATTTTAGCCTTTTTTTCTTTTGTCTGAATCTGTAAAGTGTTCCAAACTGTTTCTAATTCAAATTCAATCCACTTTGTCCAAGGCCATTTTAAATACACTTCAGTATTACTTTATGTGTATTTTGCAGCATTGCTGTTCCTGTGTGTGCATAAATGGAGCATGTTGGCGATGCGCTGACCCGGGTTGGGATTATCTGTCTTCGCTGGGGTCTGTCCAGGCTGGAATCAGAAAAGCCACCTGCTCGCTCAGCATTGTAAACTGCATAGCAGGAGGTCGGGGACAGGCGATGATAAGCTGATTTTGGGAGAACATCTTTATTTGTCTGGTACAATAGGTCATACATAATAAATCAGTGATTCTCAACCAGTGCGTCATGAGAGATTATCAGGTGTGGAAATGATCTGAAAAAGATCTTATTTACTCCAAGTTCATCTCCAGTGACATATTGAGGCAACCAAAACAATGACATTGTGCATAATTAGGTGCCTGTGACGTTTTCTGAAATTTGTTGTTAATTTAAAATATGTTCAGGTTGGCAATGCATCGTCAACAATTTCACGCCATGTTATTTGTGTCTCAAGCATTAGCAGGGGATAATCCACGTGCGTCGTGGAGATCACGGCTGCAGCACACTTCAAGAAAACACCCTTTGTCAATGAAATGGGATTTGCGAAAGTGCCAGCTGGACAGGAGAGCATGACCCCCTCAGTATATGATCCTTGGAGCAGATTAGACCAAGATGGAGAGAAAAGTCTGCGTCAGGGTAGACCAAAGTCAGCAATTCTTCTACAGTATATTGCTCAACACAGGCCGCTTGGAATTTGCATAATCTTCTATTACAATGCAGGAGTTGACAAATGTTTTTTTATTTTTATTAGTTTTTGACTCGGAATAGAGTTCCCGATTCATTTATACAGGACTGTCTCCGAAAATTAGAATATTGTGAAAAAGTTCTTTATTTTCTGTAATGCAATGAAAAAAACAAAAATGTCATACATTCTGGATTCATTACAAATCAACTGAAATATTGCAAGCCTTTTATTATTTTATTATTGCTGATTATGGCATACAGCTTAAGAAAATTATATTATATCTATATTATATTACATTATTATCAAATGTAAATGACAGTAGGCTTTGAATGATGTCGAAATAGATCAAATCAAATCTTAAGTGTGCATTGGAATCTAAATCCAAACATGTCGTCACCGCGCGCTGAGGCGCGTTCCCGATCACGAAATAAGCGTGCACGGTCCACGTGACATTGAGCGAGCTGGGGGCGTGGCCAACACGCGATCTGTACGGAGGCTTGTTCCTATGGAGCCAATCGCAGAGATCCGGACTGAGTACGTACGTTCAACGTTCTGGTGTGTGATGCGCATGCGTAAGAAGGACCACGGCATAGACAGAAGCGTCGGTGACAAAGAAATTGGATTTAAGACAATAATACCACTAATATTAAAAATAAATGAATGAATAAATAAATAATGATAATATGCCATTATACATATCCATCCATTCATGTTGCTTTATTCCAAAATGGATTAAATTCATCCCCCTTTAGACACAACACCCCATGACAAAGTGAAATTGACTAAATATTTGCAAATCTATCGATAAAAATAAAAAAAAGCATGAACTCTTGAACAAAGTAACGTCCAAAAAGGCTTTTAACACACATTGATGCAGTTTATGAATTTATTTTTTAGCATGGCGCGATACATTCAGCAATTAAAATCTGGATTTTAGCTTGTTTTATCATATTACCAGTAAAGAACAAAGACAGTCCATTTTTTCTTTGTTTTCACTTTTATTTGAGGTGCAACTGTCTAGTGCAAATTGTTACGTCACATTTGTGATGGGCTGAGGAACATGCACAAAACATTGACATATTTTCTACGAGGCATTCCTCCATTTGCCAAGTGTGTGTGTGTGTGTGTGTATGTCCTCTGAGTCCAGGCAGCAACACAAATAATTGGCTGCACAAAAAGACCAAAAAAAAAAAGGAAAACATCCTCCATCGCTTCAACAAAACAATGTAAGAGACAAACATCGGCAAAGAGAAACAGTCGCTGTTGTTTTGAGTGAGCAAAGTGACAATACAGTCACCGCAGGAGAGACAGTGTTCAGCGCAGAGGTCAACGATCCTCATCTGTTCCCATCCTGGGTAGCTGACATCACAGGTACTTCCTCACCTGGCAAACCATAGATAGATATATACACAAATATATTTACACCAACTGAAATGAGACTATATATGTATCTATGGTTAGAAACCAGGCACTTTGCAGAAGTGGACATGTGTTTGATCTGTACAAACCTACAAACAGTCCGATCGTCTCCTTCTCCGTTATTCCTCTTTTATACATCACCGGGACATTAAATTACATCGACGAGAGCAAACAGAAAGTAAAACTTAACCCTTCCCCGGTTTACCCTACAAAAACAACATTGATTCCCTGCATAAATATTGAATTCCTCTTCCAACAGGGGAGGGGGCGATGGGAGGGGGCAACGTGACACCAGAGAACAACACCGAGCCCTCCAAGTACAAAGTCAAGTGGCACTAACACACGTAATGCAGTCCATCCCGGAACATCACAACTTGAAATGACTGATTCCCAAACCGAGGGGGGGGGTTGCAAGTCCTCCAGTAAAGTTCATCTAACGTTAGCAGCGACATGTGCATGTAGGGGGGAAAAAAAATGGAATGTGTGTGCTGGGTCGAGGTGGAGGGCTGACGTTGGCACATGTTCCACACCGACTGGGCTTCAATTCATGCCCGCTTGGTGCTCCACCCCCCACCACCTGCCCATCACCATGACAACTGTGATTGTCTAAGCAGGTAAAAGTCACGAGACAAGGCAGAATAAATTAATGTGCGACAAAAAACTTGATGGGGATCCTCGGGATGGTGGCATAGTTGGTGGCGGGCGGGGGGGTCACAGTACAGAGATCCTTTCTCTTCAGGCGGACGAGCCGGAGTTCTGTGCAGAGGGGAGGGCTTGCGCGGTTCCCGCCGAGCTCGGGACCTGAGGCGGCAGAGCGGTGCCGGTGGGGGAGCCGCCCGTCTGGACTTGGGCCTGGAACTGAGCCATCTGCTCGGGGCTGGCCAGGGTCTTGAGAAGGTTGTTCTCTTGCTCCAGTTGAGTGTTGCGCTCCATCAGCTCCTTGATTTGCTCCTTGAGCACCTCCACCTCCTCGCGCACGGCGTACATCAGGTGACTCTTCACCAGGTCCTGAGAGGGAGGGGGAGGGAGGGGACTCGTTAAAACAACCTCGGCCCGTGACTTTGAGATAGTACAAATTCATTCTCACAGTGAACACTGAGACGATATCCATGGAGAATATGCCTGACATTAGAAACTAATCACATTTGGAACATTCTATCGAACAATCAATTCATTCATTGCAAAAAAAATAAATAAATAAAAACATGAATTTTACTCAAACTCATCTTGACTCATTCAAAAGTGATCAATAATGCACACGCCACCCAACAATGGATGGATGGATATTTACGTTCCCTAAGAGCCAGGCCTCAATTTCACAAAACCTACTTTTTCTTCTATTAATTCCCCTGGAAACTTTTCAACTTCTACAAATTGCCAGCCTTTACTCGGCCACGTCTCGCAACATCCCGAGCGAGCTTGACCCGGGACGCTGTCCGCCCAGCGTCACCGAGATGACGACGACGACGATGGCCGAAGGGGGATTAGCACGTTTTAATCCGAGCATCCCTTCCTCTTTGTGCAGCCGCGGAACAAAATGTTCCCGTGCCGAGTGTGAGGAGCCAATCGCTGGCCAAGTTATTTATACCGACAGGAGGGGAGGCCGCTGCCTGCCTAGCAACATGCTGCTGAGGAGAGGATGGGATGGGGATGTGGGAGGAGGGGATGTAGCGTGTGAATCTCAGTTTGGCCCACATCATCTGTCCAAATCGTGACAGTGCACGGCCACAATCTTATTCTTCATCCCGGTTTATGGATGAGCCTTATTCAAATCAAGTTATTACCTTCCTGACTTTTGACGCGCAGATGCCCTTTCCCTATTAAGGCGGCCTAGGTTCATTCGAAATAACTATTCGAAATAATCCGTCCCGGTTATTTAACTACCCCCAAAGTCATATCGCGAAAAACACGAGGAGGAAACAAATGGCCGGACTTGCCTCGGCATTACGTAACGCCAGTGGAAGCTCACACGAGCGAGGTAATGGTGCGGATGAGGACAACTACTTACCATGGCTTGCTCAATCTTGTTGTCAATGGCCACGACACTTGCACCCGAAGAGCTGAAACACAATTCAAAGCACATCGTTAACCAACTGGATGGTCTGAAAGGCGCTAGTATGGTGCAAGACGGGCCGATTGTTGCGGCAGGTAACGCAACAAAGGAGACAGACACCAAAAAAAAAAACAAGCGCAGGAAAAGCGCACGCAAAGAGTTTCGTTTTAGCGCAAAAGAAGAATTACCTCCTGTCAAGCCTGACCGACGCGCTCTCCTTGCCGAGTACGGAGGACAGAAACGAGATGGAGAAATTGCGCAGTTGGCAAACGCCAAGGTCCATCGCCACCGTGTAACACTGCGAATTCATGCTATCCGGTCCATCAACGCGCCACCGCGGCTCGGCCCGGCTCACAAGACGTCCGGCAGAACAAATGTCAAACCGGAGCGCATTCTGTAGCTCCGCGGCCGCCGAGATCAGCACAAAGACTGAGGTGCAAGCGAGGGAGGGAGGGCTGACAAGTGCCTGGCTGGCCGCAAAATGCGTGCGGGAGGGGGGGGGGGGGAGGCTAGCAGCCGCCTGATTGGCTGCAAGCAAGGCTCATTTGCATGACAATATCCGCGGCAGTATCAGTTTGGGGGAAACAGAATTGTATGCAGGACATCTAATAGAGATACCGACTTCAGTTATAATAGCCTAATATTGTGACGCATAGTATCTTTTTTTTTATTGAAATACATGAACGCATTTGATGGTGTTGAAAAGAAACACTGAAAGAAAATGTCGCCACCTTCTGGTCAGTCCTGCTCATAATTTAATCGAATATGAGAAATGATTCGCGTTGAAAGAAAGTGAAAAGCCATTAATCAGTTAGTGCCCTCTTCAAAACATTTTCTTGTTACACATTTTTGGCAAATAAATAGCGCTGTGTTGTAAATCTAAAGAGCATTAGAGTGTAAAGGAATCAAATTGTTTCGTAAAGTGTAATTAATTCAAATGTTTTGTTGACAGTAATATGTTGTATGCACCCCCACTCAATGCAATATTCCGATTAATATTGCATTTGTGGAATATGAATCCAGGATCAAATCAAATGCACCCGTTTTTATCCATTTCAGGTGGCGGCCATTTTGCCACTTGCTGTTGACTGAAAATGACATCACAGTTGCTCATTGTTTGGAAACATTAAAGCCGTGCAAATATGAACGGAATTGAAACCAAACAATCAATTTCCCAAGGAGCTGATCAAATCACAAAAAAACATGATGACATCACCGCAGGTGCTTCTGCAGCAATCACTAGTTAGTAGGACTGATGCCATCACTATGGCAACACTTTTGACAAAGAGCACAAATAGTTGATTGGAGGATCCAGTTAAACCACATACTCCCATCAGAGCCTCCAACACCTCCTCCTTTATCTGCTAACAACCCAGACTCCTCCATTGAGTGCAAACACCTTATATGACAGTTGCCACCAATTACTACTTTTCCATTAGTTAGGTGTTGGGCGCCATCTTGTGGCATTCTAAAGAAATAGCTCAAAATAAACATTGGGGGAATAATTGACTTTTTCGCACTAATAATTGGTGATGAACATGAATATGGTAAATTCATGAATACCATGAAAGAGTAGACAGGGCCTTGACTGTATGTTGATGAGTGACATGCTTTGTTGGGCCACTAGGGGGCAGTGCAATAAGGACGCTAACACGAGAGCGGAACATGATGTTCAGCTGTGCCAGTCATTGACCAAGACGGGGGACCTCGGCTTGCACATGCAAAAAGAGAGAAGATCAGACAGGTCGGGGTCTGCGTTTGCTGAGGGGTTGTTTTGACACATTGCGACAGGGAGTCGAACTTGAAAGCCCACCCGACATTATTGCAGTTGAACGACACCAGCGCACAACAAAAGAACTCCATCGTTACCTCTTCAGATGCTTCTCCAGCTCCCAGAAAAGAAGCTTCACGGCCATGGCGTCGCGACCCTGCGCTCCTCCGGCCCGGGCCAGCCCCTTCTCTCTCATTGATGCTCAGAGTAAAAACAAAAAGTCCATGCGGCACCCCCCCCGACCCCTCACCCAAAACAAGCACCACCACTGCGCCTCCTCCGTCCGTCCGTCCTCCAGACCCGACCCCCCTGACTCCCCCTCGGCGCTTCACATTGGGGGAGTCTGACCCACTACGTAGTCCCGGGACTGCGCCCGAGGAGGACGGGGGGAAAGGAGCGGGTGTGCGTGTACCCCCCTACGGCGGCCGTGTGTCTGAATCCAAGACTGGTAGCGTGGTGAGAGGCTCAAGTGTGACGTCACTCCAGCAGGATTCACATCACCTCCCCTTGTGTTGTTATGTAAACTGTCAGTAGAGATTAGAGCAAGCCATCCAATGCGATGAGCCCTTTTTGACCACATACCCAGTTAGCGCAGGCATCATCGTCGACAAGCCCCGCCCAGCGTTTGCGTGCTCGTTTTCCAACAAGATGCTCTCAAGAAATATCGAGACACTCCAAGCCTGCAACGCTCCAAGCAGTTTTGGGTGGGAAAGCCAACTGAGGAAACATCTTAACATTCAGCTCGGATGTTCAAAACGGGAAGGACCGTGTCTACGTTTAAGTTATGTGGCTGCGCTGTCACTTGGCATTAGTGCACATACATTGGCCATACACACACACATACACACACACAGCTCCGCTGGCCTCACGTGCATCTCCATGTGAGTCAGGGCGGACAAAGACTAAAGCCAAGGCAAGAGTTTACCCAGCTTGCCTCAAAATGTGGCAGCAAGGTGAGAATAATTCAATTAACAATTCAATTAATGTTCTTTCTTTTTTCCATTTACAGTAGGAGTTTACTGCGTGTTGTTTATTTTAAAGAGGGTGAGCAGACGGTTGTCAGAACAAAAGGCTATAAACCGGTTTCAGGGAGATCTTGGCGATGTTGAGATAGGTCCACTTTCAGCCAATCGTAGACGGCGCTGGGGCTTCGGCTCAACCAATACGGTGAGACCGTGACGCCGTGACTTCATAGGAAGCCCAGATGGGACTCTTTCATTCCGGGCCCATCCGTCCAAAACACTATAAAGGGCTGACCCATATATGTTTCGAGGGTGAAGAATGGAGCTCACACTGGCGTCCATTTTTTTTTTCTCCTTTTACGAGTGTTCCCCTGTGATTAGCTCACTCCCCTGTCAACTTCTCCATAACTTGTCCTCAAGTCGTAGGCCTGATGATATTCAATGACGAGCCACAAAGTCATGAGCGCTTGGACGGGAACGATATTCCAGAGATGGAGAGCAAATGTGGCAAGAAAGAGGAAGCTTCCGTTTGCAATCGAGGATCAAGCCCGCCCTCCGCCGTTGGCAAGACACACACTAAAGACAGATAAGCAAAAGCCCAAATCTCAAACGCGTCTCACGAGAGCCTCTGGAGCCAGCACGCAATGTTTTACGTAACCAGCCCGCTGCCATATGGTCCACCAGAGGAGAGATCAAGTACAACATTTTCGCCCCTTTAGTGAAACCATGCAAGGATTTCATCTTAGAGGGAAGAGGAGACATTCGATTTATAGGGAGACCAACAAAGCTGTCATGCCAAGAATTTGGGATCAATAATTCATGCATTGTTGTGGCTAAAACTCCATTTGGAACCACGCCCACTGGGAAGAAGTAGAGGGAGAGTTTGAGATGGTTGCAAATTGAAGATTAGAACAGAGAAATTGATGTGGGATTTTTTTTTTTAACATCCAAAAGCACCAAGTGCATCAACATGAAGAAAGGAGAAGCGGGAAGGAGAGGCACGCAAACGTCAATGTCATCTTGTTGGCACAGGAGGCTTTTTTCTTAATCTGTGAAGGCTCAATACAGTACCACCATAATTCCAAAACCGAATTTTCTTGGTAGACTTAAGCCAAATTTAAGGAGGCAAGTCTTTCTAAGCACAAGCAGGATTTTAAAATCAATCAGCACTAATTTGACAGTAAGATGGAAACACTTTCAAAGTGCCCGATTCGTTCTCGCATTGCGTGCAGGGAAAACCCCCAAAGTGGTGAGAAAAGCACATTTAGGTCAGCAACTCCCAAAAAACACGTTAAGATTATTATATAAAGCACAGTGGAAGCATTAAAGGGCCGACACTGCCCCCGTGTGGCGAATCCTGGAATAAGATGCCTGCGGAGGGAATCAAACGATCCGCTTTTATTGTGTCCTTTAATAGCGAGCTCGCCATTTTGTCGAGTTGTTCGAATATAAGTATAAATGATCCCCTACATGTTGTAATTAAGCGACAGCAACAAAATAATTAATTGGGGCCTAAGAAGTGTTCCAAAACAACTCGCCAAAACCCCAAATTGAGAATCCCAAGAATGCAAAACAAGCTTGTTTGTTCAGCCCAGTGAAAAGGTTCGGTTTTGATGACAGTGTTTCAACACAAAGTGAAGCCAACACAACAGCTTGTGCGATGACTCACTCAATAGAAACTGTCCCACGCAACTGAATGGCCACGGTCATAAAACTGACAAATGGACCTTTTATGGGTGATAGCAGCAGGCAGACTTTGCCATTTGATACATCCGTGAACTGCTGTCAAAGATCTCGTCGGTAAAAATGATGTTTGTGACATGATGCAGCAGTTTTTCAAAAGCGGAATAATATCAGCACCCGCGGGTTCAAATTCCTGCCAACGGATTTTGAGGACGACATGGAGGCACAATACATAAGCACGTCAGTCCGCAGAGGTTTCCAAGGACAGGGCACACCCTTGCCTGTTGCTTTTCAAACACACTTGTTTTTCAATTCCCAGAAAATATGAAGTAAGCTGCCAACATGCCTGCTGCTCAAAGCAATCCGACAGAATAAGTGGCAATCATCCCACGCAAAGAATCTGGAGCCAAAGCAAAAAAATAAATAAAAATATAAAAGCTTAGCAATACAAGCTCACGCAAAGACGAATGATGTTTTGGTGGCAAAGAAAACAAAATGAATTCCCGAGTGTTTGGACGAAAAGGCTGACATCAAAGATGGTCTGTTGCGGCCCACTTGAAAGAAAAAAAAAAACTGAGCAGACAACCAGACAAATACAATGAAAGATTTTTAAAAACGGGCGATATGGACAACAGACGACTTGCAGACAACCGCTGTGGTTAATTCAACTGAATTAATTAAAGTGGTTCATGAAGCGAATTTGAAGCTTCGTTTTCTCATCGACAGTGAGCTGCTGCTGAATATTTGAAGTCTGCGCAAAGTCTCAAAGCATCAACACAGTCGCTAGGTGGACTTGGTCGTCGATTGCGTTCGCGACAAAGGATCTATTTCGATTCTTTCGGTCGTCGATTGCGTGACCGATTTATTTCGATAGATGTGAGAGAGAATTTGAAGAAGCCGGTAGATCTCATCTCACCTGTCCTCCTCTCCTTCAGCGTGCTGAGTCCTCAAGCCAGCAGCGGCAGCAGCAGCGACAAAAGCGCTGGCCTCCACGGACATCCCCATGTGGGCCAGGCTTCTGGCAGTGACGCCGGCGTCGGCGGCCGTCGCTCCGACTCCGGCGGCGCCCAGCCTGGGAAGTCCGAGCAGGCCCTGGTGCTGAAACAGAAGTTTCTGCGCGTCTTCCAGTTGAGATGTTTTAAGGGAGCTCCCTCCTGCCAGAGGGGCCGAGTAGAGGGCGCCGCCTGGGGTGAGAAGGGGCTGTAGGTCGGCTTGAAGTGCAGTCAAAGGCATGTACTGGGCCCCCAGCGCTGATGGAGCCAGATGTAGGGGACGAGATGGCGGCGGGCCGGCGACTGAGCTTTCCACGGCAGATGGAGCCACATGACCTTGATGGGGCGACTGCTGTGCCAGGCTGCCAAGTGGCTTTGCCGTGACCGCTGAACCCGGTGACACGCTCACGTGCGCCACGGGAGGCTGCACCTGGGTTTGGAACGGAGCAGTGGGTTGGATAAAGTCTGGCTGTAGACCACCCAGGTGAGGCGCAACATAACCTCCCGTGGTTTGAGCCTGGTGCTGCTCCACGGCGTAAGGAGACACCAGGGAGGGGGGGTGGTTTATTCCGACTTGTGGCGCGGCTGCCCCGAGCATCTTAGTTTGAGCTGCACCTACTACCTCCTGGGGTGACACGTAGGCGAGGGTGCTGGGTTGGGCCGGAACTTGCGGTGGGCTCTGCATCGTATGAGGACCGGAGAAGTCCTGGTTCGGCAGCTGATAAGGCTGCAGCGTGTGAGGCGGCTGGACAGCTGGAAGACTCGGACTTACTCCCGCATTAGCGGGCTCAGTCTCTGCAGACGGGTCTGCAGCTTTGGGTGCCTCAGAGGTCGCCGGCGGTGGAATATCCTTCTCGTAATATTCGGTACATGTCCATCTTCCTTTGCGGAAGGGCTCGGAGTTGGTGTCCAGTTTGACCACTCTGAAACGAGAGCCGGTAGTGGTCTGAGAGTGAGTGTTGGACGCGCTGGCTGACTGGCCTGTTGCGCCACCAACGGAAGCTGGTGGTCCACTCACGCCGGCGTGGTCAAAACCCGACTGGCCGGACGGGGGAAGCGGAGTGACAGAAGGGAGACTCGGATGTGCGTCCGCAGTTGTCCGTCCAACAACAGGGGCTGATGGTTGTGTTGTTGCTCCTATGGGTTTGGAGCTATCCAACCCCGGTGGTCTCTGGGATGGGGTCGCTCCCGTTTTGGAAAGCGGCTGGCTTGAGGTAGCCAACGGTGCTGACAATGACGTTTCACCTCCTCCCAGGTTATCAGAGTGATGCTGATGACTGTGCTGCTGCGGATACAAATGATGGGGTACTGTCCCGTTCACCATGGTGGGATGCTTCTGGGCTCCCTGGCTGGAATGTGGAGGCTCATTGGGCGACACAAGGCCAGGGGTGTCAACACCATGGAGACTGTTTAATGTCTCGTCCGATGAACTTCTCTCCGGTACGCCAGTGTCTGTGGCTCGGGACACTGACGCATCCAGTATATCGGAAGAGGACAAGTCCTCGGTGTGGGACTCGTCCAGGTCGTCATAACTCTCGGTGTCATCGGCCAAACTATTACTGCCGCTTACGTTGATCTGAGCAGAGGTGACACTAGTTATCTGGAAGCCACTCTTTTTCTTCACCTGAGCTCCAGGCATTTGGGATGCGGGCTGTTGATGGGGTCCCGGAGAGGAGGCTCCGGCAGGGGGACTGTCTTCAAGCGCATTGACTCCAGAACCAGTGGAGGAGGCAGGTGCCCCGCCGCCGCCGCTGCCCCTGCGGTAATGAAACACAGTTTTCCTGCTACCAGTAGGGGGTGGGTCTCCACAAAAGTCCTGATGGTGCATCCCTGCCAACAGGAGGGTTCAGGTTTTGGGGGATCCTTGGAAAACTACCGGTGGGCTTTTGATTCTTAACTAGTAGCTAACGCTCAGCTATCATGCTAGCTAGATTATGATGCTCAAGCTCCATCTGTAAAATGACTAGTCCTTCGAGTTAGGATGTGCTAACTCAGAAGCTACTGCACACGATCACCCTCCTCACAAAACAGATTGGAAAAAATGGATTTGAAATTCTGCTAGCCACTGGTTAGCCCTGTTAGGTCAGCGGGAACAACTACTTTCACTAAACACAGTTATCGTACCTTGATGCATATTTTATATCACACAGACAGAGCCAAATGCAAGAAAGAAGATTTAGCCGTAAATAGTTTGGCTGCGGTCAGGTGGTCTACGAAGCTTCCGAGCTGTCCAACCTATGTCGCATGAAATCGGTCGCCGAGTCCATTCCTCGCGCAGACGTCCTCCTCTTCCCCAAAACAAACTTGGCGATTTTTACACTCCACCAGCAATCAACTGACAAAGATAACTAAATGGCGCCAGTGTCAAAAAGCGGAGTCATGCACAACTCGTATGTCCTATGGAGTCCTTGTTTGCTGTATCACTGCCAACCGGCGAGCAGCGGCAGCTAAGCTAAGCGAAGCTAACGGGCTGTCAGGTTCAGAGGGGACGGGAAAGCCAAACACTGCATATGCGCATGCGCAAATCTACCCCTTCATTACGAAATGTGAATCTCTGATACGAAATAAAATTTCAGTTCGGTTTAGTTTACATTAGCAGGACAAAACCACATTCGAAAAAGGTGCAAATAGCCCAAAGTGCACCGCCAAATTTCCATTCATAAAAAAAATCATAAAATGACAATCTTAATCATTTCGTCATCATAAGGAGCTACAAAATGTGACATAGAATTAAGAGGGTTTTTTTAAATTTTTTTTTTAGAAAGCTTCTCGTTTAGTTTTAGGATTGACTGCAACTATTTTCAGCTACCCGCAAGAACTCTGACGAATATATTTATTGTTTGCAAACACAAAGGTCTGTAGAAGTGTATTGCGCTCATTTGATAGTTTGATATTCCTTGACGCTGAAATGGCTGAAGCTGTTAAATAATCTAGGCCACCAGGGGGCACTGCTGCTCTGCCAAGCACTTGTCTGCTCTAAACCGAGGACGTTTAGATACAAGATGTGTATTTTAAAACAAATAAATAAAGGTAGAAGTCGTTCAAGTGTTGTATTTACTAAAAGTTAAAAGTAAAGACCTTAAAACGTGAACATATTTACAATATCGGAAATTGAGGGAGAAGAATGACGGCAGAGCAGTTTCTTGCTGATCTGATTGGCGAGTGGTTGTGGTAGTCTTGTGTTAATACTTTGAAAGTAATTCAAAGCTTCAAATCAAGTGCAATGTGTATGACACCCAACAAAAAGAGGGCTTGCAAATCACAAAATGTATTTAATGTTTTTTTGAAATTGGAAAATCAAGTTCATCTGAACATTTACAAAAAAATTATAACAATTCCTAGAACATTACTTGTTTGGTTTGGTACAAGAGTGTTTTATACAGCAAATATATTTTGTATTTGGAAATCCTGAAAGTCTGAAGTGTTAAGGAAGATTCTGGGATTTGTTTCTTAGCTGTAGAAAAAAAAAATGGTACAATCTGTAATAAAATGTAATTCATTTTATGAAATGGTATTGACAGTTGTGTCGATCTGTTTCGCAATTTCTGACAAACACGAGCGCGCGCGCACGCACGCACGCAAACGTACACAACGAGAAGGCAAACCCAACTTGTTTGCTCCAACATTTCTTCTGGTCACTTTTGCAAGCATAAAGCAGGTGTAAACATCACAACGTGTAAAAAGGATCAGCTGTATCCCGCACACAGTCTTTTCTTTGGTTATCTTCTACGATGGTCAAAAGTGACATGGTGAGTTGCAAAGACACAATGGAAGTGAACAATCCACCCAAGTGAATTTCCACACTTTGTCCTCAGCGGTCACGCTTTTCTCCATTGATGTTACTGGTGGGGCCTTTTGCCTGATTGGGGTGTTTACCGCCGCTGGAATGAACCTCCTCGTCTGAGCTGCTCTCGATGTCGCTGCGCTCATCTTTAGCCACCTGAGACGTCACAAATTCAAACACAGAGGGCAGCGGAGGTCAGTACTTGCATTTAGATGTGGCGTACGTAAGAAAAGTACAGTCCTGGAAAATATTAAAACATAAAGAATATGCTACACAGGACACTTGATGTTGACTGATGTGATGTTGAGCCCAACTCACCTTTCCCTTAAATATGGCTTTAATTGCAATGCGCGCAATGAGGTAGAACCAGATAACATGAAGAGTCTGCAGGACCAAAAGTAAACCGTTCAGCACCCACCAGGCCTGGTATGGGCCTGCGATCTCCCAGCTCTCAAATAGAACGCTGTTAATAATCCTGCAACACATGTGTACAGATATTTATTTGAATATGTCATCCATCAATAGGGCGCCAATTCATCACTGTAATTTGTCACAAAACTAAACATTTGTCTCACCAGAAAGGAAAGATGACAAGGCGAGCGATGAAAAAGCTGATGCTGAACACCACAAACAGGCCATCGCACAGCCGTTGGTATTTGGCGTAGTTGGCAAGCTTGGCTGCCTGCGAAGGCAAACGAGCCATTTCTTGTTAAATATATACGTGGGGGGTGGATACTCAAAAGTAGACAGTAAAATAGTAACATCAGTGATAGGCAGAAAACAAACAGCAGCATAGGATTCACTTGAACAAAAATAAAGTGCTTATGTAAGCGTGTAGACTCATATTGTTCCTCAATGACACAGATCACAATTTATTGGTAGGCAATGAAATGATATCAGTATCACGATAAAGTCGGTGTCCTCAGAAGCGGAGTTACGCAGTCATCATGAAAACTTATCAGAAGAAAATTCTGAGGTTTTATGATTCAGCGGTCAAACGTGCAAACATACCAATGCAACAATCACGTTAAGCTCAAACAGTCGAACCATTCAGTCATATGGAATGTCCACGATATCGTACGTTTCGGATTAAACGTCGCTCTGGAGTAAAAGTCGTATAAAAATGCATGATGATGATGAAAAAAAAAACATACTTTAATCGACTAATTTGCATTTTAATTTTCTTTTCTTTTTTTTTTTTTTTTACAAAATCCGAGACCAAGCACAGCTCGAGCTCAAACATTTACTTTTTTCCAAATATGCTTTATGACTTTTTAAACAATTTTCTTTGTCAGAATGGAAATGCCACAAATTGGCAAACAGACTACAACATTTGTAAACGGACTCAAACAAATCACCAAAAATATGCTTCAACAAAATCCTCTCTTTACCTCAAGGAAGATGTCTGATGCGTCATGCACACACATGACCAGAGTGCCTGCTCTTAACATGTTGATGGCGTAGGAGAAGGTGATGAGGAAAATGGTGGCCAGGTGGTGCACGAGCATGATGAAGAAATCCTGACGTGGATGAAATGAAGAGAAAATGGGTGGATCACTTTGGAATGTGTGAAAATGATACGAAAACACAAATCCCTTCATGTGATTCACGATTCAAATAAAACGTGTGATTTTTTGATTTATTTTTTTAAATATGGCATGCATGGAGTAAAACATCACAAATAGTTAACTCAGTCAGTGCCAGCCCTGTTATAATAGAATTTTAACGTCTATAGTCGTCAGTGGTACTGAATGAGTTAATTGGTGAAACTGATTCAGGCGACAAGACAAACCAAACAAACAAAAAAAAAAACTCGCAGAAAAATAGCGAGCAGACTGTCGCTCAATGTAACAGTAAAGGTCATGTTACTTCTTGACAAAGATGCTCAAGTCCAAACAATGTTGCATTTAAGCAACTCTGACAAGAACAAGTTGTCCCCACAAGTTCCTGGAGAAAATGTGACCAATTAAAGGAAGCACGACTCGCCACCTCTGCCAATGAGAAGCAAAATGCCGAGCGACCACGCGCTACCGTCGCGTCTCGTCGCCCAACCTGTTTTACCAGAAAATCCGTCATCGGCTTATTCGAATACACTCCGACATGAACGAAAATCGACACAGCGGTTACGTATGAACTGACATGGCGGAAATGGTGACGATAGGAGTTTTTAGTGCCTGTGCTGACCCACCTTACGTTTTATGTCAGTGAACTGGGAAAACATCAGGGAGCAGTAGAAAGCCAGCTCAGACACATAGTGATTCAATTGTTGATGACTCTGATGCTAGGAAAGGGTGAAACAAAAAAGACCTTTAATAATTCCATAATATTAGCATGTGGAAGAACTCAATATGAACCTGAAAGGGATACGTGTCCCAGCATCGTCGGGTATTCCACATCCAGGGCGACTGAAAGAAACACGTCGATCGGGGTTAATGCCATAAAACAGCTTGATAATCATTTCAGCTCCACTTACCCTCCATAAGTGATGAATGGCATAAATAAAAATCCCCAAGTAAAATGTGAACCGCCACCTGAAGGGGGAAAAAAAAATAAACAGGATTTTTTTTTATGAATGGTTAAAATGTCCACATTTTAAAACTTACATGCTCTCACAGAACTTTGTCTGCATGCTGGGTTTGTCTTGATTGCGCCGGATGCGAAACCATCTCTGTATTTTCCGTCCATCCCAGTCCAGTTGCTTGGAAAGTCCTTCCAGTTGCTTTGCATCTGGACACTAGCGAGGACAACGACCAGACAGGAATGACCACAACTCGTAAAAGTCCCAAAATTCCAACGGGGTCGGGCTCGGGGGGGGTACCACGGGATCATAACATTGGTCTAAATAACTACCGTTTTTGATTGATACAGCTTCTCCAGGACAGCATTGGGCTGGGCTTGTCGCTGCACTCCCGCCTGAATCTGGAGTATGTGGGCACAGGGCTTGGCCACTAGCCTACACACACAGGCCAAAAAAAAAAAAAAAAAAAGTGGGGGAAGGGACACAGAAATGCTGTAGTTAAGCAAGACATTCAAACAGGGCAAGAGTTAACGACTTAGCAAAGGAATAGCTTAACCTTTAGCCAATCTGGCGAGTTTACAAAGTTGTGTGTTAGAAGGAGAACATAGCAGAGGCTTTGGGGAAGGCATGGGAAACAAGAAATCCCTGGGAATGTGGCACCTAATGACCTGCTGTCACGTGAGCATAGGAGACCAAAAAACTTAATGGATGTCACAAGACAATCTGCTCCAACCGACTGGTTTTAATCCCACCCTGTTTATCGTTTTCCCCAACATGGGGGGGCAGATTTGGGAGAAGCGCAGTCAGGGTTTGGGCCTGATCGTTAACTCAACCCGACCAATTTAAAAGAAAACAGTTCAACAGGCCGCGGGATTCTCAATCATAACAACATGTAGTGTTCTTCAAGAGACGCCCGAATGAACCACGTGACTGACCCATTGTTAGATACCATTTTCTGTTGATCTAGTTGACCTGAAGTCATCTCACCCGTGTTATCTAAATATAGACTTGTAATATAGCTCTGCGCGCACTTAACCTGTGTTGTGCACCCTTTTAATGCTTCTCGAGTGTTGTTTAATGAGCAACATATGAAGCTGTCGACGGAAGTCTCGAGTTTTACCTTTCGAATAGGATCCTTAGCACAAAAATCCCGACGGATAGCGGAAGGGCGTACAGCAAGTCTCCCACTCGAGGGTAATCCACGCCAGGTGGTGGATGCTCCAGATCCGCCCAGGAAACATTTTGGGGAAGCCAAAATTTCTCGCTCCAAAACCAAGCTGAGAACGTGGACGTCATCGGGGGAAGCAGCAGTTGTACTCGAGTAAAGGCAGCGTTTTCGGTCGGAAAAGTTACGCTTCCTCCTCCTTCCTAGAAAAATCAGCTTGGGCGCTAAGTAGGCATTACCGCCGCTTAACTCAGAAGAGTAAAGTGTGCAGGGCGGCTAGCTTGACACGTAAAAGGCGACACCCACAGTTAAAACTTTCGCTCGTGAGAGCGAGCGGCCGCCCCCCCTTCATAGAAGTCAAGCTTGCCGGAAGCCGCTCGCCCCGCCCATTCCGCCAAGTCACCGTGCAAGCTAAACGCCGGCCAGCTTTAGCCTTACCTGCCTTTAGCTATTTGCTAAGCTAGCTATGTTTTGACGAATACAGGCTCTATACTTTAGCTAATCTAAAAAAAAGTGCTCTCAAATAGTTATACGGTGTGTTGCTGCTGGGTTGCAGTGTTCATTTGTTACATTACCAATTGTCTTCACTTTTTAAAAATGGAGCTATTGCCATCCATTTTGATTACCATTCATCTTTTTAAACGATTTGAAAAATGTTTGACTCATCTCTGATTTCAAAACTAGTTATTCATCAGATAGTTGTGTAGCCTGTACCGTATGTATATAGACGACGTTGACAGTCATAATGGGGAGGGAAACTATGACAAGAAGTGCGTCCCGTGACAAAAACGAGTTTGACACCCTTGGTCTAGCCTAATAAATTCCTTACTTCTGCCAAGTTGACAGACAAGAAAGGTCACGTGCAGTGTTTCCTCCATCACTGTAGCAACATACTAGAATATAATCTTGGTGATCCTGCAAATAGTCAAACACAACAATACGGCTGCATAGTACCGCTCTCCCGACAGGTTGTAGCCGTAGGAACCGATTGAAGCCGAGGATGAAACTCAGAATCTGACTGGAGCCTGGGACCAAACTGGAATATCAGGATTATATCATCAGTAAAAAGCTGCAACGTACTGCAAGGCTAGATAGCATAGACTCGAGTAAAACAGTGGCTAACCTTGTGATTCTGTGGCTAATTGAAATGTGTAGCTACTGGACAGAGCGTCCCCTCACCCCACCGTCGATGATCATTTTTGGGGGGTGCATGTCTGTCACTGATTGTAGATGAACCTGCAAAAACTAGATCCTAAAGGTGAAGAGAGAATCTTTGCTCGGTTGGATAAGCTGTCTATTTGGTGGTGCACGAGCAGAGCAGCAAAGTCAAACAATCAGTCAAGTGAGGATAATAATCTGGTGCGAACCAATACACATCAATGTGAGCCCAAAGGTCGCACAGAATCGTGTCGCAAAATGACAGCTCTTTTTATGTTCTAGGGAAGAATCCTGTTTGTTAAATTAGCAGGAAGGTTTTGGGAAATCAAATATATGCAAATCTACTGAAAATAGCGAAGGCTGCAATAGTTGATGATTGACCGAAATATGTCAATGATTAGTAACGTCTCATCCTAAATCTCCATTTCATGAGGATCTTGTCCAACTAAGGGCAAGGTCTGTGTGTAAAATCGGATGACATATCACCGCTCAACATCTGACATTGTTTAGGAGGTCATGCTCTGGGTCAACTTTTGAATGTGCTCCTATTAGCTCAAATGGTCTCTGGTTTCTTTCAATTCTAATTAGCAAGGCAGCTTTATTCATACACAAGTTCAATGTGCTTCAAACTCAATGTGTATGTTCTTCTGTGGGTTTTTATCTTGTATTTTTTTATCTTTTTATTCTATTTATTTTTTATTTTATGCACTGATCGGTTGGCACTTTTTAAATTTCGTTGTACATGTGTGACAATGACAATAAAGATCTATTCTATTCTAAATCTGATGTCATCTTATTGTTCCATTAGCTTGCAGCATAACAGTTAAATGCTGATGCACCATGTTTGCTTTGAACTCAACTCCCCCAATTCACCTGAGTTGCCTGCAAAGTGCTTCATCACCTCACTTCTGCCATCTAGTGGAACTATATTAAATTGTTCTGCCTCACAATATATGCAGTGAGCAAAAATAGATCAACAAACTGACATGATTTGGCGTAGCCTAAATGAATAGCAAAGCAAATGGCACTAAATTTAACATCAGTCTGGAGGCATATTTTTGTAAAAATAAATACAAGTGTAGGTCAACAGAATGAAATGCAATCTCCAATTGATTATGACTGCTTTTATAGTTTTGCGTTGAACGATATATGGAGGACAGTAGAGGATCATCTGTGACGTTCCGCATCATCATCAGCAGCAGGCCACTCTAAACAAAACCTCTCAGTGTCAGTATGCAGCTGGAGCTTCCGTGATGCCGGCCGGCCGGGACTCAGATGCATGACCTAGTGTGGAGGGGCAGGCCAACGCCACAACAAAACAGAGGGGTGCCATCTTTTCGGGGGATTTATTTGACCAATTCACGAGCGATTCGTTTTAATCACACTTAACTTATTTGCTTTTGAATATATTTTGGAACACAAATTTGTCACTCGTGGGTTTTTTGGTGCAAAATTAGCGAGATCTGGCACTAAGTGCAGAGTACACCCCACCCCCGCCCCAGGTCCCCGTTTGGACTATTCCGTTGAGCATCAGAAAAAATCTGATAGTTGGAGAAGAGTTCTTCATGTCAAGGACTGCTGGAGCCGCAGAGCAATACTAACCTGGTCTGGATTATTGAGGTAACTCTTTCAACTAAGTTTGACAATTTTCTTGCGATTAATTAATATCCTCACGGTGCAACTTGCTCGTGAAAAAACAAGCACTGTTGGATTTGTTGTTAATGTATTTCCAATCTTTAACCACCATCTGTGCTTTTTTTTTTTTCCTATTTTTGTTTTGTCTCATTCTAATGCAGATAAGATCACGAAAGAAAAGGAAATGAGTGACCCAATGAGCAACATATCACGAATTAAAGGTAATGCAGAATATTTTGTTATCTTTGGCCAGACACGAATTATGACATTGAGCAATCGCTCAAACCAAGAAAAGCAAAATTCTAAGTCATTCTGAAGCGTCAATTAAAGGCAGTGCCATGACTTTACAATCTGATATGCTTATTTGAGTGCCTCATGTGTCAACACCCTATTAGAAGAGTCTCCTTGACCAGAGAACATGTCAGCAGACTAACTCATGACTTTTCAAAAGAAAAATCATAGAATAATGTGACTCCACCTTCAAGAATTCATTTTTGCCTGAGGATTGTACTGCATTTGCAATGCTTCACTGCACAACATAGAGAGCGTTTGTGACATCCTCACCGCAGTGCTTCATTTTTTATATAACCTTCTTTGCCCATATGATCTGCATTGTCTACTGATTAGTCTCATTCTATATATGTTAAAACAGGCCGTGTCATTCATTGGGGTGGAAAGTGACAGGGCAGCTGGGCCGCCGCCATGACTTTAGCTTTCAGCACTTGAGCTAAAAAAAGAAATTCCTCTACTTTTTTTTTTGTGTGTCATCACGCAGCACGATGCTTAGTATCCTATCTCACCAAAAGGTATTTTTATACATTCTAATCCAATTAATACTTGGATTGGCTGACACTCAAGCCATGATGGGTCAGCTAAAGATATTGTGGTAGATTTTATTTCTTTTTTAATTTCATTTATTTTACTTATTTTTCTTTTTTATGTATTTGTGTATTTATTTATTTATACATACATACTTCTCTCTCAGCTCGACAAAGACCACCCCTATTAACAAGGAGCCCACTTACTTTCTCACTCATAAATATGCATGCATGTCGGAACATACAAACAGATTGGACACAACGCAGCATGCCCGGCCGGGCCTTTGTCTGGCGCACAAGCAGGCTGGTCATGCGCTTGAGCCCGAGGGTGCCACCAGCCTCCAGTAGTCCCCCTTGTTTGCCACGGATTTATCGGTGTCATCCGTTGGTGCCTCCGTGGACGGTACATTAAGACGACGGCAATGTGAGAGAGTCACGCTTTGGCAAATACTGCATCGCACTCATCAGACGCATCCTTTTATGGCGCGCATGCTTTGAAATGTTGTGACTCGTTTTCCTCCCCTGCTAAAATGCTCGGTCCAAGATGAGGTCATCTCTTTTTCTAGCCAACACAGATTAGTGGATCAAGATATTCGCTGGGAAGCGGAAAGCGCTAAGCATTTGCAGAGCTTGTTTTCGTCCAATACCAAACATGATGAGTGACGGACTCGATCCGATAGGAAATGCAACATTTCGTTCTTTTCTGGGTTGGCAATTAGCTTACGTAATAGGCTTGTTTTAATATCTTGGGAAATTAACTGCCGTGTCAGCCCTGGTTATTATAATATTTGGGACTGGAGCAGATTAAAAAAGAGGGCCTTTAAGTTACCCTTCTATTTTTGTGATGACACCCAACGCCATGGTCTTCTCCTGGTTATGGCCGCGACAAATGTTCAGCCTCGACATTCCACAGCGTCTGTGGGAAGATAGGAACGTTTACATTAACGGCCGGCCGCTCTCTTGTTAGAATCGCGCTTTTGATTTTGGATGACCATTGTTCTTTATCGCAGATGATCTCACCCGCTCAAATATGAGCTCCTCAAGCGACTATGAAAAAACAATCCAGCGCTTGAATGATGAACTTGGGAAGGCCCAGGATCAGGCTAACATGGAGAGACACAAATGCATGGAGCTAGAAGGTAAAATATTTTTCTTTTTTTGTAGTCTACTTGCTCAATACAGAAAATATTATGTCACATGCTTTTATGTGTGACATTTTGAAAATATTCTTACCACCGCTGTTGGAAATAATGAGCTGACTTTAAACAGGGCAACTGCGGCGGCTCCAAGATGAAATGGACATCCTCAGAGAGCAGACAGACGTCTCCTCCAGTTTACGTGACGAGCTCGAAAGTTCACGTGACGAGGTGAAGTCGCTGAAACGCCTCCTGGAGGCAGCTTCCGCCGAGCGGGACCATGACGTCGGCGCCGTCGAGTTCAACCTGGCAACCGTTTCCAAGGAATTGGACAAATGGCGTCAGACTGCCAGCAAATACGAGCGTGAGATGGATGACCTGCAGCGGGATCTCCAGCAGCAGGGCAAGCAGTGGCAGAAAACGGCAGAAATACAAGGTGCCTCCGGCCGCAAATGCACTTTGTGATACTAGATTTGTTGTATTGTTATTCCTCAAAATAATCCATCGGTTAATTCTCATTGGCTGCTGGACAAATGAAATCCTGACAATCTCATGATCATTATTGCAGTTTACACATTTCCGAAATCTACATATTTTTACATACAAATGGTACCTTAAGATACGGTCTACGCGACTTTTTTTTTTTTTTTAATATGAGCCGTCAATCATCTGATATGTTTGCTCTGACTTGCTAGCGCAAGCATGAGTTACGAGCGCTGCTTGTTGGCAGTAAAGAAGCTTTCAGCTGTTCAATGACATGCCCAGTTTAAAGTTACCGTCAGACTAAACATAAAACAAAACAGGATTGCACGTGTATTTAAAACAACAAAACTGTTCCCCTCAAATAGCATAATGCTGACTTATAATGTAAATTCCCATTGACAAGCTAAGGTTAGCATCAATAGTTGCAGGCACAAACTACTTAATGCTTTACATTGTAGTTATGTTCTTATTCTTTGTTTTTATAAAGTGCAATATTGTAGAGTGTCTTTATTCTTGATTAAAACAGCAAAAACATAAAAGTATGTCTTTTGGGGGGGGCGTCAGGAACGGATTAATAATATTTCCATTTGTTTCAATGGTGATAGACGATTTGAGATACGACTGTTTTGAGTTGTGTGTGTGTGGTCATGGCACAAATTAACTTGTATCTCAAGGCATTACAGTATTTAGGATAGTTTTGATCGATTGATGATTCAGCTTTGCATAGTTATGGAGGAGTGTGAAAAATTATTATTTTTAAATGATTAATTATTAAATTAATTATTAATTATAAATTATTATTATTAAATTATCATTAAATTATTATTAATTATTTATATTAATTATTAATTTATTTTTTTGCAGATCTGTTGGTAAATTTTAACTTATGGACATGAATAAAATTTGTTGGGTCTTTTTTTTTTTCACAGCAAATGAGGTGCAGTCCATGCAGGTGGAGTGTAACGGCCTTCAGAAGGAGTGTTCTAGTCTGCGATCGGAGAAACAGGAATTGGTGAATAAGCATCAGAAAGAAAAGGGCAATCTGCAAAGTGAGTGCACTTCCCTCAGAGCAGAGAAAGAGGAACTCCTGAAGGCCCAAAAGAAAGAGAAGCAAGAAAGTGTGGCACTCTGTGCTAAAAATGAGGCGATGCAGCAGAAACAGCAGCAGTTGGAGAAAGAACTTGTCAGGTCAGTGCTAAGGATGCTTTTACTGCATCTTATGAGAGGTAGCCAATTGAATCCATCCCAGAAGTTCGCCTTCTACATGTTGTCACCATCTTAAAAGTATTCCGAATTCATAAAGGCAACCATGTTTTGGGATATGATCACCTGTCTGGTTTCTTTGACGTCACAAAGGTCATAACCACCATCTGCTGAAATGATTATTTTTTGGGGGTTTGCTGCTAGTTCACGTGGCCAGAATGCAGAATTGAGCAACAACCTGAAAGTTCTGGAGAGATCTCAGCAGGAGCTGGAAAAGAAGCTGGCAGCTTTGGAGCTTCAGCACCAACAGGATAGCAGCAAGCTACAAAGCCAACTGGATGAAGCTGATCGTTCCAAGGAGGCCCTGCGGAGACAGGTGAGGATGAAATCAGCTTCTCAGGTTTTTAGTAAGCCAAGGCAAATTCTGTTCTTGACACCAGAAGAAAACTCGTACCACACCTTCAAACAAAAATGTCACCAAAAGTTTGTTGTTCTGCCTGCCACCAGATGAGCAAAAATACATTTATTGGTGGTAAGTAAATCATTTTCAAAACAAGTCAGGTGTAATTGGATAATCCCCCGCAGCAAACCTGATAATCTTTTCACACCTTGTTAAGGAATCGCTAATCCAAGCTCACAAAGTTCATCAATGCCTTTAAAATGACAAGTGCTGTCTCACGCGTCAAAACGTGCGCTGCTTCAGACATAAAAACACTCGCCAGGCTATTTTTATCCTCACGACAGTGTGTTTATCTTTGAGCTGTAAAGTAGTTACCGCGTGAAAAATATTTACGAGCCGTTTGATTGGCTCGCCAAGTGTCGTTTCTCTTTCATCAACAAGGATGCACGATTAAAAATGACATTATACATTACGACAAAAGTATTACGATTGTAGTGATCTGATCCTAATCGCTTTTTTTTTTTCCAGAAATGAAAATAAAATGTAACGTGTGAAAGGAGCCTTGTAGCCTCAGATGACATCAAGATCAAATCATTAGATCGTATTATGATAACCGGGTTACGCAACAGTTTTGTGCTAACACGGCTAACGTGCGCTGTGTTTGATGTCCCAAACGGGCACGACTCGTTTTGTCATCTTCTGACAACATCCTGACAAGCAGACAGGGATTTTTCACGACAGGTTTAGCAGGCAGTCGGAGTGCTCGTCTGGACGAATGCAATAATACGTTTAGCAGAAAGCTAACGTGTTGTTTTGAGTGATAGCAAAAAAAAAGAAAGACTAGCACAAACAGGTGAACCGTCTTAGTTGCGATCAGCCAATTCTCAAGTGCCCTGCTGATCAGGAGAAACCAGTTATGTGTGTGTACGCAAAACTCTCACCACCTTAGTAACCTTTCCGCAACCATCTCCAGAAACAGACTGCCGTCTGCCAACGTATTTAATTATAATAGGTTGTCACATGCACTCATCACAATATTTGTCATTCTGGCATTTGAGTATGTGATTACATCATCAAGGCTTTGAAGTAACATAAATATATCGTTGCTCGAGATGGAAAGTTTGTTGAAATGCGATTTGAAAATGTAATAATGACTATATAAAAAGATGTTGATATCACCTTTTACAAAAGTACGCACATAAAACACAAGCGGCGAGTAATCAAACACAAGCACGATGGTATAAACACATTCAACGAGCCCCATTAAAGGTAATTTAAGCAGAGCTAGTGATAAATAACTTGAACCCAAGTTGTCTGAAGTCATTTGGGCTGTAAAAGCAGCCAGACAGTCTCGGCGAGTAAGAATTAGCTGTCGCTAAAATATTCTAGCCATTTTCCATCCCTGTCCATTGAGTTTAATTCAAATCCATTTTTTATAGTATGAGGCGACCAAGACGGAGTTGACTGACCTGAAGGACGACTATGAGAAGACGGAGCAGGAGAAGCTGTCACTTGTGACCGAACTGGAGGAGTGTAAAGCCAACATGAAGGATCTGCAAGAGAAAGGAACAAAGGTGCGTTCAGGTTGCTTCATCTCGCTCGGGTAGATTGAGACATCGATTACCAAATATAAATTGATTTAGTTCATTATTTCCAAGAATTGTATCATTTGTATGATTCAATTAATGTCGTTCTCACTCATCCGGTGTGTTTCCTGTTGCTTGACAACATTGACAAGCGTGTGAATCCCATAAAAATAAAAAAGGCACAACTTACCGAAGGGTGTTCCTCTATTAATAGTTAGTTGATTATGATCATATCACTTCCCTCCTGTAGACGCCCCTAATGCTGCCTGTTCAAGCCATAGTCATCGGCCTTGTCCTGGCTTTGCTGTTATGGTGCTTCGGCGCATTGTGGTAGTAAGGTACACATTATTCCTAGCCCACGTCTGTCATTTTCATCCTCCAGATCACCGCATGGCTTAATAAGCAACCCCTTTGCTCCTTCCTCCTTTAAAAAAAAAAAAAAACTTCCAGTGGAGAAAACAAAACAAAAAATCTGTGCAGCAGCAATCTAACCTTTCAAGTCAAACAGCTTGTGAAATGAGATTATGTCTGGATACTAACAAGCTTTTCTCCCAGTGACTTTTGGATGAGCTCATCTTCATTTTTTTTTTGAACTGACATTCTCTGTCGCACCGCCCCGGTCGCTTTCCATTGATGCTTGTGCCAGAGGGCGGCTTTCACATGGTGACGCTGATGTTTCCATTTTTGTGCCACCACTTGTTTCAGAAGCCGTGGATGATCTGGGGGCCTTTGGTTGCTGTGGCTCTAACAGCTGTGACTGCTGCTGCGCTCTTTAAGACCTGAGGGCCACACATACATGCACACAATGTCATAAGATTTCCCCGCACTGAAACTGACATGCGCGACACGTACTATTATCTGCACTGTTAATTAGAAGGTGTCATATGTAACACTCTATCAACATCTTGGAACTTTTATTCACATAGCACTTGAGCTCATTAAAGAAAGTTCTCTAAATGTTTATGTTTGCAAAGTACTAGTGGTCTATCTTTTGGACCATTTTGGAAAATATTGAGCTGTAAGTTGTCCATTAATGAATGTAAATGTTCTCTACAGACTAATTGTAGTTATATAGAAGAAGAATTTGGGCGGCTCAAGCCTCTCATAAGATAGTGTGTGTAGTTGTCAACGCAATAAGCACTCAATAAAGTGACCTATTGACCTCATGCACCAATTATGAGCCCATTAAAGGAGATTTATTGTTCACAATTCAAAAGAGTTGACGGTGTCTTTAAAAAGGATTGCTGGTATTCTTCAATCAAAAATACACAAAGAATAAAGAATTACACAACACATTCAACACTTTCAATTTACACTTGTCAATTAATGTCACAGATCTGTTCATCTTGCTAATGCTGATAGCGCTATTTGCTAACCAATCTATGCTAATAGCGGAGCTTTGCTTACTGTTCGGCTTTGACGAGGTAGCTTGAAAATGTCAAAGCTATGCGCTGCTTAACTGCTAAGTCAGAGAAACTCGATGTGGGGCAGTGTACAGGTTTGATGTTAATGTGAACAGAATCTTGGGATGGTATTAAAAGATAACACTTTCCTAAACAACGCACTAGCATAGCATTAGCTATCATACGTACCTAAACCACACGCTAGCATAGCATTAGCTAGCAGACGTGCCTAAATAACATGCTAGCACAAATTGACGCAACATCTCAAATGGGCCAGAAAAAATAAGCACTGGGCACTTTGCACAAACTTTACGGGAAGTCAGAAAAGTTGCAGGACCGTCTGTCAATTATATCTGCCGTAACATCCAATCCACAATAAACCGTAATGGACAGCTGGAAGAAGCAATAAAGCTGTCTTGGAATGAATTTAGCATAAATCTTTGGCTTGACCTGACCTGGCTGGACTTAAGCCACCCCTCTGCACATTTTGGGCATTTGTAAGAAGCCAGTGAGCAAGCCTTTTTTCTTAACCAATGGTTTATATTTAGATGCCTCATATTTTAACACGGTGACTCACACTTCAGGACTCGTCACGTTCAAAGTTTCTAGCGAGCTCATTAGAACACTGCGACCACAACCCTTCGTTCCATTTAGAGCTGATGGAATATCTGACTCCTAGTTTTCATCTCCAGGCATTGTGAGTTTGTTGTTTTGTTCTCACTGTTGTACAATGCTGTGTGAATTAAACCCTTTTAAAGAACAACAAGATTGCTATGCTTCTCTCATCAAATTCTAAAACTTGGCAGACAATTAAAAGCAGTGCCACTAGTCCAATCAGCAAGCTGGTTGCTATCCAAAGTTCGACAAACTATGTTCACGCAGCAGCTGTACTGATATGAAGCCTTGCTCCGAAATGACCGAGCTATGCTTTTGGTGCGGTCCGTCCCGCAAAGTGGGCAGCACTCCCACTTGAGGAGGAAGCCGAACATTTCTCAACAGAATGACCCATGCCTTGCTGAATTTCAGATGTCGCAACAATGCTCACTTTATTTGGCACAAAACGTTAGCAAAGGAGCCTGAGTTTGAATTATCCCTGTCATGTGACAGCCAGATTGTGGCTGGAGCTCACTTTGTGGAATAACAAACAAAATACACTAGACAGACCAAAATAAAAGAACAAATTCCTATGCTGGGCTTGCATCCCTCCATTTATTCTGCTCCAGTTTGTTCTGTATGTAGGTCATCAGTAGAGGTCCAGGGTTGCAGCAGAATGTCAGTTCTGCACGCCATCAGCAAATTGCAGGCTAATTCTTAGCCGTGTAGCTTGAATACAACAATTTCCAACAATACAATGGATTATTTGAACTCCATGTCTATTACGCAACACATTGTATTTGCTGTTTGATTGTCAATTAAACAAGATGTGTTCAAAAATTCAGTCAGCATGAAGCAAGCATTATTAAAAATAGCTTATGCAAGTATGTACGTATTGTTTTTTTTCCAAACTATTGTGTAAAACCATTATTTTGATAGCTCAAGTGGGATAGAGGTAGCACACTGGTTGCCTCAAGCGACAGTTCATCAGTAAAATGCACACTCATGACACCCAGTGGTGCATTTAGTACTTGAATCCTAAACTCATGGTCCAACAATCCCCAATCAAACACAAGTCCATATATCATGAACAAGTTCTGAACTGCAAATTGCAAAATGTTGGCGCCACGATCATTTGTAAAGTTCCAACTTGTGCGTTCACTTTAAAAGAACGAGCGAATATTCTAGTGGCCCAGTTTTCTTCCCCGGTGATGACTATTAATCAATAAGTTTATCTAGAGCCGGCATAATCTGCGAGGGCTAACTGCCTGGCGCAGGGATGAAGCTATTCTACATTTCTGGAATTCAAATTGACATTCTTTCCAGCTATCAGAAAATTGTTACGATTTAAAGAGTTCATCCTACGTCTGCCCTGTGACGATAATCAAGGAAGGAAAATCGACAGAATAGTAAGTCCGCTTTTTTTGTATTGATATAGAGCCTCATTTGAAAAGCTTTGTGAAACTTTTGATCAATGTCTAAAGTCATCCTACGATAAATCACACGCTTAATCATTGTGTTTAACCCAGGAAAGACATGGCAGCCGAATTAGACCTTGTGAATCTGTTGATAATTGCTGGGGGAACGCTGGCTATCCCCCTTTTGGCATTCGTCGCTTCCTTCCTCTTGTGGCCCTCGGCACTCATTAAAGTCTACTATTGGTAAGGTCGATAAGTTACTTGCGCTGTTTCTTATTATAATTGAGAAAGGGGTCACGGCCAATGCAGATCAGAATGTTTGGATCATGTTGTATGAAATTCTGATGCTCTTGTGAAGGTACTGGAGGAGGACTCTGGGTCTCCAGGTCCACTATGCAGATTGCCGAGGCTACCGTTTCTGTTACTCCTGTCGAGGCAAGCCCGGAATGAGGCCCTCCATTCTGATGCTGCACAGCTTCTCTACTCACAAAGACACTTGGCTCACACTTGTCAAGGTCAGACAAAAGTGAGGTGGCAATGTGATTGATGTATTTGTTTATCCGCCATGTTGGAGGTCAAGGACAAGTCATTCTTAAAATGCTACTTATTTTGTCTGCATAAACCTGAGCTGTTAGCTTTGTTTGTTTGTTTTTGCTGAGATAAAAGCTAAAAAGTTGATTTAACAATGTGTGAAAATAAAACTGAAAGTAGTTGACAGCTTGATTAACTTTTTTTTTAACATTAGCCTCAAGGCTACATAGCGGTTAGCATGGTAGGACGGTGGGAGTCATCTTAAAGAAAAATAGTTCATATAACAATATGTTAAAACAAGTGTAAAGACAAGTGGAAATAAAACTAAAAGTAGTTGATTCACTTTTTTAACATTAGCTTCAAGGCTACATAGCAGTTAGCATAGTAGCATGGTGGTAGTCATCTTAAAGAATCTTGCACACATGCTACATAGGACAGTTCTGGTTTGAGTGTTCATGTCGAACGCCAAATATTTATCCCCTAAGTTAGAGTACAAGTATTAATTAATTAATACAATAATAATGAATATAAATTAATGCAAGTACCGTATTATCCGGACTATAAGGCGCACCGGACTATAAGGCGCACCTTCAATGAATGGCCCATTTTAAAACTTTGTCCTTATATAAGGCGCACCGGACTATAAGGCGCACCATTAATGCATCATGTCAGATTTTTAATCCAAATCAAATCATTCTCCATTTTATCTTTTTTATTTCAACTTCAGACGCAACAAATCACAAAATAATGATCCATAGTCTTTTTGATTCATGATTCATTTACTTATGATTGATTTCATGACATAATGCTTCGGGCCAGTTTAAATTTAGGAATTTGGTCCATATATAAGGCGCACCGGACTATAAGGCGCACTGTCGGCTTTTGAGAAAATTTGAGGTTTTTAGGTGCGCCTTAAAGTCCGGAAAATACGGTACTTCTCTTTTGAGGCATCCCGGCCTTTGTCTCAGGGTGTTACCAGGTTTGAAGAGTGCGGAAATATCATGTTGGTTAAAAATAATACATAATACATTGAGCTATGCTCTTTTTATCAGTACCTGCCAAAACATCTACACATCGTATGCGTGGACATGCCAGGCCACGAGGGTACGACCCGGACCAACGCAGAGGATTACTCCATCGTGGGGCAGGCCAGGAGAATTCATCAGGTATACACTGGGAAATAATATACAGCGCAATATATTTGGCTGATGACATGTTTTCACTGTAAAAGTCAGTTTTGGTGCATCATTTTTTTCTCAGTTTGTGGAAACAATTCGCTTGGACCGGAAACCTTTCCATGTGGTTGGGACCTCCATGGGGGGAAATGTCGCCGGGGTGTACGCCGCCACTTACCCAAGAGAAATTTGTAGCATGACGCTCATATGTCCAGATGGTAAGTATGTTGTATGTGCCAATAATAATGTACACGTCATGGCCATTGCATCAAATGCTGCATTGAGATCCAATCAGACAAGCACGACACCTTCAGTGTTCAATCTTTCATCATTTAGTGCTAAAGCAAATTTGTTTTTTTGTTTTTTTTGATCCACTGAATCTAATTCTGTCATGGCAACGGAATTATTCTTGGGCGGCTCATTAAAACAATCACATATAGTGTAGCCATTCATATCAAAGTTTATGATGTCCGTTGTTCCTAAAGGTATCAAACATCCATGTGAGACCAAGTTTGATAATCATCTGCAAGATCTGGAGCGTAGCAACTACACACTGAATATTCCACTCATCCCAACCACACCTGAGGAGATGCAGGACATGTTCAGGCTATGTTCACATGTTCGCTTTAAGATACCTCAGCAGGTCAGATTCAGTCGTTTTTTTTTTTTTAAACCGTGTTCAATACTTGCATCATTTCAAGCTATCATTTTCTTTAGATTCTCCAAGGACTTGTGGATGTCCGAGAGCCTCACAACTCTTTTTATGAAGAAGGTTAGTTCATTTGAATGGTCTGAAATGTTGGTGTCTTCATGAAACACAGTAGTGATTGCATTTCCTTTTGTTAAACAGTGTTTCTCGAGATTGTGAGTGAGAAATCCAGATATGCTTTACAGGAACACTTGCATCTCATCACTGCGCCTGTGCAGGTGATATGGGGCAAACGGGATCAGGTAGGTAAAGTCGTAGTAAACTCTATTTTGAGGCTTAATGAGCCACTGATCGAAGATTACGCGCAACATTTGATTCATTCATTTAGAAAATCCATTGCCAGGCAATTAAGGGTTTATTAATTACAATTAATTACAATTAAGGGTGTTTCTTCAGGTGGTGGATGTGTCTGGAGCCACGGTCATTGCAGAAATGTTGCCAGGATGCAGAGTGGACCTGCTGGAGAACTGTGGCCACTCTGTGGTGATGGAGAAGCCTTGTCGCACAGCCAAACTCATCCTCGAGTTCATCATCCTGCAGCAAGAAGCGAGAGGAGGCGCAAAGAAATCATCCTAAATTCAAATTGGGGTTTGTGTGTGGTTAATAATAAATAATAGAAAGAAAATGTGGGGGTTAAAGTTACTGTGCTTGATTTGACCGCAGAACTTTGTGCAATAGTCGAGAATTTTGGGCTTTACGGTAATTTATAAAATCCATATACACAGTCTCCTGTTGCATGATTACAGCTTTGCAGTTTTAGTAACTGGGTAAATATTGTCGGAGTGGTTAGTGCCTCTTGGTTCTGGGTTCAAATGTCAGCTTCAGACTTGGAGTGGTCCACCAGCAAGTCACAGGGAACATTCATGTTTTTTGGAATGTGGGAGGGAGCTGGTGAAAACCAACGCAAGCACAGGGAGAATGTGCAAACTCCACACAGGAAAGCTGGAGCCCAGGTGTGAACCCTGACCTCCAAACATGGATAAAGACAAAGCTCTCCAGAATTTACATCTTTGTCTAAATATGCTAAGTAGATAATTCATTAATTCCTGCTAAGACATTAATAAGTCATCTGATTACATTTGACTTGGAATACACGGAGAATACGGTACGATATAGCTTTTATTTTGAAATCGGCTTTACCGTAAAGCTGCGTGTAAACGGGCAGGACAAATCCGTGCGCGTGCATACGCGACTGCGCGTGCATGTCCGCTTGGCTGCGGTGAACATCACTCACTGACTGGCATCAGCACCGCTCAACCTTAACCTCGCTCGGGCTCCTCTGTTGGGACGAAAGGACGCAATCGAAAAGAGCCTGTCGGTGAGCTCGAATTTCATCGTTTGTGTCACGTTTCAAATGAGCAACTTGAATTCTGAGTCCGTAACACCAGCTCGCTAGCCTCACTAGCTAGCAGGCTAACTAGTAGCCTTAGCAATAAAAGTTCACATTTGCAATGCTTTGCGCTTTAGTCTAAGCAGCATTCGCTTGCATTGGCAAAGGGAGATTGTGGTCGACATGGTGGACTCGTGGTTTGATTATTCGTCTTAAAGTTTTGAGGACGGGGGTTCGAATCCGTACCGTCCTCTGTGGATGATCTCTCGTATTACCAAAACACGCATATTTAAGATTATCGAATCATCTATATTATAAACAGTGGAACCTCGAGTTAAGAAGTCCATGGGCCCGTTTGAAACTTGAACCGAGGTATTGTTTGCCATTGAAATGAATGGAAATGCGATTAATGTGTTTCAGCTCCAAAACTAGGAAAGACAGATTTGTATAGCACACTTCATGTCATGCAGTGCCTTACAATAAACATTAAAAACATCAAGAAAACAAACATTATGATGTTTTAAAAAATACAATAAAATCATCTCAAATAATTTTATTAACATGACCTATTTCTTTTGGGAGGGGCGGTAAAATTATTTTTGGACAACCAATCCTCACCCTCTACTCAAACAAGGTTAAGCATATGTACGTATTGATATCACTGTTTTACTGTCTTTTGATGCTATGTGATGTCATGAGCACATTTAAATTGGACACAAATTTGAACTGACATACCTGCACAGCTACATCACATTAATTGACATGGACGTTATTAAACAGGCCCCGCATTCCTCAACCGGCTTGTATTTTTTTGTTTTACAGGTGGAAGTGAATTGAGCCAAAGCACGTTTGTCGCTCTGTTTCGGGTCCTGACCAAGTGGGTATTTGTCTACAAATGGATAATGGAGGCTGGGGCCATAGGGTAAGTGAGACTTGCAAGCCCTATCATCCAAGCATTCTTTACATTCTTGATTTTACTGTTTGATTGAATGCTGTGCACCTCCAAATAAATTGCATTATTGTTATTATTACAAGAAATCAAAATGTAGTCGATTTTAGATCAACAGGGATGCACAGATACCACGTTTATTCAAACTCAAGTATTTACATTTGAGTACGTACCGATACCTAGACCAGATACTACTTTGACATTACATCATGCAGTTACAGTTGTAAAAAACAAATTCAACCACCCCCTCCTTTTTTTTTTTTAACTGGATTAATTAAGGGGCCACTCAAAGTGTGGTCGTGCATGCAGTCCACCAGTTGCCCAACCCTGGTTTAAGTTCTTCAACACAGCCGGCATGGCTTCTACTCCACCTGCCTGTAAGGTAAAGTGGGATTAGTGTTTCAGCACCGGATCTTTTTTTTTTTTGCCCTCGAGACGCAGAGACCGACATTGGCGTTCATATCGATGCAGCCCTTCTGATTTAATTCCCTTGGCTTGTGCAAATGCATCAAAAAGGTCTTCCCTCTCTCACCTTTGCTTCAGATGCCTACTCCCGTCACCTTAAACGTCGGAGGTCACCTGTACACAACCAGCTTGTCCACGCTGCAGCGTTATCCTGACTCCATGCTGGGCGCCATGTTCCGGGGAGACTTCCCAACAGCCCGCGACTCCCAGGGCAATTACTTCATTGACCGCGACGGGACGCTTTTCAGGTACATCCTGAACTTCCTGCGGACGTCGGAGCTCACCCTCCCGGCTGACTTCACAGAGACAGACCTTCTGAGAAAAGAAGCCGACTTCTATCAGATTGAACCCTTGATCCATTGCCTGAGCGATCCCAAGCCGCTGTACCCTCCGGACATCTTCGAGCAGGTTGTGGAGCTTTCCAGCACACGCAAACTGTCCAAGTACTCCAACCCAGTAGCCGTCATCATCACACAGCTGACCATAACCACAAAGGTCCACGCCCTGCTCGAGGGCATTTCCAACAACTTCACCAAGTGGAACAAACACATGATGGACACCAGAGACTGCCAGGTGTCCTTCACCTTCGGGCCGTGTGACTATCACCAGGAAGTGTCCCTGCGAGTTCATCTCATGGACTACATCATGAAACAAGGCTTTACCATTCGTAACACGCGTGTGCACCACATGAGCGAGCGGGCCAACGAGAACACGGTGGAGCATCACTGGACTTTCTGTCGACCGGCTCAAATCGTGGAAGATTGATTTGTTGTCGCCGTGTTAAGATGGGGTCAAATGCCCGTTCGCATATCATCATAAAGGGAGTATTATTTTTTTTGTTTTGTTTTGGCCACGATCGATTCTGATGTGTCAAACAAGTAATAGTTTAAAAGATGATCAAAAGTGAAGATGAATAAAGGACACCTTTAGAAAAAGAAAGAAACAAAATGAGCCATGATAAAGACATTAGTCAATATGTGATGCCAATGTTTGTATGTTTTACATTTTGAAATGAGCAATACATTCCACAGTTATTACCCCGCAAAGTTGTAATGGCCGACTGCTGCCTGCGCGTGTATGTTTTTATATGTCTGACTTGCCCTTGTCTTGCTGTGCGGTGCTTTTGATGAAGCCAAAAATAGGAAGTGTTGGATGCTCGCTTTGGGCTTCAGCAACCTTCTTGTGTTTGAGGGCTATTGGAAACCTTTTCCTAGTGGCACTTTGTTGAAATGTTGCATTTTGCCTCATGAGTTATTCCGTCTAGAAAGAAAATTTGTATATAAATATATATACTCTACCTTGGAAGCCAATTCTGGTGAGCCCATGGTGCTCTTAGCTGTTTATATTCTTAATGGTACTTCTGTCCTATGTAGTTGTTGCATGTGTTTAATGCATCTGTTTAGATGTATGTTTGCAGTTTTGTGTCATGCTGTTACACTTGCCATCAATAAATCCAGTATCTCAAAGGTTGAACTTTTTTTTTTTTTTAAATGGTGCAACCACAATTCATTTGTCACTTGCAATAAAATGTTATTACTGTTCTCTGGTATAGGAAGTCCCATTTAGTCAATAACGAATAAAATATATTACAGGTTGTTTTAAATATAACAGTTTAAACTGTCAATAATTAAATTCATCACGCTTGGATATTAGTAGTTTAGTTTAAGCGGAAAATAAACACGGCGCTGCCGGATATGACGTCAGTTATGGGTGCGCTTGCTTCTGTGTAATGTTGCTGCGGTTCGAAGACACGTTCACAATCAGCGCTAAACCGCCCGTGTTTCTTTTTTTGGTCTGATGTTAAAACAAGCGCACCACAGGTTCTTGTAGGAAGGGCATTTACGAAACGACCGTACTGCAATACCATATTTATATCTATTTAAACTTATATGGTTGTTCGGGATGCTTCAAAGGAGTACAACACTACGGTATTTTTTGGGTCTCTTTCCTGGGAAACGTCGTTTTGGTCCGTATCGATTTCTTCCAGTCTTTTTTTGCATTGGAGGTGTCATGGAGTGGATCATGATCAACGTGAGAATAGGAAAAGAAACATTCTGTAAGTGCAACTTGGCAAGGTCACACAAATAAGAGGAGCAAGAGGGGAAAAAACACACGTAAACTATTTGGAATTTCAAATAATAACTTTTACTTCAGCTACATTTTGTTTTAGGCTGACTATAATGTTGCAACGGTAGCATTTTGTGCATAAATTGTTTGAAATTTCATGAGGTGGGTCGCAGAAAATGTCCTGGGATCACTTGAACATTATGATTGACTTGATTGCTGTCTCACCTACATCCCTTTCTTATCAGATGACGTCTACCGAAGAAAACAATCCGAGAGGGAGTACCAGCAAAAAGTAGCAGATGGTGGCACAGCCGTGAATGAGCCCACAGCCAAGTGAAGGATGCTTGTGTGGACTTGATACATTTCATCATGGACACATCCTTTGGAATTTTGCCACAGGAGCACACATCTAAAATCCATGAAGTTATGGGACGATTATGCAGAGTTTATGTCGTTCACATTTTAAATGAATGACACTGTATGTTTATAATCACGTATGAGGCGTGTTGATCAGACTTTAAATACAAAATGCACCTGCAAAGACCCCAAAGTGTGTGTTTGGTGTGTGACTGTCTATAATAAAGTGCTATATTATGCATGACAAATTAAGTAGATTTTTTGGGGGTCATTTCTTGTGATCAACAATGTATATGATAAAGCCTGAATTGTTTTGAATTGTATGTTTAAAATAACGTGTCATGGTTTTCTAGGAATGGAAGTAAAAAAAAAATACAACAAAGAAGTCAATTCAAAGCTTCATTATACCATCACTAAAATATATCTCTGAAAGTAAAAATGTGCCTTGGAGCATTTAAAAGGACATCTGGGTGGGAAAAAATAAAATCAAGTTAATTATGACCAATAGAAAAATAGGTATTGTGTTCATTTGGTGTTATGATTAATCATAGTAAGCATTTCAGTAAATGGGTACAGATTGGCACAGATAGTCAGGAATGACCCATATCAAATGATAGGAGGGACAAGCAAATATTGATATTTTACATAATATTGAGCGATCATTGTGGCACAGCTGCCTGAGACTGGAGGTTTGAATCCAGGCTCAGGGCTTCCTGAGTGGAATTAGCAAGTCTTCCCTGTCCCTTATGAGGGTTTCTGCTGGATACTTTCAAAAAACAATGAAGTCAGTAAATGATCTCACTCAAATGTAGCTGTGTTCATCGCTATACGTGCCCCTGTGAATGGCTGGCGACCAGTCCAGGGTGTACTTTACCTCTCGTCAAGAGTCACCCTTGAAACCAGTGGAGATTATCAATGTAGAATATGGATGGATGTTATTACTCAGGACAACTATCATTTATACAAGCGTGTTTTTCTCTGCATGCACGGTTGGGGCGGCAGGCAGAAATGTCCTCCAATTTAAACAAACTTGGTTCTCACTCTCCCCCAAAAGAAGATTAATTCAAGATCTGATTGCTGACCTTGACCTTTGAAATATCTTTGCTGTGACCAATAAACGGTCTCACTTTAAGGTACAAAGACAATAGTAAAAAATGACGTTCATATAACAAGGTCGTCTCGTGAGATTAGCAATCGAATAAAAATTATTTAAAAAACACACACAACGTGACGAGTTGGACAATCCGATTTCTATATTTCTTGTCATGAGCGTCGTAATGTCTTACGTAAGGCAGATGTGTGGCGAGAAAAGAGGAAATGCAAGTAGCGGCATAACGGAAGTGGTTCTGCCCTGAGATATACGCCGAGCGCGACGGGAGCACGGAGGCATTAAAACGTCTAACGGAGAGTTGAGAATAATCAGGATTAAAAGTCGCCGATATTGTAAGTGGGAAGATGTTTTTCATTTGAGACCGTAGCTGTAATCACAGTCTAATGTGCAGATGCCAATTTCCGACGCTGTTTTTTCCCCCCGTCGCGGCCAATTGAATCCTTTTTGAGGAGCCATCATCATCAACCTAGCTTGGGCTTCGTCAAAGGCTAACTAGCGTTAGCATGAACACTAGCTAGCCTGCTAATGCTATTGGCTAGCTCGCCAGCCAACGACACCATAGCCTCCGTTCCGATTCCGTGACACTTTGTACTGACGGGCGCTCGCTTAGCGGGCCGTGTTGTGTTGGATAGCGGACGGGGGGAAAAAAAAAGGTTTTCATATTTCAAAAAAATGAAACCACCGCTGTGATTTTAACTCCTCATCCAAGCAGCGCCGTGCACCGTTATCTCCATATTTGTAACAAATTGTCAAGAACGTGACTGCGTTAGTTTTTTTTTTTTAAATCCACCTTATTTCTGTGGCCTAGCTAACGGAACGTTGTAGATATTCGGTACATCAGGCCGCTCCGTTAGCTGAACGACATGTATCGGACGAATTTCATCCATGCTAGCATTGGGTCTCCTTTATTAAATCCTCGATGACAATGGAAATGTATCAAACGGATTTACGTCGTTAATATCTGTTAATCAAATGTGTCATTACGCTAGCGCCGTTAGCAACACTAGCTTTGAACAGCAGTAAAATGGATGCGGGTGCTTGTAGAAATTTTTGAGTGGTAAAATGTTAATTAGCTCTTCGTGCGAGTATTTCCTACATAGAAGATATCGGGATAAGTAGCTATTTATAGACTGGTATTTTTTTTTCCTGCCAAAATTGAGCTAACGGACACCATTGGGTAGTGCGCTTGTAATTAGCTTGAGGCTAACTTGAGCAAATGCAAGGTTGACCCACTTGCCAAGGGGCCCAGTTTGCGGCGCTCATCCGCACTCTTCGACCAAATGCCTTCTTTCGCAAATTATATTGTCGCCGTTTCTGGACAATTTCCCCTAATTTTCAATTGTGAATGTACATTTTTTTGATGGGTTCGAGAAATCAGTGCTTCTCTAAATTTGTAGAGCAGTGCACATATTTTTTCCATGCGAAAAATCTAAGCAAAATCAATATGTAAGGGAATACTATCAGAATCATTTTAAATGGCCAAGTATTTTTAAAACACACAGTGAATACAAAAGTACAAAGTCACTAATTAATATAGTGTCCAGTTTTGAAAATACTTAATACGTAATAATTTTGACAACAATTAAGTATAAATGATTCATTTTCCACAGCAGACACTTCTACAATAATAAAAATGCATTTAATTGATAATGATGCACTTTACATTGATCTTGTAACAGTCTCCACATGACTAACATTTTCTATCCTCCAAACTAGAAAATGGACAAGAACGACCTGGTACAGAATGCCAAGCTTGCCGAGCAGGCTGAGCGCTATGACGACATGGCCGCAGCCATGAAGAGTGTGACGGAGCAAAGTATGGAGCTGTCAAACGAGGAGCGCAACCTCCTCTCGGTTGCCTACAAGAATGTGGTCGGAGCGCGCCGCTCATCCTGGCGCGTCATCTCCAGCATTGAGCAGAAAATTGAAGGCAATGACAAGAAGAAGCAGATGGCTCGTGAATATCGGGAGAAGATCGAATCTGAGCTGCAGGAAATCTGCCACGATGTGCTGGTAAGACAGTTCGACTTTCCCATGCGGTTTTTGACCTTTCGTTTGCTCTGACAATCTCAAACGCTGATTTTCAGGGGCTTCTGGACAAGTACCTTATTGTCAATGCCGGGAGTTCCGAAGGCAAGGTGTTCTATCTGAAAATGAAGGGCGACTATTATAGATACCTGTCTGAGGTGGCATCCGGAGATGCTAAGAAGGGTAAGGAAGGACGCGATTGTTAGCATTGTTTGGTAAAACTCAATGACCATAACAAAAAAAATTCAAACATTTTTATGTCTCCAGATACCGTCGATAATTCCCAGCAAGCATACCAGCAAGCTTTCGACATTAGCAAGGGGGATATGCAGCCAACACACCCCATTAGGCTTGGCTTGGCCCTCAACTTCTCTGTCTTCTATTATGAGATCCAGAACAACCCAGAAAAGGCCTGCAGTCTGGCAAAGACGGTGTGAACTTTTTTTTTTTTGATGACACCACGTGCCCTCTGCAGTCAATTGAGGCAAAATGTCTCTAGAGAAGTAAAAAATATATATATATATATAACGAGGGGGGACATTAACGTGCAGTATTACTGGTGAAGAGGATGCAATGTTTAACTCTGACCAACAGAGGGCAGCGTTGGCAGCCTGACGAGTGATTCCTAAGGCGAGACTCGTTTTAAAAGCAAAAACACAATAATCGAACAGAGGTGTGATAAGTGTTCAAAACAAACGTTATATTTATAAAAAGTGAGACATACTGAGGCAAACGAATGCTACACAAATGAAAGGGGCGCAGGAAAAGGTTGGCTGTGGTCACGCCCATTTTTCGCCATGTTTGATCAGGCAAATATGCTCACACCACAAAGAACTATTGTTAACAGCTTTGAATGGGGAAAAAAGACTGAGTATATTAAATGAGACTTTTTATGCCCTACAAATAATTACATTTGAAGTATGAAACTATATCGGCGTAAAGTCTGACCAATCGAGTACGACATACTCTTTGCTCACGTTTTAAGAAACCGATCCCTGAATCCACCATTTCTTCCATTTCAGGCATTCGATGAAGCCATCGCCGAGCTTGACACTTTGAACGAGGACTCTTACAAAGACAGCACCCTGATCATGCAGCTACTAAGGGACAACTTGACTGTGAGTCCAATCGCGCCTCGTCGTTCACTCCGCAGCTCTGACATGACAACTTCAACTGTGCCTCTTGTTTCTTTGCAGCTGTGGACATCAGAAAATCAGGGCGACGAGGGGGAGACCGGAGAAGGGGAAAACTAAAGGAATTGCACTGTTAATCCACATACACTCTTATCTTAAAAACACAGACAGCTTATATACATCCCCCCCCCTCCCCTTCCCTCCAGTCTCCTTCCACTCCATCAGCCCCTCCCTCTTCTGTATGACAAGCAGCCTGAATTGCTCCTGACCAACTAGTTTACCCCTCTCAGTTCACTGCGAGGCGACAGGGTCATTTTCAGTTGTTAGTACGTTCAGTCATTTTGTAGAAATTCGTATTGTTTTTCGTTAGCTCTGTGTGTACGTCTGCACGTTCGTGGGGAGCGGGTGAGAGTGTAAAGAAAAAAAAAAAAAAAAAAGAAAAAAGTTGTGTGCGCGCACTTGTTTGAGAGACATCTTGTGTATGGGGGGGGGGGGGGGGGGGGGGTGGTCGTGAATTCTAATCGTCCTTCCAAATTCCTTTGTCCCGGCTCGTTTGTGGCTCATTTTCCTCCTCCCCTGCTTCTTTTTGTTACTTTTATTATTGTGATTCATCATGGTATTTACAGGTTTTATTGTATGGGTTTTATTGTATGGTAATGAAACTGGCAAACACTGTGATGGTAGGTGTTCCATTTGCTTCACAACCCCCAAGAGCAATTTGCGTTTTTTTGACTTTTCCGGAATCACGTACAATCCCGTATTCGACTTAACTGCAATTCTGCTGTGGGCTCATACAGAAAGGAGGCAGGCTGTATTGTGACACTGACATCCGAGTGGAATGCGCCTCGACCGTTTTCACAAACGAAAGGGACCCCTTAAATGATCACGTTTCATATTATTCAGACATTTGCATCGCGAGGCTCCCTCTCAAAAAAGGCATTACCCCCCCCCCCCCCCCCCCCCTCTTTTGCAAACTTAAGTAGATTGACTCACTCGTAAGTGATGCGTACCGTCTAATGTGGCTGCAGGTTATTTTATCCTTTGTGTGTAATATCCACAGGAAACTAGTTGTTGACCTCACTTTAATCAATCTTGCTTTCAGAATTACATCTTCAGGCGTTGTCTCGGCAACAAAATGCTTTTGTGTCCGGCATAGCCTCTTGATTCTATTTTTACCATCGGCGTTAGCAAATACCAGTTGAGATCAGACAAAGTCGGAACGATGACCCGCGAAAATCACGTGAAGGTGCAATTTCATCTCATTGGAAAGAGGCTCAGTGTCACAATACTGTGTATCACCACTACATTCCACATCTTGTAGTTGAAGACACCATTCCACGTTATTACGCTGTTTCTTCTGACAATGCTCCAAGGAATTGAAATGTTTTGTTCATTAAAAAAAAAAAAAGAAAAAGTCCATTTCATTATGCTTGATGAAAAATGCAGTTAGTGAATGTGGAACGAAGCCTGTCTGTATATCTGGTATTTACTTGCTTTGTTTTTACTGACAAGTCTTATGGCTAAAAAAAAAAAAAAATTGCTTCTGTAACAGTCTATTACCCAGTGCACACACGTGGTCGTGAAAATTTAGAATAGTTCTTAAAAAGCAACGATGACTTGGAGATAAACAATGGTTGGTGTAACTCTAGCTTTGTGTTTATGTATCTTAAAACCATTCTAGTTTCACTATACATGTAATACATAGGAACGTGTCAAAGACCAATTCAGTGAAATAAAGTTTCGTTTAAGATAATCCATTGTCGTTTTATATAATGTGGTCAAAGCAAGCCCAAACGGAACTTTGGCCATAGTTGTGCTTTGCATGTGAACGCCACTAGAGGGCACCATTTGAATGGCGCTTTTTCAAGCACTACTTTCTCTTGCGGAGTGGGCGGCCATATTAAGTGACTTTGAGGGCTGGTGCAGGTGTTCCTCCGCAGCAATTAAACGAATATAACCTCCCGCTTTTGAGGAAATGTGCTCCGTCTCGACCAGAGAAACTCTTAATGTTCAACGAAATCCAACTTTTGGGCTCTTTAAAAGCTGTAAGTAACAGCACATTTTGTGGTTTTATCCTTTTATTTACGAATTAGACACTCCGAACCACGAATACGTCAAGTATCATTAACAGATGATTAGCACATGTAAGTCTTCGTTCGGGCGCGGCATTTTTAAAACGCTAGTTTTTTTTTTTAACCTTGAAGAAATAAATTGTTGAAAGTCCTCTAATAATCCGCACCTCGTTTTAAACCAAATCCTTAGTACTAAAGTTGACTCTTTTTTTTTTTTTTTTTTTTTTTTTTTTTTTTGCTATTAGCAAAGTTCAACGGAAGTGTCGTTTGTTATTGTAGAACCGCATCAAGATACTTTGAGCTTCACAGTTTTGCTCCCATCGCACCATAATTTTGAATTAGGCCGATATCAGTGACAAAAGGCAATCATTAGTTTTAGTTATTAAAAGTATAAAAAGAGGCCAAAATGGATTTCGATGACAATGGATGTTTGCGATCACGTGATGGAGAAAAACATGCTAATCAAAATATCACATTGAATCTATTTTATTTATAACTTAATTTTGCCGTCACCGATGTTAGGCTGTCTTTATTTGCCTTTTTTTTTTTAAATGAAAAACAAAACAAAACATGTGACATGTTGCTTTTGTGTCACCAAAGCTTCTGCTTGACTAAAATGCACGTGGCTGTTCAACTGGGTGCTTGTTTTTTTTCTCCTCTCTCAAACCAGCCAACATCTACAATGAACAACAGTGGACCGACTTATCCCCTTGCCTCTTTGTATGTCGGCGACCTGCATCCAGATGTTACGGAGGCCATGCTGTACCAAAAGTTTTCTCCTGCTGGGCCAATCATGTCAATCCGTGTGTGTCGTGATATCATCACGCGGAGGTCCTTGGGATATGCTTACATAAACTTCCAGCAACCAGCGGATGGTGAAGTTCCATTCTTTTTTTTTCTTTCTTAGTTCCTTAACAATCTCTTAAGAGCAAAGCCATGAAGTTATTCCTCATTGACAGAAATGTCTGAAAACAATACTGAATTCAAACGGTTTGCAAATTCAGTATTTGATGTCATTTCGATCAAACATTTTTTGGACTTTTAGCGGAGTGTGCTTTGGATACAATGAACTACGATGTTCTGAAGGGACGCCCGATCCGAATAATGTGGTCTCAACGCGACCCGGGCCTCAGAAAGTCTGGCGTGGGCAACATCTTCATCAAGAACATGGATGACACTATTGACAACAAGGCATTGTATGATACCTTCTCAGCCTTTGGCAATATTTTGTCTTGCAAGGTGAGTGCCGTGTTGCCTTTTGAATTGATACGTTGTAGGGCTGGGCGATATTGGAATAAATAATAGTCACAATTATTTTGATTGCCTTAAAGTCACGACTAACAAAAGCGATTATTCATTGAGCTCAAAATGTTGCAATGAAGCTATATTAATGAAACACATTTTTCACAGATTGGAAATAATTTGTTCCCTTTAGTATTGTTATATTGCCTGTGTGTGTTCCTAAAGTGTTTTGTGATTTTAAAATGGAGAGAAGCTAAAATTGAAATTGCCATTCAATTTTGATGAATTGCCCACCCCTAAGTCCAAGTCTTAAATGCTGTTTTTTTCCCATCGAGGTTGTTTGTGATGAAAAAGGTTCAAAAGGCTACGGCTTTGTTCACTTTGAGACTCAAGAAGCCGCAAACCGTGCCATTAAGACCATGAATGGAATGTTGTTGAATGATAGAAAAGTGTGAGTACAATAATAGCTGACTTCCATTGATCTGTCAGCTTTGTAATAATTCACTTTGAGCGCGCTGATGTTTTTTTTTTTCCAGTTTTGTCGGCCACTTCAAGTCCCGCAAGGACCGAGAGCAGGAGTTCGGCAGTAAAGCCATGAAATTCACCAACGTCTACATAAAGAACTTTGGCGAAGACTACACAGATGAGAATCTAAAATATGACTTTTCTGCATTTGGTGAGGGTCCAAAGTAACTTTTGCGCTTGCTATATGAGCTCAATCTCTGGATGCTTCTTTCAGGGAAGACTCTGAGTGTACGCGTGATGAAGGACGAGCAAGGTTGTTCACGCGGATTTGGCTTTGTCAACTACGCTAACCACGAGGATGCGCAAAAGGTAGCGTGGCAAGTTTCTGTGGCCAGTTCATGTCCATGATTTTACTTCCTCTCTAGCTTTTTGGTTGGTTGTTTAATTGTGCTGGTATGTCCATGTTCACACGTCAACAGGGAAAAAGCAACTCAGCAAAAATGGTGAGACTGCAATAATAAGCTACGTGGTTAGCAAGATTTCGACTTGTTAGCTGATGGATGGAGACGATTTGCTTTTTCTGGTTTCATGTAGCTATTTTGCCAGAGTTCCTTTTTTTTTTTTCTTAACCTGTGGCTTTGAAGAAAATGAGAAGAAGCTGATGCATCCAGTCTTTTGAAAGACTCTAATCAATGGTGAAAGGTGATAAAAGTGAATTTGAGCAAGCTCACAAAATGAAACGAAACAGTCATTATTAAACCACAACTCGACGGACGCAAGCAAAGTGGCTGCTGTGTGATTGTTGAAGCAAAATCCTCTCGGTGACACATTTTCGTTTTCCGCCAGGCAGTGGAGGAGATGAACGGCAAGGAACTCAACGGCAAGTTCCTCTACGTCGGACGGGCTCAAAAGCGGCTGGAACGTCAGGGAGAGCTGAAGCGCAGGTTTGACCAAATCAAGCAGGACCGCATCCAGCGCTATCAGGTACAGTTGATGATTTCGTTGATTTCAAAACATTGCCATCACATCTGCCTTGGCCGTTAACTTGACGTGTTAAATAGAGGCACAAATGTTAACCGTCTCTTTTCAGGGTGTCAATCTGTATGTGAAGAACTTGGACGATAGCATCGACGATGAGATTCTCCGGAAGGAGTTCTCCCCCTACGGCACCATAACGAGTGCAAAGGTATGTGCTGAGATGAGTACGTCAAACCCCCCCCAAGTGCCAAGGTCCTGTATTGTGCTCGACCTCTCGCCTACCGCAGGTCATGACCGACGGCTCCCAAAGCAAAGGCTTTGGCTTTGTCTGCTTTTCTTCACCCGAGGAGGCCACGAAAGCGGTAACCGAGATGAACGGAAGGATCATTGCTACCAAGCCCCTGTACGTGGCACTGGCTCAGCGGCGGGAGGAACGGAAAGCCATTCTCACCAACAAGTACATGCAGAGACTGGCCACTCTGAGGAGCTTGAACAGTCCCGTCATTGATTCCTACCATCAGACCAATTACTACATGACTGTGCCGCAGGTAGGCCCACGTTGATTTCTTTGGATGTTATTTTTATTTTATTTTTTGTGGTTTCACCTGAATTGATCTCGCAGCAGACGACCACGCGCGGCTTCTATGAGCAAAACGCCGTCAGCAACATGAGATTTGTGCCTCGCTGGACAGGACAGCCGCCGAGAGTTCAGGGTGAGGTGGTGACTCGGGCTCGTGAAACGCCAAAGGCGCAGCTCGACACAAACGCCGCTGCCCGCATCTTTTCAGGTCCGTACTCATCCCAGTATATCGGCGGCCCCGCCCCTCGCCAGGGCTCCACTCCCATCGCCACGATGAGACAGGCTTCGACTCAGGCCCCGCGTGTCTGCAGTTCCACGCAAAAGACAAGTCGGTCGCAGCATGTGCCGGGTGGGGTGTGGGTGGCGCGCTTTTAAACGCACCTTTCTTTGAGCAGATAACATCGGAACCCAGACCGCATGTGGACGAGCTGACCTGTCCGCTGCGTCAAGGAGCGGTCAATTCAAGTACTCGTCGGCGATGCGGAACCCACAGCGGGTCGTTTCTATGCCAGCCATAACCAGACTACAGGTACTCAGCCAAGTCACCAAGCCCTGAAACATCACCACAGCGGCAAGCTTACAATTTTATTTCTTTTTTGCTGTTGCTGGGGGGGGGGGGGGGGGGGGAAGACGTTCACATGCGGCTAAAGCCGATTGAACTTTTGGTCAACTCGTTTCCATAATTGGCCAACGAGCAACCAAATTAAATCTGTCATTCTTTTCTTCGTCTCACCTGTTCACAAATACAAAATGTACAAATTTCCTTAGGCTGTTCCTGCCCCTGTGTTGGAGCCACCCATGCATGCTCAAGGACTGGAGCCACTAACCACCTCAATGTTGGCTACAGCTCCACTTGTGGACCAGAAGCAGCTTTTTGGTAGTCAATCGCTAATATACAAACAAAAATGCTGTGTAACTGCTTATGTGCTATCAAGACAAATATGGATCACAAAAGATGGATTAAGGTTAGCATGTTGGTTTGGCTTTGGAAAAACATTCCAGTTCCTCACCATCAATTTTGTGAATGACCGAATTGAAGAAATATTGCTTTCCAGCATATTGTGCAATGTGCTACAGGTGAGCGTCTGTACCCTCTGATCCATGGCCTTCACCCAAGCTTGGCTGGAAAAATCACTGGAATGCTGCTGGAGATTGACAACTCGGAGCTACTACACATGCTGGAATCACCGGAATCGCTTCACTCCAAGGCAAAAAGTCACACTGCTCCCTGATTGCGCAACATTCAAATCATTCTTTTCTGGGTTCTTTTGGATCAGGTGGAGGAGGCCATTGCTGTTTTGCAAGCTCACCAGGCCAAGGCCTGCTCCCCAAAAAAGGGAGGAATCATTTAAGGTCAGCCATGTTAATTCGGTTAAAGTCCTTTTCTTTAAGTGGATGGATGCTAATGTGACGCCACCCCCCTCCCTCCTCGAGGGTTCATGTCTGATTTATACAGTATTAATTCTAATTCTGTGCAATTCCTTAAAGTTGCTAGCCTGATATCAATGACTGTTATTTATTCAGTGCGCTTCAACACAAATTTTGATATGAAATTATTTGCCTGTTTGCTCATCTGGATGTTTTTTTAAAAGCTAACTATGTAGTTTTCTTTACAGGTGCTGACAGGTTTCTCGAGGAGTAAAATTCATTTCAAAACGGAAGGAAAAACGTATGAGGGCTGGAACTGGCAAGCTGTTTTCTTTTTGTAACGTCTTTTGTTATAATATAAAGTTCACAATATAGGCATTAAACCTGTCTTGAGTCATTTCAACACATTACAGCAGCACTCTGACTGTAAAACAAACCAAACATGGAACATTTCCGGGTGAGGTTCGATTTTTCTTCAGACCAATACCAGCACAATTACTTAACTGTTAAGTATGCAATGATACCAAGTAACCACTATTACCTTTGATACATAACATTTCTATTAAACCAGATGTTAAACAGACATTTATGACAAATACTTTAGTTTCAAAGTAAAACAATTCACTCAGATTTAGGGATCATTTGCAATAAATTAACAAAAGTGCAAAGTAAAACTGACAGTGGCTTGAAATTTTGTTTAACAAATTGCTTCACAAAATACAGGTAAAATTTTTATCGGTGATAGGTCCAGGTGGAACAGTTGAAAATGGTAAATACTGTATTTCATATTCAAAATATCCATATTTTCTTGAGTTGGAAACGTGCTGGAACTCGCCCTATTCAGTTTTTAATCCTTGAATTTCAAGTTATGCTCCAAGCTGTACACGGTTACTCTTCGCTAGCCACAGTGAACTTTATTTCAAAGTTTGGATTTAAGTAAATTGCAATCCTGAATGAACAGAACACATCAAGCAATTGAGTTTTGAAAACGTTTATTGAGAGCCTTCATACTAAAAATGAATTTATGGCTGTAAAAAGTTACAAAGCATTATTGTAGACATTAATATACTTTTGGTATTTGAGACCCTAATTTCCAACACATGTAATCCTGCTATTTGTTTTAAATCAACATGTACTCAAGGTAACAAGCAGATGACAGGAATATTTCAAAAGAACAGACCTGTAGATTTCTTCGGTGGTAGTTGACAGCACACAGCCACAAAGTTGAAAGCAAACTCAAAAAGTGCCCATTTTTAAGGGCGTACAAATGAACTTGAGCCAAACAACTTCAATTAGGCCTTTTCATAAACATTTTAATCAATGCAAAAAAATGTTTACACTGAAGATCACAAGCACGCCTCACTATCGACGTGTCGGCATTAGAAGCTGCTTTGCCGTTACTGAATCCGGGAAAAGGTTGTGGTATGTCGGTAAGGGAACGTAGGCCGCCTTGATCATTTTACCTACAAGACAAACGGGAAAAGACGTGTCCATCGGGAATACTTGTGCTCATTTGGATGCAAACGTCGTGCTGCTGCACGTACCTGCAAACCAGCGTCCGTGAAGCGCATTTACGGAGGCCATTGCTGCCGGTATGGAGGGGCACTTGACGTACACGTTACCCTGCACAAAAACAAAACGGACAGCTCAGCACTACTAAAAGAAGGGTCTCATCTCTGTTTAAAATGTCTTGTAGAATCGAACACAAAAGCTGGTGTTTGTTGAGGAAGTATGACTTCTTCTGCTGATTGTCGATTAGCTGTTGTGGGATGCCACTTTTGCTTGGCTTTTACTCTTTTGTAAAATAATGGATGTTTTTTTGCAGACTTTTTCCACCTGGCTTGTCTCGTCCACGTATGGAGGTGCGTGTGCAGTAACAGTCTGTGTGGGGGAAAAAAGAAAATATTCACACCTGAGCAGAGTTCTTGTCGACATAAATGTGAACGACTCCTCCATGCTTGTTACACTCCTCTATGACATCATCTTGGATCTCGATGGCCCAGCTGGGATCATTTTCTCTAAGAAGAACAAGAAAAAACAAACGTAAGGTCAGCAGTCGGTGGTGACATTGTCGATATTTTCTAACACTTTGACAGGCTTACGCTTGTGGGTTGAAGAGATTGGATAATTGAAGGCAGTGAGTGGCCAGTGGCTGAGAGGGAAGGTTCAACGCTTGGCTTGGTGCAGGAGCTGCAAAAGCTTCATGGTGAGCAACCAATCGTGTGATCAAATTGATTGAAGTGGTCATTGTGACTTACTTGATGGGGGCGCCACGTTCCCGTAAGAGCCCGAGCTAGTCATCTGAAGTGCCTGCTGAGCAGCTGGGGGAATCTTTAGACCAGTTCCTTCAGGACCAAAACACACAGTCAATGCGAGGCGAAAAAAAGAATCCAAACTCCAAATCCAAATATTGCATTTCAAACCTTCAGCGAGTCGCGCCATGAGCTGCAGTCGCCCAGTGGTGCCGAGGTCGATGCCGGTCCGTTCCAGCTCGTCGTTGTCCAGGAAGGAGCTGGCGGTGGACGCGTCCGAGCGCTCCGTGACGTGGCCCACCTTCATCGGCCGGCCGGCCAGCTCAAAGCCGTTCAGTTGCTCCAGGGCCTTTTTTGCGCACTCGGCATCTGCAAACTTGGAAATGAAGACAGGTATTGATCTTTGTCTCAATCCCGCGCATGTTTCTGAAACTTAAGCCCTCGCAGTTACCAACATGTGAAAGTCATAGGTGTGAAAAGGACCTCCACTTACTGATATGAAGCCATATCCTTTCGAGCGTCCAGTCTCACTGTCCATCATAAGTTGAATTCCCTCAATCTGCACCGACACAAGAGAAGGAGTATCATTTATCTGCTCGCACACCAAGCTCCGCCTCACATGTGCATTCAAATCCATTCTGACCCTTCCGAAGGGCTCAAAGATCCCTCGCAGCATTTCCTCAGTAATGTTGAAGTGCAGCGAGCCCACGTAGAGCCGCATGGGACCCGCGCTGCCTTTCTGAAGATTACTGGCCGCCGCTGCGGCAGCTCGATTCTTCTCGGCCTGCCAACGCACGTGTGAAATATTAGCCGTGTCTGTGGAGCATTTTGGAGACGGCAACGTGTGGGTCCCCCCTACCTGAGATGCCTGGACAATGATGGGCACTCCCAAAAGCCGCTGGCCCGTCAGTCCGATGGCCAAGGGCACAGAAGACGACTCCACAAACTCAATGTAGGCGATCCCCTTCGATCTCCGGGAATTGCGGTCTGATATCATTCTCACGTCTCTTACCTACGTGACGAAAGAAAAAAAAAAAAAAGTTCCAGACCTCAATTTTCCCCCAAATTTAAAATGCGAGGTAACTCACTTTTCCAATAGCCGAGAAGAAATCCTCCAAGTCTCGAGCTCTGATTCGAGCGGCCAGCTGCATGCAGAAAACTGTGCGGGCATCTCGCTCCTCTGGTGTTAGGTTGTCGATAGGTTGTCTAAAAACACACAAGAACCTCAATTCACTACAGCCTTTCAAATATCATTGGGGCTGTCTGAGTTCGACCAATATTCCTGCACCAGCATACCAAACAGGAGCCACGATGACACTTTAAGGCAAAAATCCCCCGACTCCTGCGAAATCTGAAGCCCACCTGAGCATAAGCGTAAACAAAGGAGGACTTTGTACCTGATGGGACTCTTCTCTTTCTTGACAGGAGGAGTGCGGCTTTTGGAACGCTTCCGTCTGAAACGAAGATCATTTCATTTCAGTCAGAGTTGCTACTCGGAGAAGTCAGTGAGTTGCAAACTTTTTTTTTCATGACTCGTACTGTTGCGGGTCACCTACATTGGGCTCTTTCTGGCTTTGTAGCGGCCAGCTCGCTCTTTGCTTCGAGAGCGCCGGTGTTCCCGGTTGCGGCTTTGCTTTCTTTCTCGGCTCCTGCTCCTCTTCTTGGCTTTTTTTTTGTCTTTGCTTCGGCTCCGGCTCCTCCTTTTCTTGGAGGCCGGGCTTCTGCTTTTGCTCCGCCTCTTCCTGCGAGCCATTCGACAGAGAATCGGGTTAATGTCGCGTCGCCGCTCGGTTAATTCAAAGCGGCAAAGGCGAAACATACTTCCTGTTCTGTCCATCGTGTCCATTTGCATGAGAAGACTTGACCTCATCCTAAGCAAGGTCGATAGAAGAACATCGTGAGGACGCAGACGTAACATTTCAAGTCGTCATGGTAAAAGGGGGAGGGGTGGGAGCAGAGAAAAATGCAGAAATATTACAATTAAGAATAACAATTCCAAATGTCCTTCTGCTGTGCCTGGACAGGTGTCCATCCCCCCAATTTCGGCCCCCCCCTGTTCTTAACTTGGCTGCAAAGTACTCTTAATCAAAGATGGAGGGTGACCCAAGACAACTTTTAGCGAAGTTCAGGAGGCTCTGACAATTGGCAGCTCTCCTCAACCCTTCCCCCTAATTGCAAGTCGTACCAATGTCACTATTTGTGCCTAATCATGTGACCACGCATGATGCGGGGGGGGGGGCTAAAAGAGATCCTTTGTGGTTGGTGTCAGTCCAGTGATCTTCACCCATTTTCGTTCTTGGACTGTAAGAGCTCGATGCCACCTCTGTCACACATCTTGCCCTGAAGCAAACAGGGATTTACACTTCTTAGTAATATTGACGCCCAAGAAAAAGAAATTGATACTTAAAAAGGAAAGAAAGAAAAAAAAAATCTTCCACAAGATACTGTTATCGTAAGGTTGATAGCGTCTTGACTAATGTATGCCAAGCCACTCTATAAATGAAAGCACTGCTATCTGGTGTTGTGTAGCATGCAAAATGAAGTTGCTGATACACATTCAAGTTGAATGAGGCAAAGAGGCAGTATTCATATTTATAAGCAAAAGAAACACATTCAATCATGTCAAGATGGAACTGGCACAATTCTTAAGAAATCCTTTGCTGATTTACAGGGATGGGTGTACGACTTCAGACCAACTTCTTTCCGAAAGTTTCAAGGCAGTGATACAATCTTACCATCTGTTGAATTGCAGATTATAAAGCTGAATACTGCCAACTTTGCTGGCCTGGTAAGACGGGCCTATCGCTCATTGGTATTGACCTTGTTGTAACCGAATAGGGCCTGGGTGTTTTAGGTTGAATCTCTTTTTAGTCCTACGGTGAACCACAGTACAGCAGTATATGCACAATAACTACCTTCCTTTTTTTCACAGTTCACAGTGGAATCAAAGATGGATTCATGGGAGTAGAGGTGAGATATTCATTAGGGGAGTCTATAAAGAGAGATAGATGCGGATTTATTTATAAACTTACAGCGTTTTTACTCAAACACACCACACAACATTCATGTAAACGGTCACAGTATTATGAACGGCTCAAGAGTAGAACATCATTTCTTTGACCTCTCAACCCACCTTTCTGTATGGCGCCTCCAGCATGGCCTCAACATCAAAATCATCAGCCATGTCGATCCTACAATCAGAGTAAGCTTGTTTACTCGTTTGCACACATGCACCACAACTAATTTAATATTGCACACTAGATGGAAGGTTTAAGGCCTTGTAGACGCCGAAAAAGTCCACACCAGGGTGTGGCGCTTAACGTTAAACGATGTATATCAATTTAGTAAACACGAACGTTGAGCATGCGTCGCCGAACACATGCTACAAATTCGAGAGAGGCTCAATGGCGGTTGTAGCTAGATGCTAACGCTAATTAGCTGCTTGGGGCCCGTTGTGACAACGACCTCGCTTTGGTCTACAACTGGATATCGACACCAATGTAAATAAACGTACGCGTAGGTATATTGCGATAAAAGCAACACAGCTAGCGTAAATGCTTACAAAATTCCACGGTTTCTAGATGCTCATTAAAAAAAAAACAGGAAGCTAACTGCTGTTGGCTAGCTCGCTTAGCAGACAATGACGTTACCGTGTGGAATTGGTGAAAATGAGAGGAAAAGTCAAAATATCAACGCCAGCGTCCCGCTGTAGATGATCTTCTGGGTAGCTCCTCTTCGATAGATCCCACTAAAAGTGGCATAAATAATTTCATTGAATGCCTTACGTAAGACGACTTTTTTTTGGGTTTAGTACACGAAAGAAAAAAACGAGAAGACAGGCACGGTCGTGGCCTATTCAGCATTAAGCGTCGTGCTTCTTCTTCGCCTTGTTTTTAGTTTATTTGGCGCTTGGTAAATCAACGTTTGGTGCATTACCGCCACCTACCGGATAGGACTGCGTTTTTGCCTCACACGTCACATTTGTCAATGGGGTGCTGCATTCATTCATTCATTCATTCATTCATTCATTCATTCATTCATTCATTCATTCGTTCGTTCGTTCGTTCGTTCGTTCATCCACCCATTTATTCATTCATTCGTTCGTTCATTCATACGTTCGTTCGTTCATTTAGCAGCGGCTCTTTTCTAAAACGAAATATATATATATAAAATATAAAATAAATATTGCCACAATCAACGTATCTCGATTAATCGGGTCAAATATGACCTGTTTTGAAATTTGACAGCGATAAAATATTCCCCAATTGTGTTTAAGATCCGGCCCGAATGAACATTTGTGAGAATTGCCTGGATGTTGTTTTCTGCCTCTTTTTATTTATTTTTGGTCACACACACGCGCACGCACGCACGCACTCACGTGCTGTCATAAGTGTTGGACTTTAAGACTGTAAACAGCCACCAAAGTATCGTTTTAATGGGTCTTGAGACATTTCTAAGAAGTGCCAGTGTTTTGCACAAAACATGCACCTGTTGGTCTTGGAATGGTCACGGGGAATGATTATACAGACGGACAGTTCCTTGTACCTATACTGCAGCTATACAGATGTTGGCCACTAGATGTCACTATTGTGTCTATTAACTGGCAAGCTTGCGTTAGGATGGTTACTTGATGGAACTATTGAGACACATTTTGGAATATCATTTTGCACAAGTAGGACGAGCATTTCTGAGGAATTGATAATTGCTGATACTTAATTGATGATATTTAATTAAATATCATCAATATCATCAATTCCTCAGAAATGCTGACAGTAAGCAGTTAAGAGCGAGCATGTTCGTTAATAATTGGCCTCATATACAAGTTCCACTTGGCTGCTAAAGCTGCTATTTCCGTGACTTTTGATGAAAAATTTTGTTTTGTTCTTTAAACGAAACCAATCAAATTCTGGGGGGTAATTATGTAAATCTAAGCAACTGAACAAATAACTACAATCTGGCCCAAATGCTTCTTGTTTTACTCCTTCATAATCGCATTAAGGAAGCATTCGCTACGACAAACATAATACTCCTACGCATAATTGTCTCAAATTTATTTTAAAACATTAGCATGACTCTGAAAATAAATATTACATTATTACGGCAATATATATATATATATTCATGCCCTAACATTATTTTTTTTGCACACTTACAAATTCTTTATCATTATTTCCACAATAACAGTACTGCATGTTAGGCAACAGTTTCCTCTTTATCTGTGTCTTTACTGAGTTTAAGTGGTGAGTAACAGTAAAGCGGCACATCAAAATATACTCTGTCATCAAAACATAAATCATCCGAAGGTGAGCTGAGGTAAGGAATTTTCAAGACTAGGCCTGTGATTATGCCTCCGATGGCTGCCGCTGCTACAGTGGAGAAGATGGCTGCCACCTGGAAGAGAGCCTGTTCCTGAGCGCTGCGACCCAAACCTGGCTGCAGACCAGGAATTAATGCCTGGAGCTCAAGCAACTTGGGGTCCCCCTCCTTTGGGGCTCTGTGCTTAAAAGTGTCATACAAACTCGGCCCGTAGACTTCCTCGCTCGCCATCATTATTGCAAAAATACCAGCGGCGCAAGATATGAGTCCCGTTAGACCGTGTAAATTATGAATTCCACATTGGTCCTGGATTCGGAAGCGTCGTGCCAAGAGGGGGCTCAGGTACTTGTAGCCTAGCATGCACGCGATGCTACCCAGCATTCCCAGGACGTACGCTCCTGCGGGCGAAATCATCATATCGACGGACGCCCCGACTGTCACCCCTCCGGCCAAGGTCACGTTCTGGATGTCGGCCATGCTGAGTTTCCCCTTTTTGTTGAGGAGCGCAGAGAGCGCAAAGGCCGTGATGGTGGAGGAACAGAGGCCGATGAAGGTGTGGAGGACGGCCCTGTGCTGGTCGTCGCCTTTCGGGGTCAACGCCGAGTTGAACGAGGGCCAGAAGACCCAGAGGAACAAGGTGCCCATCAGAGACAAGATGTCCGACTGATAGCTGGTGTTCTCCTTGGCGTGACCTTCGTTGAGGCGTGGTCTGTACAGCACAAAGGTGACCCCCAAGCCAAAATAACAAGCAAAGAGATGAATCAGGATGGAGCCCCCAGCGTCGTTTATCTTCAGATACTTTAGCACCGCCCATTCGGTGACGGCAAATACCGGCACCTCCAGCAGAGCCATGACCAGCAGCTGCAGCGGGCTGGTCTTCCCCAAAACTGCCCCGAAGGAGATGAGTACCACCGCGCAGGCAAACTCCGCATTGATGAGGTTGATCACGCCAAGTTGGATCTTCCCGTCGTGGCTGAACTGGAAGTAGCCCTGCACCAGAATGGCCCATTGGATGGAAAACGTAGCCACCAGAAAGTTGAAAACCATCCCGCCGAATCCATAAAGTCGGAAAAAGGCCAGCAGGCATCCGAAGCCCAGGAATATCATCACCTGTATGTCGGCGAAAAAAGGATAATCCTTGTATAATGCGTTGTCCATGGGCTTGGTTTGGTTGTTTTGAAATCTGGCATCGGCGTGGGGGTCGTAGGTGACAAAAGCGGCAAACAGGCCCACCATCATCGCCTCGGCAGCAAAAACAAACACGGGCAGCCTGAAGCGCAGGCTGCTGGCGCCCGTCGCTTTCATCGTCGGAGGTCTTCGATCAAATGACGCGTCTTTCATTTTAAGCCGGGATGATCGTCAGCGCAGATAAGAGAGGACAACGTTCAAGTCGGCACCTGCTCAAACAAGTGCAGTTATTCAGTAGTTTGAACTTTGACTCCCTCTAATAAAAATGGCTGCACGTTTTTCACGCTTGTTTATGGAGATTTCTTCACTCTTGAAACAACCCACTTTGTGCAAAAAAAAAGAAAAAAAGGTAAAAAACATCCTAAAAATTTTCATTTTTTTCTTTTGCAATACAACCCAAAGTTGGGACATTTAAATTATTGGGTTAGTTACATTTTTAACCCAGTAGTTTTTTATTACAAACTCTGAATTTAACAAAATTCCCACTTTGTATCACGGAATTGATTTGACCCCATTTGAACCTAATCGGTTGAAGTCAAATTCAATACGAAGAAAAAAGTCAAATTCAATAAAAAAAGAAAAAAAATCAATACGTCTGTACATTAAACAGACTTTTCTTTTTTTTTTTCACAGTAATCTAAGGACTCTACTCCTTTCCTTCATCTTTAACTCACTAACTGTTAATTAAATACAATAACACAAAAAAAATTGACACACACTCAGTTTTGTATTTCTAAGTCTAACATGACGTATTTATTTATTTACAATTTACTTTTCTGTACACAACGGGTTTTCTCTCTCTCTCACTTGGGCACACACCCACACACACACGCACACACACACACACACGGCAATGTGATGCAACATTCTGATATCGCAAGCTCAAAGTTTACCAAAAATGACCTTCCTTCAGATAATACGACATTATTAATATTGTCGACTGTTGATTTTTAATCAGTGTGTCAGGTTTTATCTGTATTTACAATGCTGTCTGACCGCTTGCCAACTCTCGACTATATAAATGACTACGAAGTTCACGTGTCTATTGTCATGTGACTTGTGTGCCGCCATACAAACCTTTCAAGACAACAAAAAGGAAGAAGCATTTTTAGATGAATAAATATTGAAAACATTCAAACAACACGATTGTATCGGAGAATGAGAAAAGACCAAACATTCGTCGTTGAGGAATGGGAACGGAAGCAGTAAAGAAATTGCCGCCCGCACGCTTCATCCTTGAGGAAAGTTTTGCGAGGGCAGAACTCGAGGAAAATATATTCGGGATGTTCAGGAGTAGATGGTAATGACCTCACGTCCTCCTCCGCGGACGAGGAGAACCCGATTGAGACCTTCCGTCAGGACCTCTAGGAACTCCATGTCTGGAAGGCAATCTGGGTCAAGGCTGATTCCATCAATTTGGAAGAACAGAGTAGAACCCTGCAAGGATACAATTTTCTTCCCCTCTACGGTTTTTCGGGGGCCCGGGCATGTTGAGCAGAATGAGCTTTGCCTCCTTGGACTTCTTTGTGATGACCTCGTTGAGTCGCAACGCTGTGTGCATGCGCCTCACGTCCGTCTGGTTCCTTGAGACGGAGGATAACACTCAACGTACAGCGGCCATTCGGATTAAATTGGTCTCGGTGGGATACGCTCATACTTACAAGTTTTCCCATTCCCTGCAGCGGCATGGGAGAAGATAATGGTTGAAATATAAAGAAGAGAAGCTAAGTTACTGAATTGAGGTTGGCCTCCTTCGTAGGCTTAACAGGGACCAAATGGCGTAAGGTGACCAGTGTGAATTCATTCAGCGCCATTGACGGATATAGACGTCAAAGATCGATTTGAACTGGTTTGAGACAATCACTTGTCTGTGTCTGTGTGTTGGAATTATGACTTTCACCACAAATGTTCATATTTTAACCGATGTTTCAAGTGGGATGTAATTAAAGTCAAATATCAAATATTTATTGATAATGCTTATAAAATGAAATGGATGTAGTTCACTACGATTCTAATCTATGTATGTGTATGTCATGTTGGGTTAGACAAATAATGTTTTGAAATTGAAGTCCTTTGAGATTTCTTTGAAATCTAAATTGCATTATAAATTATATGTATTATTATTTTTTTTTTGTATTTATTATTATTATTTTCATTATTTTATTATTATTAAGTCAAAATTTCTCCAAGATAAAAAGTTGTCATATTACAAATTGAAGTCCAAATTCAACAGGTCGGCAGTTGACTTTGTACGACAACCATTATTATTATTTTTAAATATTATTATTATTATTTCTATTATTTCTATTATTTTTAATTATTTTATTATTATTATTATTTTTATTATTGTTATTATTTTATTATTATTAAGTCAAAATTCCTCCAAGATAAAAAGTTGTCATATTACAAAATTGAAGTCCAAATTCAACAAAGGTCGGCAGTCGATTTTGTATGACAACCACTCACGGTTTCATGCTGAATGGGTCTTTGCCCGCCTCCGGATTCTTGCCCTTATTGTCGGTCCAGGTGCTTCCGGCAGGGGCAGTCAGGCTGGTGGGGCTGGCCGGTGTCGAGGCGTTCTTACTGTGGATGAGTTGCGCCTGGTGGGGACACGCACATTTTCACCCAATGAAAAAAAGAAACTGACAGCTAGAAGATCGTCTGTACCTCCTCTTCCGGATGTTCGGCCACTCTGGCTCCTTCGTCAGTGCTGTGTTGCGAACGCGAGGCCAAGGATTTTTTACGCCGGATGGACCCGCGAGACGAATCTGTGATACTCTGGATCTGTAACGATATGAAGCAATGCCATGGAAGCTTTCCGGCCTAACTGCCAAACATTCAAGTCACACAAAAGAAAGCTTTTTGTCACACGCTTACCTCTCGCTCCATCTCATTCTTGGTCAGATGCATCTGCTTGAGGATCTGGGAACGCTGTTCCATCACCAGTGTCTTTTCATACGTGTAGGCTGAGATGTCGCCGTCGTGCTAGGATTGGAAGGCAAGTGGAAAGATGAGGACAATATAATAGCACAAAAAACCAAAGACCACCATCTCACCATCTCCACCACTTCCACCTGAGCATCAATACGCAGGTGATAGAGGAACGTCAGAACGTCCTTTTTCATCTGAATACTGTTGTCATCCAATTGAGCCACGGTGAAAATGCGCATCTTGCACTTCCTCCACACCTGCGGAGAAAGAAGAGTGCAAGATGAAGACCCTAAAAAAAAAAGGTGGGTTTGCATGTGTCACCTTATGCTGACGCAGCAGGAAGGGCAGAAGCATCAACATTCCTCCGTCGTGGACGATCCACCACACATCGATGTGGCCTTCGGTGAAGCGCTCGCCGTTGGACGGGTAGCTGGAGATATTTTTGGGAACCAACAAGGCCAAGCTGGCTACTGTGGTCTCCCGGACCACCTCTACACAGAAACATTAGGAAAAGACAGCAATGAAGAGCAACTGGGCAAACGTAGAAAGTTCAGAAACCTTCAAGCTCGTAATTCGACTTGCCAATGAAATCTCGGAATTGTTGTTGGAACTCGGGTTGTTTCCAGTTACGTGGCCAGCTGACCATCACAGTGTTGTGCTTCAAGCCTCCAAGTCCTCCAACCTGGATCAGGTGGGAGGTCCCATCCCTCAGATTGGAGGACACCACCACTTGGGGGAAGCCCTTCACCTTCTCTGTCTCCATCAGCTTGCGTAAAGACTTTAAAAAAAATAAATAACGTTAGACAGATTCTGTGTTTACTTGCTGGGATGTGTTTTGAGTGACAAAGACCTGGTCTGCCCTTTGGGCCTCTGTATAGTTGTCAAGGAACTTTCCTTGGACCGAGGTGCCAACGATAGTCAGGCCCTTCCCCGCCTTCAGCTGATTGGTTAACGAGATCAGACGAGGCTGCTCGACATTCTGCTCGGCGTCCATGCTGACGAGGACCAGGATCTGAGGCCTGGGTGGAGTGATCAACACATTGAGGATCCTTCTCACCAAATGATGGCAACTTAGCGTGATTGGGACTGACCTCCAGTTCTTGGTATGTGGTGGACCTTCTTCCAACCTCATGAGAGCGAATCGAGCAGCGCTTAGAGAGATGCCGCGTATCCCGTCGCCCCACTCTTTCTCGGCGCTGTCACACAGTAATTTATTCGTTTAGCGTGTTTTATTTCATGACGGACGTTTCCAACTTGCTCCGTCTCCCAGTCCAATGAAATGTAAAATGGCGTTTGGAGAGTGTAGAAAAGGTTGATTGAAGACACATACACTACCGTTCAAAAGTTTTGGGTCACCCAGACAAGTTAGTGTTTTCCATGAAAGCTCACAAGAAGTTTCAAGGGTTTTCAAGGATTTTCTAATCATCAAAATTAGCTAACACAATGGACCATTAGAACACTGGTTGCTGGAAATGGGCCTTTATACATCCATGTAGATATCAATACAGTGATCCCTCGCTATTTTGCGTTTCGTTTATCGCGGCTTCACTACATCGCGGATTTTTTTTCCAAATTAAAAAAACATTTAAAAGTCAAAATAAAACTTCTAAATTGAGGAAACATGTGTCTAACCTTTAGGACAATGTAGTATTGCTCCAAATGTTCGTTTACATTCCTTTAGAAGTCCGTTTTCGCGTGTTAGCACGATCGCGAATTAGCATCTTTCCGCTAACTCGTTAGCCTGCCCAGTACTTCTTGTTGGTGACCGTACTTCGCGGATTTCACTTATCGCGGGTGGTTTTTGGAACCAATTATCCGCGATAAATGAGGGGTTACTGTATTTATTATAATTATCATGAATTAGAACAGATATTAATGAATTAAAAACCAACTAGAATAGACATTTACCATATTAACAATGTATAGAATGTATTCCTGATTACTTTAATGTTATCCTCATTGAAAAAATTGAGATTTTATTTAAAAAATAAGGATATTTCTAAGTGACCCTAAACTTTTGAACGGTAGCTTTTACTTACCCACAAAATTCAATGTATTTGTAGATGCAGGTGGCAATTCCCATGGCAACCATGGCATAATACCAGGAACAGATGAACATAAGCGCTAGGCACAAACTCATACCCAGGAACGACAGAGCCCTGTGGGGAAAAATAAATTGCATTTTTCATCAAATTGTTCTTATCGTTGGAATTTTGCTCACGGCTTGGTAACTAAATCCCATGTGACTTTGGACCACCATAGACTGGTCACTGGGCAGATTCTGAGAGCAAATCTTGTCAGAACTCAAATACTATTGTAATAAATTTGAAACATGTAACGCACCAGTGGTAGAACTTAAAACGCGGCCTCCAATTGGGTGTCCTCAGTAAAGTTTGCAGCGCGCAGGCAAGGTTAACAAACATGTAGCACATCAAGAAGAACCTGAAAAAGAAAAATGACCTGGTTAGCACAAACTATGTGCGCTATGTTTGTCGAGAAGACCAAATTACATCGAGAGGATGGGTGCGACGGCATCCAGAGAGGCGATGATGATGCCGATCTCACAAATGCTAGCCGTGAGAAGGAGGGCCCAGGTGGGCTCCCCGTTGGCTTTACCGTGTCCAAACACCTGCAGGGATCAATAACGAGACATTGGAAAATCGTATCTCGCAGAATAAACATTGTAGTGTCGGAACTCAAATTACTCACTCGAAGAAATGGGATGATACCGTCTCTGGAGATAGCCTGGAGGAGGCGTGGCGCTCCGGTCAGACTCTGTAGTCCGGCTCCGCAGGTGGAGAAAAAGGATCCAAAAACAATAACCCAAGGAGACGGCCATGCCAGAGTCCCAATCACCAGGTTCCCGTTGACTCCTTCGCCAAACCTGAAAGGTGAAGACAAAAGATTGACGGGTTTACCTACACTTTGGAGGACTGCGTCCAACAAGCGCCACGTACTTGTCCCTCAGGACCACACCTTCTATACAAGCACCAAAGAGCACCACACAGGAAATATCTGATTCAAAAGTCCCTTGAGGAATATATGATTTGAAATGTTGAGCGAATAACAACAAAGAAATGCATACGGATTGCGTTTTATAAACTGCGGCTGCTTAGTGAAGGATACAAACAGTAGATGTGGTGGTGATGGCCGCAATGGTGCCGATGGGGATGGACTTCTGAGCATCACGTAGGTCTCCAGAGCGGTTGGAACCGGCCATGATACCTGAGAAAAAACCTGGATTTGTACTGCGTGTTGGGCCATGGCATGCAATTTTAAGAACAACCTGCGCCACAACTTAGACCAGCTTTCTTTCGGCTGTTTTAAAATTCAGCCACCGAACTGTCAAGTGTTCTGTATGTGTGTAAAAACCGGCCAAATTCCTAAAGACGCTAAACAACAATTGCACCTTCACAAAAATCAAGATATGCCATTTTATACTCACAAAAAGCCTTCACACTTTTGTTAATATTATCTGTTCATATGAATTAATATACCTCTAACCTGTGACAGATGGAAAGTAAATTCCCACCAAGAGTGTGAAGAAACTGGTGATGTCCGCCAGCACAAAGCGGTTCGTGGCGGAAGCAGAACTGTCAGGGTCCACTTGGGATGCCAAGCCTCTCTTCTCTACGATCATCCCTTTTTCCAAATAATTACCAAACAGGTTTTCTGGAAGAGGAATGAACAAAGCTCCTCATTTGGATTTGTTTTTTATTTTTTGGAGAGGGGGGGTAATTGTCACCTGCCAGGATCCCACTGGTGACCCCCGGAATGCCTTGTATCTCTGTGACGTTATTGTCGTTGAAGTAGTCGTCGCAAGTAGCGTTGATGTTCTCGGAATCGCAGAAAGAGCGCCACAGTTTGGTGGTGACCGTCTCGTTGTCGATTTCAATCACCTTTGCGCAGACGTCGTATCCCTTGGAGACAAGAGTGCGATTTCCCAGGAGGCAAACCCTGCAGGCAAAGTCAAGGAGATGGACGACACACTCGCACAAAATCCATCATCAGAAATGTCCATTAGACTGACGGGAAGACCGGCGGGTCGATGGCGGTCTTGATGACTCCTGCGTAGACAGCCACGATGGAGAGGATGACACAAGCCAGGAAGACCAGCGCCAGTTTGTTGACATACTTCACCCCCACAAACACCACCAGAGCCATGAGGCTTAGAACAATGGTGCCGTACACCCGCATATTATTGAGGAGGGCCGCCTCTGCTTCCAGACCTTCCAGACCTTCGATCTTGAAGATGGCTGCTTGAGGAATAATATAAATCTGACAGATGGGAAAATGGTTCAAGGCATGGGAAGGAGAATGGAGGAGAAAGGTGGCACAAGGTCATTTTCTCCTACAAATTATGATAGCATCATCATTGCTGACTTACCAGCAAGATTTCGATACAACCGAGGATGTACATGGCACCGGCAAACGTGGTGCCCAAGTAGAAACAAATCCCAACAGCTCCACCAAACTCAGGCCCAAGTGAGCGGGAGATCATGTAATAGGAACCTCCAGCTAGGAGAACAAAAACTCAGTCAGTCAGTCAGAGTGAAATCCGTATCAGCCATTTCAAACACATCTTCTCACCCGGGACCACTCCGTTTGTAGCAATGGCGCTCATGGAGATGGCCGTGAGCATCGTCTGAAACACAATAAAAAAATGTAATTGGAGCAAGAAGAACAAGTCAATTCAAGGAAAGTACTTTGACAATCACTGCCGCAGCTAGGATGTTTTTCTTAGGGGGCGGGGCGCATCTCAGGGGGCCCGCAATTTTTTTTTTTTTTTACAAACCTAAACATTCTTTGAAAACACTGATGATGTTGATTTTGGCGGGTGGGGTGGCAGTGCCCCCGCCGGCCCCCCCTACACTAGCTCCGCCCCTGATGACAAATAACCGACTAATTACCCCTTTCTGTTGTCTAGCCGACTCTGCTCATTTATCTAATAATGCTTGCTGGTAACTCATAAGATAAAAGGTGACTCTGAATCTGCTCTCGCAATTCCCGACAAATCCATTTCTATCCACTGCAGACATTGCGGGAGACATTCTTTTCTAAATATTTCCTGGATTGCAAGGATTTGAGTGGAATTTCAGGAAATGCTCAGTTATATTGCTATTTTGCTGTGTGGTCGCAAGAACTTTATCGAACATAAACAAAAACCTTCATTTTACACCAGCAGCCTGCGACAGATGCAAAGTAGCAGAAGGACACGGTGGGCTTGTTGCTGGCTTTAGTGGCGAAATATTTTTACATCAGGATTTAGCAGGTCACCTTCAGCATCGGGATAATGCACATTAAAATCATGCATGGTAGCTTAAAACGTCATCTTGTGTCGAGAACACGCTTCTGTTATAAATCCAAACGATCTATTCAAAGCTGACATGAATCACCGAAATGTGGAGCAGTTTTTGCCAATCAATATTGAGCCAAGGCACATATTTTATATTAAAAATCGCTCAGCATACAAAAATATTACAATACTGAAGTGGTGAGAGTTGTCTGGTTTCTACTTATCAAAAAATGTGAATTGAATATTTTGGCCTAAAATTCACAGACATAGATAGATGAATTCATAAAATACATAACTTCAAGTCAGTAAATATTTTTTTTATCAATTTAGTCAAATTTGATCATTTCGGCGCAGTGCTTAAGAATGTTCCATGTGCACGTCCACTCACTGTGGAGCAACACATGAAGACGATGATGAAGGAACCGAGCACGCCTCCAATCCCGACCATCCAGGTCATTCGCAAGAAGAGGATCACACCAAAAATATTCTGAATACATGGCAGGTAAACACCCATCAGAGTTCCCAGTTGTGGCGCCTGACAAACACAAACAGGGGAACAACGTGAAAGGAAAATAATGGTCACTTTTTTTTTTTTTTTAATAATAATAATGATAAAAAAATCAAAAAATGAAAAATCAAAAAATTAAAAAATAAATAAATGAATACATTTTAATAACTAACACATTTTGATTTGTCTTTCTTGCTGTGCGGTTTGCATTGACTTCTCTACCTTGACAGTTTTTTTGGACGGACGTGCGCCTTCCTCGTTGTTCTCTGCCTCCTCATGCTCTTTGCTCCCCGTTGGCAAGTTGGAGTAGTTGGCGAGGCTGCTGAGCAACGAGGACACCATCGGACTGGTGTCCATCTCCTCCTGCAAGCACACACACACACACGCATACACACACACACATACACACACGGCTATCCATGTATGCTCTCAGACGACACTTTTGCAGGCCAAAAAATGTCTCCGACCTCAAAGAGGGCCATGTTCTTGCCGTCGTACTGCTGGCTCTTCTCCACATCACAAGAGGCAATGCTGTTAATGAAAGGACTGCTCTCCTTGGGGTTTCCATCACCTGAGACACCAATCAATGACAAGTATGTCTTTAAATGGAGGGAATATAATATATATTGATTACACTCTCATGCACATGACCTTGACTTCATCTCCGCCTTTTGTCAATCCTATTTTGGCTTTTGGGTTGGAAGGAATGCTTGTGAGCGGGCGACAACCGAAAATTGCAAAATTGTAATCAAGTCTGCAGCCATGAACAATATGAAGTGTGAGGATGGACCTTTGCCCTCTTCTGTTCCAGCAGGATGCTCCTTCAACACCTTAAACATTACATTGTCTTACATTGACCAGGTCCAGAGTGCCCCAAGTTAAAACTATTTCTGTGGTAGCGCAGGTTTGAACTTAAAATGCGATGCAGATTTGTAACCTTCATCTGACACGGCGCTTACAAAATGGACATTTTATTCCAGCTTTTAAAAGCTTAATAGGACGTCGGCTCGGGGGGATTATCCAGCAGCTGCCCGAGGCCGCAGGGTAAAGTAAAATTCGACATTTGCACGTGAGCAAAAAATGCACCAATCAGCGAGCTTGAATTACATCAATATTACATCAATGACGTCAGATCCACAAATACCTCATCGAATTTCACGTCTGTTGAGACAATATTGTCATGCAATGGAAACCACTGAAATGCAAAATGGCTGGTGTCGTAGCTCAGTGTGAGGATTAAATGAAACTCCTCATTGCTTTCCGTCTGGATGGCAGACAAACTTTCTCAGTTGAGTGATCCCAGAGACTTGGGAGCGACTTTGGAATATAAGCGAGGCCAAGCCATATTCTCAAGTACTGAAACAAACCAGGACAGAAACCCAAGTGACAACACAGAAGTAAACATGATTTATGACTGGGCCATTTGTTTATATCAGGGGTGTCAAACTATTTTTTTCTCAGGCCGCATTGTAGTCATAGCTTCTTTCGCAAGGCCATTATGACTGTCAACTCAAATAAATATATAAATAATATATTATATACAGTAAAAGCGACGAAACAAACTGACAAATAACTCGTTTTCAAATCAGACGAGTAAAAACTGGTCAAATATTTGAAAAAAAAAATATATTATTAAAAGTGAAGACAATTTACAATTCTAGTAATGACACACGAATATGGTGCACGATTTGTCTTTGCGGGCCACATAAAATGATGTGGCGGGCCGTATCTGGACCCCGGGCCTTGAGTTTGACCCCAGTGGTTTAAATGAACGAGTCGTTCCATTTTTAATTTTAATTTTATTTTATTCATTTATTTATAATTTATAATCGTCACTTCAGCGCAACCTCGTATGCCGAGATTCAAACCCAGAACTTCAAAACTGTGAGGCAAATGCGCTCACCACGTTTTTAATCCGCCATACAGGAAATGGATTGTGTAAAATGTAAATGAAGGGAATATGTCAAGACTTCTGTAATCCAACTTTGACTTTCTGACCTACTCGCTCGACATAGATTAAAGTCACGATTTGACACACTCCACATTCAAGTGGAGTAATTGAAGAGGGAATAAAACACATTGTGAGGATTACTGAACATCTCTGACAGGATTTATCCTCCGCACATTCCATGATGAAATTTTGCATTCCCAGCTGGCTAGCTTGATTACAAGCACCTGTGGCTAAACTGGCTTTTTACTTTCTTGACCCGGACTTGACACCTCTGGTAAGCAGCAGTTTTATTACTCTTTTATCGCAGAGATTAAAGAAAATAAACCTGTAAGTGTTGTTAAAATGTTTGAGCACAAGTGTTGGTAGTTTTCAAATCCATTTCGTTAATGTTGTAACACTGGGACACAGATGCTACTCGTTAGCTTGTGGTGGTTAGCGTTGTTTGTTAGCATTGAGTTAAATGGATCAAGGCTTGATGGGGCTTTTTCCTCATTCATGAAAATTATTACTGGGCAATCGGAGAAATGGATTCTTATTCACATGCTCGTGGACAGCCTTGTGACATCTGGCGAGTTTGTTTCCTTGAAATAAAAGTTGAATCCTGGAAACGGTTTCAGACGTTATTAAAGCAGCGGGTGGTAGCAAACTGTAGGTTGTGTAAGAAAATGGCTGTCTTTCATGTGTATTTCACTCTAACTTTAGTATAGTGTTTGTATAATTACATTTCTTTGGAAACATTTCTGTGTATACAATATATTTTCAATTCATTTTTCATTTGAATGAGTTGCATAACAGTGAAGCAAAGCCTCACCCCTGATCCTACATTAAGTGCACATGCTGCCATTTTATGCTCTTATATAAACGTTGACAAATATTTGTCATTGAAATGACCTTTGCTCTCTTCCACAAGCTGCTGCAGATAATTTAAGGGGCTTTGAACCTTTTGAAAAATTGGTAATACACTAGAATGAAGGTTCTTACGGACTACAGCTTTATTGCTGATCCAACAAAAAATAAAAAAAAACTCTGAGGATGATTTCCTTATTGAGATCTATAATTTTTGTGAAAGGGCAGGTTTTGCAGTCGTGATGTTCAATTTTGGACCTGTTTTTTTTTTTTTTTGTGTTATCATCTGGAGTTTTGCCACATCACATACTGTAGGTTCACCGGCCTTAACCTCCACTCACTCCACTATTTTGAATCCTGAAACTTTTTTTTAGCCTTGAGGTCATTATGATGTATGGAGAACCACAGCTGCCAGGATTAAAAATAAATCAGTGAAAATAAAAACAAATGAAAAGTTCCAAATGAGTGTTAGCAAAAAAATCAAATAAATAAATAAATAAACCCCACAATCTTTCAGTCTTTAGCTAGAAATCATTTTTTCAGGTTTTTGCTTTATTATGTTCAATAAAGATTTGTTTTGCTTTCATTTTTGCCATTATATAAAACAGGTATTTGATCAGGGATGTGTAGACTTTTAATATCTATTGTACCACAAGTATCTTTAAATAAAATGATGTGCAATTATGGATAACAGGTAGGTGTTCCATTCATCTGGTATCGCATAGCAGCATAATTGAGGGTGAAGTCAAGGTAAAATGATCTTCAAAGTTTGGCAGTCGGTTGTTGAACTGCCGTTGGTTCAGCTCTGACAAATTGCTGACTTAACCTTGCAGTCGCTCCAGTCAATCTTATTGATTGCAACCAATTACCCGAGCCTCTCGTGGGATCTGTCTCGACTTTTTATCTCTCCTGCTTCTTTTACTCAGGAATGAATGGAAATAATCAAGGGCCTTCTCCCTGGCGGGATTCATCACGTGTTGGCTACTCCTGCAAAGACTGATTGTGATCCACCCGCATGTCACTGCACCTGGTGTGATGTGCTTCAACCCGTGACCAGGTCAGTTGCTACTTTACAAAACAAATGTGTACTTTCGTTTTGAGTCATGTGATTAACTCTCCTCCAGCACATGCTTTAGTTTGCATTATGGCTGTCCAGACTTATTTTTTCTGAGGGCCGCATACAGAAAAATAGACATGCTATCAGGGCCCATTCATTTTTTAGATGAAGTATGGGGAAAAAATAATAATTTCATTTAAAAATGATATATATATATATATATATATATATATATATATATATATATATATATATATGTATATATATATAAATAAATAATACACGTGCGCACTCACAGGACTCTCACCAGCGTCACTCACCCTGGTTGTTAGGACTCCCCTCTCCTTCCTCGCCATCCGTTGTCATGTTGTTGAGCATCTTCTTTCCGTGGCACACGTCTCAGTCCTAAAGAACGGCTTTGTATCCCCTCGGACTTGCTTGATGCTGTTCAGCAGGACAATTGAGGGGCAGCGGGAGTCAACGGGGGCGAGTTGACCGGCTTGATGACACATGCGCTCTCCCTGTTCCCGTGTGCCACTCGCCCTCAAGTCACTTTAAGCCCAAGCACTACATTCATGCATTCACAAGGTATTATCCCTCTCCCTCCCGTCCTCTCTTTTGGCTCGCTCACGCACCGTCATCCATGTCACCATGAGGACGGGATGCAAAGAGAGCCGCATCAGACGACAGCGCGCCGCCTCCCGAGATTAGACTTTGCTTTTGATGTCTTTTCAAAGGGAAGAAAAGATCCCCCCCCCCCTCCCTGCTACATCACTTGTTATGCATCCTTTTCATTAGTTATTTTGACCCCCACCTCAAATCTCTCTCTTCATATTTCCGTGCACGGCCCTGACCGATTGTCTGTGGGAAGTGCTGCAGGCTGCAGTGCTTGTATAACTCCAAAAAGTCTTGCTCCTTCTGTGTCAACAACAACGACCACGCACTGCCCTCCTAAAGAAACTGAGAAGAATGGTGATGGACTGGCCAAGCAGGTCTCCAGGCCTAAACCCGACAAGGCAACTTCAAACGGAAGCTAGAGGAGCACAAGGTGTGGAAGAGGAACCTGTGAAGCTCCAGGGAAAATGATGCTCAAGATCTCTTGAAAACACACGTTAGATGGAGGAAAGATGAAAACCCAAAGCCTTCGCCCCATGAGCATGTGTGTGTTACGTCACATTGCAGCCATTGCTGCTGTGGTCAGATGATCTCTTAGTTTTGGCAGATGTCCACATTGCCATTATCCCCAATGACCCACCTCGGTCCCTCCTGACGTTCTCTATGTTACTAAGTCCTCCTGCTCCTCTGTGACAACATGAACGCAAAGCTGATTCACGGGAACAACTCCAGTGGGAAAAGTGCTAAAATTGGTCATCAATTTATCATAACTGATTAAAATAGAGCGGCACAGGAAAAAAAAATTTCCTAAAACTGGACAGTATTGTTAATCAGCTTGTAGCTGTTATTGAGTTTGTCGACTCATCGCTGAATTGAATAAAAAAAAACACATTTTAATTTCCACCCCTTTATTCAGAAACATGACAATCTCAAATTTGCAATGCAAAAAATGCGCCAACAAATTATGAATGACTCAAATGAGAAAATAGGCAAACATTGTGGTTGTTTTCCAAAATAGAAGCAAATGTTTTATTTGAATCATTTAATTGTTTCCGCCTCTAATCTTTATCGTTGAAAAAAACTCGGCTTTGCTTAGAGTTGCAATAGCATCGCTGCCGCCTACAGGACTGGAGTGGAACAACTTGCTACCATTGAACGGACTGTGTTTTTGTGACTTCATCTCGCCTTCCACACACTTGGCTGTTTTCCAATTAGAAGGGTGCAATGTAACGCTATCATCACAGAAGCATGTTTGAGCATCTTGATTGTTGCAGCATTCCATTGAAAGAGTACAACAGGCGACAGGTCTAATCTTTCATTTTCTTTTCACTCCTGCTCAGCTCAACAACTTGCCAGAGAAAGATTGTTTTTCCCAGAAAATACTTCCCTGTTGATGAATGAAACCCTTGTAGACCAATAAATAAAAAATGTTGCCGACACGTCTATCCAACCGTTCATCCATGGGAAGACTTTTGGGTGTGTCTGTGTTTTTGTTTGCATTCATCCAGAAGAACGTACGAAGCCAAAGAGTTTTTGCAGCGCAGTAATTATTCTAAAGCGGTTTGATAGCACTAAGGTCGGGGTTCTGTATACACAATTTACAGCTGTAAAGTACATCAACCATGCGTGTGGCCAAGCTTCTCTTCAGCGTGTCAGCCAGAGTGGGTTATTGGCTGGCCTTTGATTGGCAGAGAGCCCGAGATCCATGTTCAACTGGGCCAAGCCGCTTTAGCTCTTAACTCGCCTGCATCTCGTCTGCGGCACATGTGGCTCAGGACGTTGCCGTTCATGCCATCGAGCCCACCTGTGCCGCTTCCGAGGCATTTGCAACACATGCGGCGTAGAATCATACAATTGCAATAAGCAAGCCATGTAAGACCTTTGACTCACACGAACGCGACGGCACAAAGACAATAAAAACACGGCAGTGAAGTTTCCGATGCGCTAATCCTGCAGATTAAGGCCATGGAGCATTGGGCTGAAATCCACTTTTTTTTTTTGTTTTTGTGATCAAACGTAGACTCTGCTTTCAGATGATGGTCCAGCTCCTCTGGCTGCTTGCAGACATTTAACCGCAATGTCACACCTAAAAAAGATGTTTAATGGGTAAGAAAATGTGTATCACTATAAAGTGCGGTGTCAGTGATCATGAAAATGCAGCAGTGGTAAAACAAATTTTTAAAGAATATATATATATATATATATATAAAATAAGAATATATATAATAAAATATGCTATATATATATATATAATTTAAAAAATATATACATGTGTGTGTGTATATATATATATATATATATATATATATATATATATATATATATATATATATATATATATATATATATATATATAAAATTGCTCATTTTGTGTTTATGATCATTTTAAATGTTTGCGGTAGCTGCCAATGGAACTAACTCACCGATGTTTTAACAGTAAAATTACAGCTGACACTTTGACTCAGTTCTAAAGAGGACGAAAATGTGGACAGGTGCAGAACAAAAAATCTTTCATTTATTGCGGGCTCCTTCGGCATTAAGGTATCCCTGAATTCACAGAAAAAAAAATTACAAACAATTGTAAATATTGTTCCACTTAATTTGCACTTGATTTTTGTTCATGAATTCAAAACTTTGTTGCTGGAGGGGGCCACAATTTTCTTTATCAGTGGTACTGGGGGACCACGCACCTCCTAAACTTGCTTACATCCAGGTAAGCACAAAACCTTCTGAGCCCCTCCAACGTTTAAGTCGCCCATTTGTGCCACAAACATTCACAATGACATTCACGCCTGTGAGTGTTTGGAATGTGCTAAAGACACACACACACACACACACACACACACACACACACGAGCTAAATTTGAGATTGAAACCCGGATCCTTTTGTGACTCATGAGGCACATGTGCTTGCCACATGGATTCAAAATGTATTTTCAAGACGTCTATAAACCAGGACTGAGCGTTTAAGTCTTAAGACTGCAGCATGTCAAAATGCTTTCCCCTGTTTTTCATTATTGGCAGCACTCTAATAAAAAGGAAGATTTATGACTCTTTCGAGATATTGTTCTATAAAGACTTCAGCCCCAAGCAGGAAACCCAAAGACAAGTTTCTGTGCTTGGTTTATTCGAATGACACATGATTACCACATTGGGCTCATTTATCATCTTTTGGCCACCTATTCTGAAACAATGTGACTGTTAGTATGAATAATTCATTTGTATTCCAGTTTGGGGATGTTTAACAAAAAAAAATATTTCTCAAATACCCATTAAAGACTAATCAGTCGTTCCCATCATGATGAAAATAGTCATTAAATTGCAATCAGTCCACTTGTAATGAATATGCAAGTCATTCAAGGTTAATTATTGTGCGAGAACTTGGAAAATCCGTGTTCGCTATTTGTTTACTGTTCTCTAGGATAGTTTTAGATATCCCAAAAGTTATTTGAGTACATGTAAAGGAATAAATGTAATGTATTTGAACCCAGCCTCTGCAAATGTGTGAAGAGGATGGGGCTGAGGACGGATCCTTGTGGTGTGCCCATCCATGTGTGTAGTGATGCCACCTGAAATCTTGTTACTAATCTTGACAGTAAGCATGTCTAAGATAGATGGTGGGGTTCAAGTTTAGTCAGTTTATTGGGGAGTCTGCATGGGAGGATTGTACGGTATTAAGTTTCTCCTTGGGATGAAAAATCATCATTATTGACACCATGGTATGTTGTTGGTGAGCTGCTATTTGAGGGAAAAAAACATTATGGATACATGCCGGTCATTGAACATCTGATGAAAGGAATTTACAACATCTGGATCTTATCTAAACAACCGGAAAGAGCGCACGTGAGGTCAATGAATTAAACACAGAAGTGGATTCTCCCCTAATTCATATCATCATCATTTTAAAATAATACACACGTGCACTGGGTGTGTCTGGGCTTTGGCATTAAACACTTCTCAATTGCTGTTACACAGTCTGGATTTCCAGACTGGATCAACCCAGGGCTGTGACATGGGTCATCCTGGCATGCTAGAATGTTGTGCCCTATTTATTGCCTAGACAGGGGTGTCAAACTCATTTTTTTCGCGGGCCGCGTTGTAGTCATGGCTTCTTTCGGAGGGCCATGATGACTGTCAAGCCAAATAAATGTATGAGTTCCTCATATTATATACAGTAAAAGCTACAAAACAAACTGACAAATAAGTCGTTTTCAAATCAGATGAGTAAAAACTGGTCAAATATTTAAAAAAATATATATATTCTTAAAAGTGAAGACAATTTGCAAGTCTAGTAATGACACACGAATTTGATGCACAATTTGTCTTCGCGGGCCACATAAAATGATGTGGCGGGCCGTATCTGACCCCCGCGCCTTGAGTTTGACACCTGTGGCCTCCAAGAAGAGCTACTGCACGTCAAACTTTTAACAAGCGTCAACATGCGCGCTCCAGAAAGGAAGTGCGTCATTAATACGGACAACAGAGATGAACAAAACAATTCGACATACTAATCATGATCCAAATATTTTTTTATCCTGCTTCTATATAACATACACTTACGTATATTTCAAAATATTTTAATTTTTATTATCTCTGTGTTTAACGTGATGACCACTGCCAGTGCGCCCTCTACTGACCAACCATCACTGCCAGTTTGTCTGTATCAAACAGTACAAGAGTATTGAAAAACATAACGTACTTTTTTTGAGTGTATACTGTCCAGTAAGCAAACAAATTTTGGAGTGCACCTTTCCACGACCTAACATTTTAATTCCCACGCATTTTTTATTTGTGGCTATCCATAAATAATATATGTTGCTGTCTTGGCCTTCAACTATAGCTCCACCATCTTTCCGCCATGTCACTTTTGCTGTGATATAACTATAGCCTAAAAATATTCATAACAGTTCATATTTTTTGGTCTTTAATCAAAGTGCTTAAGCAGTTTTGATCAGGAAAAACATCAAATGGTGTAATCCTATTTTAGGAGTCAAATCCTCTCAGCATGATGACATCGCTCGGCTGGTAACATCTGCTGAGTTAACTTGAAGTGCCATGTTGTGACGAGTGTATGACCTGAAATCAACAGTGTCGAAACGTTTTCTTTCAAGGCCTTCATACAAAGAAAAAATGGAAGCAAGGGCCACTTTGGCATTCTTCTCCTTTATTTTCCACATTCAAGTTGTTCATAAATGTATCACAGCTAAAGCTAGCTTTTTAGTAGAATGGCCGCTAAAAGACAGGTCAAGCCTTTTCACCTGGCGTGGTGGTTGTAATGTCATAAAGTAGGCGATAGATGGCGACAAAGATGACACATCCCATTGTTTGAAGTAGAGGAGGAACTACTGTACAGTACTGCACTTGAAGCTGATTACCAGTCGTTGCATCTCAAATTTTTCGTAAAAATCTACAATTTCTGTCTTTTAATGCACCTTGAATAACAGACATTGACCAAAATATAAGCAGCAAAATTTGTCACCTAATCTGCTTGCCTATGTCTTTTTGACACTTATCGTTTCAAACGTTTGCTCTTTTCCTTTCCTTTCTTTCCATTTATGCTGTTCCTTCTCTCCATTCCTTGTTTCAAAACAGGCCTCCACCAGCAGCCAGCGAAGACCGATCTTGTGCAGATGATGCACTTAAAGGAGTCCTTGTATCAATTGCGTTGACCTCCCCACCAAGGTTTGCCTTTTTCTTCAAGTCACTATAAAATTGTCTATTCCAGTCTCATCATGAGACCACGCTTTCACACTCATGAGAGTCACGGGGCACAGCCAATTGTTTGCCAACTTTTATCAGCAAGTAAAGCACAAGTAGCCAATGAAATGCCCAAAGGCAACAACAAAACAATAATTTAAAAGGGAAGTCGCGTCAAAAGATTTCTTGACAATAATACATGTGCTCCCACTAGTATTGACAGGGTATTCTGATTAATATTGCGTTTGCGGAATTGGAATTATGCAGCAAAATCCACCTGTTTTCATCCATCTCAGGCGGTGGCCATTTTGTCACTAGCTGTCAACTGAAAATGACATCACAGGACCTCACCTGATGTCTGGGTTTGGTCATGTGATGTTTGCCAGCTGAGCCCTTAGGTACCCTTCAAACTTTGAGAAAATGATCGGAACTACACAAGCGATTACACTTGTTTTTGTACGATTGTAATAGGAATAAAGAAATAAAATCGTTTCACAAATCCCAACATACAGTATCTCAGAAACATGCTGCTATTACGTGAATGCAAAATGGCCGCCTCATACAGCAATCGCAAACCAAACTCTCTTTTGAGCATATGGAATCTGGACTCAATTTTGAATCCTTTTGAATTTGATCAACAATTCAACTGCGTGCCAAGTACTGTTATCTGAGACAGCCCTCAGTCCTGGCTTCCGTACATTCACTCCTAGTTTCCATGTGACAAATAATTTTGAACCACTTAATACAAGACAGCCTAAGACTCTTAGCATTAACCAGTGCCATCATTTTTCCTAAAGACCCGAGGTTCCAGATGCATTCCATTATCATATCCATCTTGTTTTGAGAGCCACTCAATCTGTGTGTGGGACTTTGAAGTGGTCAATTGGCCTACTACGCATGGAATGTGGGAGGAAACCGGAGCAGCTGGATGAAACGAACGCAGGCACAAGGGGAGAACATGCAAACTCCACAAAGGAATGGACGCGCTAACCAGTGCTGCCGTTCCTTCTCATATGAATCCAAGTGCATTGTTTAAAAACTTAGAGTTATGTCTTAAAAATTGGCCCAGGGTCACGATTTGCTACAGTATAGCACATCTCCAGTTATCTTATCCAAAAGCGGAGTTAGGGTGAACATTTCCCGACACAGCTTTCCCCTCATCTCCTCTATTTGGCACCACCGTCTCCCCGACTGACATGATAAATGCAAAACACATTCTACGTTGACAAAATATTTATTTTACATAGTGATGGTTCTCGTCACCCTTCAGAAATACTGATTACATGACTGATTTTTTTTTGGGCTAAAATTTGTTCGCATGATATGAAACACTTGAAAGACATTTGGGATGACTTGCTGCCCGATTTAAGATGACAGCGCTAAATGTGTAAACGTTTGCGGAGCACCAGCCGATGTCGAGTGCTGTGAAAAGACGACCGTATATTACACAAAAGGCCCCGAGGAATGTTTACATACAGTGTGGCGTCTTTGTAAGCCATGGAGACAGTTTATCAGGTATAGCGTTAAACTGCTGCTACTTCTTTCCACCTTTCGAAGCTTTGTCTAACCCTTGGATGTACTTGCGAGGAATTCCATAATGATCTGAAATGACAGATGAGCCAGAATGTTTACACACAAGAACAAAACACTTGTATAAGCTGTAGAACAGGGGTCTCCAACTCCAGTCCTCGGGGGCCGCATTCCGACATGTTTTCCAAGTTTCCCTCGTTAAACACACCTGATTCAATTATCAGGCTCCTGCAGAACGTGAGGATGAACTGATCATTTGAATCAGAGGGAACGAGGGAAATTTAGAAAACATGTAGGAATGCGGCCCCCGAGGACTGGAGTTTGAGACCCCTGCTGTAGAACATGTTCCAAACCTAGCAGTAAATGTCCAACTTGTTGAATCTGGTTGCCTTGAATCTGGACCAGGACTTTGTCTTTGGCCCCCGGGACGGCCTGCAGGACCGAACTGGCTTGAACTCGGCGCTGCAATGCAATGGCGACGGCAGAAGGATCCAAAGCGTATACCTCCAGGTTTTTTATTACAGTCACCTATATGTAGCACATGGAAACCATCAGAGTTAAATCAATCAGGGAAACAGTTTAAAAAAAAAACCAAAAAAAAAAAAAAACGCTGAGAGCAGCAAATATGTACACTGAGAAACAGTGTTTCGAAAACAAAGCATGGATGTCAAACTCAATTTCCAGGGGAACGCATTGGAAGAGGATATTTTAAGACCAAAACAAATCTATTTTAACTTGACCACAGTTGCAAAAGACAACAGTGAATTTCAAGCGTGGACATAATGAAAGGGTATCAATGAATTGGAAGCTCAGGGATGGTGGTCACCTTCTTATTGGATCCTCGGGAAGCCACAGAGACATCAATGGGCTCAATATGTCCCTTCTTTATTTGAGGTGTTTGTCCAGGAAATGCGATTTGATAGCATTCCTGCATTCTCCCCAAGGTTCTGTAACAGAGAGGTTTATGTTTTATTTATTCGCATATTCAGAAGCAGGGTAGAAGATATATATATTTTTTTTTATCTAGAGTTTCATTAAAATGATATGCTAAGGCGGTGAACTTTCATCTCATATGCATCATTTACTATAATTGTTTTATTACTTACAGATCTTGTTTGTTTAATAAAAGATGATTTAAGAATGATTGTCAATATGGGATTAATTTTTTCATTGTAAAGTGAAATGAAGATACAAGCCCTTGCTCGGTGGATTTTGTCGCTTTGTCTTGCGAGCAAAAATCGGAGATGAAAGTGTTCACAGCAATTCAACTCGCAACAAAAGCAGGAGAATGAATGAATAAAATTTACATGAAGTACAAGTCAGTCTTATGAGTCTATATTTGTGTAACTAATGGGCAACTGTTGCTGTCTGGAATTTTTACGTAACTAGGTGAAAAACATTTTGTTCACTTTCATTTGAAACAAACCAAAAACAAAATCTGCAACCAATATAGTAGTAAGCTTTCCATCCAGGAAGTCCGTCAGATTCTGGATCTGTTGATAATCTTTTTTTTTTTTTTTTCTTGTGGCAGAAATCTTAAGACATTGTCCAGAGAAGTAGACTGTTCGGCATCACTGTAAATTAACGAAGTCAATGAAGACCCACAAATGGGTTCAGGGACAGTTAAGAGGGAAGTGAGGGAGGGTCATGTTTTTAATAAAAAACAAAACAAAAAGACCATGCATTTGTTTCACAATGCAAACTGCTCCCATCTTAATAATGGGACAATAAGTAGTGACGGCAGCAATGTGTGGCATTTCACCCAGCTGGGCTAAAATACCTTGCTGCCATTTTACTGACAGTTATGTGGCCTGGTTTGTCTTCTTAAAAAAAAAAAAAAAAAAAAAAAACTGTGGATGTGAGACTTTAGTTGTCGCAATGTAAAATCCAGTATGTTACCTGCTGAAAAGCTCGTCCCACTTGAGCGTCTCTACGTCCTGGTACTCTGATTTCTCCAGCAAACAGTCACACAGGGTTGGGTTGATTCTCACGTAACTGTTTGGAAGATAACAAACCGGCAAAAAATGATTGCCTGGTTTCCAGCGTTCAACTGGATGCAGGGCACATGTCCGGCCGGCTTGGGTCTAATCGCTATCATCTCGTAGCGCCGATTTAGGTGGCACGTGAAATAAAAAAACATGATGTGGCCTGAAAAAGAACACAAGTGCCTCTTCAGAGTCTGAGTCACATTGTAGCATTTGATTTGATTAAAGCGATTATCACTTGGCCCGGGGACGTGAACTCTGTTGTCCTTCACTTATACCGAACCCCAAAGCAAGCAGTGGCCTTATTATGGCTCAACTGCCAATGTTTATTATGGACTGCCAGGACCAAAAGTTTTGTTTCACTCTTGCCTGCTGACTAAAGGAATGGAATGCAAATACTTTTCTATCATTCACTTGCTCAAATCAAATAAACAGCATTGTGTGAAAGGTTTTTGATGCGCTTCTTACTTTTATTGGTTTCATCCACCAGGTCGTTGTTCTTCACATACTCCGTGACGATGCTTCTCACCTCCGTGGGCTGCAGTGCCACTCCTTTCCTGTGGGAGCGCCAGAGAACATTGTGGGTCAGAGACAAAAGGTGAGACCTTCGAGGCGTCAATCATCGTGTTGACCTCTTGCCGAGGGCTTCGCGAGCTTTGCTTAAACTCCGACGGAATGGGGAGTGATTTAGAGACCTTACGCAAAATAAAAAGTTGAGGTTGCGGTGGTAACTTTATCCCCCTCCCCAACAACCCCCTTGGAGTGTTTTGGGGAGGTTAAGGTCTACCACAGCGCAGCCCAGGCCGACCGCCCGAGTCACAGCCTAATTCGAGGAAATGCAAAACGTGGATGCTTCCTGACATTGGTGGCTGGCAGTGAAAACACACATTTGCACACACCTTTTGTTTGCGTCCTGAAAAAGAGGCTGCAGTCGAGCCGGCACCGAGTATAAAGCGGTGATCTCGGGAGGATGATACTGCGCTTCCGTTTGTGGAACCGCTTCAATGACCGTCTCCACGGGAGCAGAGAAGCGGAGTCTACGAGTGACACGCGGAGAAGCGACAAATTGAAGTTTGTTTTCCCGGGTCCGAGTGGAGCGTGTCTGTGATTGGCAAGCTCACTCTGGGCTTTTCCAGTCCACCTCTACGATGCTCTCCACGCCCTTCGTCAGTTCCTTCACACGTACGAGGCTGTGCTGCTGCTGCATGACGTGTAGGAACTTGGAAAGCTGTTTGAAGATTTGAGTAAGAGGAAAGGTTTGTGGGATTCAAGTGGACTCATAAAGTGACTCATGTGCAGGCTGACACATTCGGAAATACCTTTTTATAGCTGGATTTTTTTATATCTAAGTGTTTACCACTCGGGCTGGGAGGAAGAAGAAAAAAAAATGTGGGGAAAGTAAGTGAATTCCGCTTGTGCACTTTGTGACTAATGACAAGCTTTTTACCAGCAGGAGACCATGTGGTTGCGGAGAAAAGTGCTTGTCAGCAGAGGGAGCTCTGATTTCTTCACCTTACTTTTGAGTGCCAGGAGGAAGCATTGCCAAAGCAAAGCATCCATGACCTCTGTGAAAACAAAACACGACAAGGGTCACATTATTTGCCCCCTTTTCACCGCATTAGCAAATAGCGTTATCCACTTTGAACGACAAAACTTGATCATGTGCTCATGAAGCGGCTCTGTGTGCCTCACAGCGTAGCCTGCAAGCAATTAGCGACTCTCTGAATTTGAATGAAATCTCGCGTGAGGATCAGGCGCATTAAAACAAGAGCGATTATGGCAGAAAATATTCATTCCAAAAGATGGGAATGATCAACAGTTCCAAATAACACGAAAAAAAGAAGACTAGAAAAGCACACGAGAACATCTGACCTATATTTGGTTTGAACCAGAGGCGCTTAAAGCAGGTGTGAGCTGACTCCCACATGAGTTTGAAAGTGATTGACTTTTTATAGTCACTGGACAGTGACGTTTCTTTTGGACCTCAATCTGATACCTTGTGGTGACTTATCATCTTGGTGGGCCTGCTCCCCTTCCTCATTGGCCTTTTCAACTTCTCCTTCCGCCTGCTCAGCAACAGCAGGGCAGGCTTGATCTTTGACCAGCTGGCTTGCTTGATGCTCAGCTTCCTCCTCCTCCTCATCTTCTTCTTGTTCCTCAGCCAGACATTGGTCACCATTCAGATCAGGTGCTCCACCCTCGGCATCTCGTAACGTGGGAGGACTGGACTTTTCTCCAAAAGCCCTGAATAACAAATTAAAGACGACGTGACTTAATATAAAATTAACGTAGTGCTGCCTTGAGAAAAGAGTTTAATTTGTGTACGGCAAAGAGTCAGACATACGGCTCCACGATTAATCGAATTTTAATCAAGATTACAATTTTGTCACAAATTGACCTGATTATTTTCATCCAAATGGGTGCTCAGCTCTGCTGCATATCAAAACAAGCACTTTCCCAACCACCAGGGGCCAAAGGCATGTTTGAAGCTTTATTAATTAATAATGCCTACATAACAAGCATGAAGACCCTGCAGTCTTATGACAGTGGGTTGTGTCGAGAGAACAAAGGAGAGAGCAAGAATCAGAAAAACAACATCTGTTGCCTGAACTTGTTTTGGATTCAGGGCAAGGGACATCAAACAAGATACTAGCATCTTTATTCAGTTAGCTTTGGCTATGTTTTTTAAGTCTTGGGTACATATAAAAACATTAATTTCATGTTTGATCAGGGAGTGAAATTTTTGGTTTGTCAAAAAGTAGTGCAATAAAAGAACTGGTCGGAAAAACAACTCAAAAAGCTCTTCGGGTGTTCACCCCAGCCCCAAAAAATGAAAGCTTTGTGAACCACCAATTAAAGATTCCAACCGTCATGCAGCCAATGGCTGCATTCGATTTGCAAATTTGAAACATTCCCATGTTAAAATTCCAATTTCCTCCCAGATTGAATTAAAACAACTGACGTCAATTTAAAATGTATCTAACAACAAATTTAATTATCGGAATATTTAATCTAGTCAGTTGCATTACCACAAAACTGCGCTTGGGATGAAATGATCCATCAGCGATGCTACCAATGATCAAAATTCCGACAGCAATCACTGAAGCTGTGGCTTGTGGAAGGAAGCCACTCACCAGAGATGATCCATGTACGAGTGCAAGACACACACTCCTCTTCCTTTCATGCCCAAACTTTGCATTTCTGCACAGGAAACCGCAGCGGTGCCAATTGCAACAGGAGCTCTGAAATCATAAAGTTCTGTCAAATAAGCTCTACAGAAAACAAACAAACCAAAAACACATACTTATTATTAACAAGTGTGACAGCACAGGAGTCACCCCGTTTCACATCCGGGAGTCCATCAGAAGGCACTACCACACCAGGAAGCATAAGATCTGTGGGCAGGAAGATGGTTTGTAACTTGTTGAGCCTTCAACAACAACAAAAAAAGCTCTTCAAAATGAAACCTACCAGCTCCTCCGACCAACTTGTGAAGAACAGGGGGCCACGTCCTGAATGTAGGCAGGGCAGCAGGGTAGCGCCAAAGCATATAGACTATTACAATATTGAAAACGCACATTTTAACTGAGCTCCATCACTTTGAGCATTCCATCCTTTCCATGTGGCTTAGCAGGCTTTTTAATCACCTGTGGGATAAAGTTGTTTTTCCATTTCGAAGAAGAGCGGGTTTTTATGACCGACGTATATTGTCACAGCGTCTCCCTTGTGTGTATAAATCTTCACAACATTGAATTCTTCTTTGTTTGGGACTAGCTCTGATAATTCATCAGACGACAGAGAAGGGAAGGCTGCTGCTATGTCAGCCTTGAGCTTCCTCCTGAATTAAATACAGCGTTAGTTGTGTGGGAGAACCCAGTCGTTTACAATTCAATTCATGCCAAAGATCGTTAGCAGAATAATCATGCATTTCCCAAATATGGTGACTGATCAACTGACTTTTCGCTCTTTTTTGGTCACGCAGTTGAGATTAGCAACAAGCAGTCTGTCGCTGTCACTCACCTGTCGGATCCTTTCATTACGATGTTGGATTTAACACGAAACGGTTTGGCAAACATCTTATCAGAAATGAAATATGTGGCGGGGGGAAGAACACCGTAGAATATATTACATGCCAGTAAGGAAATAATGACAATAATAACAATAAAAACAGATTGCAAATGCTGGTGCGTTCCGTTTAACTGTCCGCTGCGTATTTACTTCCGCCGTGAAACAATTGCACGATGTATAGTTCCGCCGGGTTATGGGTACCGAGGCTAAAAATAGAGCACTAATCGACCAGAAACGCTTCCAGACAAAACAACGTGTGGAAGGTATGAGTCATGGGTGCTTAATCTGCATCGAATCTAAATTGGCACCAGTGGTTTTGAGCAACAAATTTGCAACCAGTTGTGGCCTAATGAATTAAAGGTTGTTACGATGCTCATTTGCTCAGATATGATAAGCAATCACATCAAAAACCCAACTCTGACGTCATAGTTTGTGTCTGTCTGCTTGCTGGGCCTGTGAGCCAAGTAGGTAAGTAGTAAAGACGTGTCAAATCGGATGCATTTCACGCTCAGACGTGCGTGAGAAAGTATACGTCTTCAGTCCGGAGGGTCATGTTTTTTTTTTAATTTACTGCCACAAATGTTTGGTGGGTGGGAGAGTGACAGGAAAAAAAAAAAAAAAATCACATGCTCTGACAGTGAGATTTTTGTCTTTTTCTCGTGGGATGCCATCAAACATAGTCAGTGCTGCCACTGTTATCCTAAAAAAGTAACTTTGTCACTTTACTGATGACTTGATTTTAAAAGTCACGTTTAAAAGTCAGTTAGTTTACTGATTACTTGTTTTCAAACTTTGTAAGGTACTTTCAACAAACAAGCAACTCTGCTAGCATAAAAAAAGACAACGGTGTGTTTATTGATTTAAGGATAATGGTTTTATTTAAAAAAAAATAGTCAGTGCGTTCTTTTTTTAGATAACATAAATAATTGTTTTTACATAAAATAAAGTAATTCTGGATTTTACCAAACATAAATGACCTACTTTTTGGAAATAGTGTTTGTAGACTACACTGACAATAAATAAATGTATATAGTTGTTTTTTTTTACCTGACATATTTTGATTTTATTATTGTAATGGTAAAACTCAACAATCCTATTTTAGGTTTACAAATATAAACAACTAGAAAATTCAAGGATCGAATGCATGAGATGAACCTATGTTTCTGTGAATTTGATTTTTTTTTTAAGCTTCAGTAGAAAGTTTGTGACTTGCCTCATCCCAAAATAGATTACAATTTAAGATGAAATATTTTCCCTTTATTTCATGTTCAAAATGAAGATGTTTATTGTGTGCATGTTAGTTCGTAAAAAGGTGTTTTTTCCTTTTTTTTATTGTTGTTAGAAACAAATAGTTTCGTTAACCAAAGCTGAAATAGATGTGTTGATGAATGACTTGGCTCATGACAGGAGATGATAATCAATTAGCATCTTGATTGTTGTCATGCGATCTCACAATGAACAACAGATGACCAAAAGAAAAGTTCTGACGGATATTCTTATAAAAACGCATCTCAGTCTTGACCTTTAAGAACATATAGGTCCAGTGTTTTAGGAGAGATTGAAAATTCTTTGTAAAAGTATGCATGTGTGTCAAAGTGGCCTTGTACAGTATGAGATTTGATTATGTCATTAGAAGATGAATTGGAACAACAGCTGTGAAATCTCAACTTGCACAGAGTCACTGACCCTTTTAATACGCATTATTTATTCTATGGGGGTCAGTGAGGAAGATCGCTGGAGTTCTTAATCCTCTCCAGGGAAGCCCTCTCCCAAATGGGGATGCTTTAGTGTTTTTTTTTTTTTTTTGAACATAGTACTTGTCTACTCAATCGGGCGTCTTCCAGCTTCTATTCTTCTTGCAGATCCCTTTTGGCCAGGTTTGGATCAAAAATCCCAACTTTCCATGTTTAGTGTCCATGGAACCTGTAAATTTCCACATCTGCTTCAGGTCCAGATTTTATTGGTCTGCTTTTCGACTTCAATGAGGGAAGCACACATGGAAGGAGTCACAGGGGGCATTATCTGTGGTGTTCAGTGCAGCAATCAGGAAATGGACCAATTTTGTGCACGATCGCATATTTGCAGGTGTGTGTTCTCAAGAAATATCAAAACGTGGACAGGAGAGAAACTTGAGATATGAGGCAGCTTTATCCAAATGAACTTGAATTTATTGGCTACCCAGCAGGTGAATTTTGTTCCTAAAAATGTGGTATAAATATTTAAGAGAGTTCTTCCACCATTATGGCTTGGAACATGAAAAAACACAACCGTTTTTATGTTTACTCAATTTGACCATCCATGTTTTGTTCCACTAAAGAGATTACCGCAATAAATCACTCCAGAATATAAATAGCGCATTTTGGGGAAAGGTTTATCCAAGCAAAACAGACCAAGAACAGTAAATAGACCACTAACAGTCCATGTTTTGTTCCACTAAAGGGATTACCGCAATAAGTCACGCAAGAATATAAGTATCGTATTTTTGGGGGAACATTCATTTTACCAAAACCGAGACCAAGAACAGTAAAGTAAATGGTGCTAGCTTGTGCCAGTGTCTGTGAAAACAGCTCCAGTGCTTGGCTTATATCAAAGAACATTTTTTCTTGATTATTTATGATATATTTTATTGTTCCAGACTGCTTGCAGAATGTGCAAACCAATGAAATCGCCCTTTCCTCTATATTGCTTCGAACTACACGGAGTGAACCAGAATCATATCAGCATGACACTTGGCAAAATAGTCTAACATTCCAGTATTTTTACGAATCCAACCTGCTTTGCAAAGTGAGTTTTGTAAGACATTGTTTCCAAACTTTATCGAGATAAGGCAACCATTTTGTGCAAGAAAAATCTCAGCCCACCAGCAAAAAAACTAAATGACAGAAAGTAGGAAAGGTGAATTTCATCTTAATTTACTCACAAAATCCTGATTTACCGTGTTTTTCCATGCAAAATGCGCCCCCGTGCATAATACGCACCCTAAAAATGGCATGTCGATGCTGGAAAAAAGCCTGTACCCATGTATAATACGCACCCAAATTTTGACTCTTAAGTCCGTAAACGTAAAATTATTTCAGAAAAAAGATCATCTTTGGGAACAACCGGATGTTATTCTGCCGGTCAGTATCACTGCGCATGCGCTAGCAAACTCGATAGCGAAGAAATGTTTCGGATTTGCGTAGGGTACATTGTGACAGCAAAGGAGCAGGTGATCGAGCAAGCGTCTGATACGAGAGCATTGCGTTCGTATGGAGCGTGTTTGAAGTGAACAGCAGAGACGAAAGGAACAAGGCAAAGTGTTGTGAAATAAAATATTACCTGTAATACGCATTTTGTTATTTGCTGATGGAAACTGCTAATTAAACTGTGAATTGAAACTAATAGGTAGAGAACTGAACTCTCGCTCTTTATATAGCTGACGTGTCTTGCGCATCCGTTCTGCGCATACTGTCATGGCGTATGATATCCGGTCTGCGATGGAGATTAAAAAACAAACAATATTTGACAATAACACACCATCAAGGATTGCACCATCGCATCAAACGATGTGTCGTCAATTATGAATTTTACTGGCTAAGTGTGTTGGGCAGCATGGCTGAATGCGATGCGCGATTGACAACAAACAAGAAGAAAGGTGTGATTTCAAGTTTTATTTCGAGGGAGATTTTCTTAAAAAATTGTTGTACCCATGCATAATGCGCACCCCAGATTCTAGGACAATAAATTAGTTATTATATAAATTAAATTTTGCGCATTATGCATGGAAAAACACGGTAATTTTAAATCTGTGTGTTTCCAATATCTGAACGGCTTTATCCTTAAACGGAACACAAATCTTACATATTCACAGAAAGCCATGACTACTGCGTACATGAGTGGCCGCTTGATTAAAAAAAAGAAATAATAATAATAATAAAAAAATAATTCATGTTGAAAATATTTTATGTTGAGGAGGGGGCAATATTAACATTCAATTCCATGCCTGCAAAGAATAGATACATAAACAGACACAGCACTGAAAAGAGAAAATGTTTGTCAAGTGAGAGTCCAAATATTGATGCGTGATGCTCCCTGATGTTTTCCCACAAATGACTAATGAATCCCAGCTAAATAGATCTTCAAAAACATTTTGTTCTTAAGTCCTTACTTTGTTTTTGTTTTTTTTAGCCAAACCAAGAGACATCAAAATTCCATGCTGAGCTTTGGTTTGATTAAATGAAGAGCTTCATAGTATTGTATAAACTCAAATTATTATTATTATCAAAACATCAAAACTAAATGAAGAAGAGCTTCATAGTATTGTATAAACTCAAGTTATTATTATTATTTGCACACTTGTAAATACTGCTTTTGTCTCCTGCACTGTTCACATACTTTATCACTGCTGCACTTTGTACTTTATAATTATCTTATTTCATATTTTTATATAGAATGTCACTTTTTTTAACCAGCCGAAATACCTCTACATTGCTGAAAGCCGTATGCAACGAAATTTCGTTTTGTACACACCTAGTGTTGACAAAATGACAATAAAGTTCTGTCTAAGTCTAAGTCTAAGTTATTTATTATTATTTATTATCTTGCTTAAAAAATTAATAGGATATAGTATGCGTACATCTGCTTGTAGGTATTCATTAATTAATATGAAATATTAACATTAGTGTGTAGCTTTTAGGGCTTTAATTAATCAGTGACATTCATTATTAATCAGTTAACTGTTTGGCACTCAAGTTACCTGCTCAACTACCTTTCACAAGCTTAAAAATGACATGACATTGAAACATTTTATCCGAAATGTAGTGTTTATTGACATAACAAAAAGATTCAAACTTAAGGAAGTTCACTTCGTGTGAGCTTGAGTTTGATCTACATTTAAGAAACCATAAAAGAGCAAAGTCATTTTTTGGAATAGTTTGTGGTTAACGCCACCTTTGTCTTGCTAAACGGGACCAGGGTCAGTGATTCACCAAGGCACATTCCTTCAGGGCTTCTATTATTGATCCATTGAATGGAACGTTCCAGAATCCGACAACAGGAAATGCCGCAGCTGTATATTCTCCAGTGTCTCATACAGGCTGCACAGTGGGGATCCTTTATGAGTCATAGACGTCATTCACACTGAATAAATCACCAAAGAGTAGTGACATTTTTTTTCTTACTGTGGTCAGGCTCGGCCTACGTCTAGTTTGCGTGTGTGAGCTTTGCTTCCATCATGTGGCACCATGTCAAACAAAAAGGTAAGCAGGTCAAATTGAGGATGTGACTTTTTTTCTTTTTTTTTTGGTCTGGATGATGCACACTTGGAAAAAAAAAAAGCACTGAATCATTCCATTTTTGTTTAACCAGTACAGTTTGCTAAAGGTTTCTATCTTTGTAAGTAGAGAATTCCTGAAGTAGCTTTTCATCCAATTTCACTGCAAGTGGAAACAAAATATTTTTGATATTACCTCTTAGTTGCAGGTATTTATTTATTTCATTCAGTGATTACCAGTGCGCTTTTGATTATTTTGATTCTTTTTTTGGCTAGTTTCATCCAATTTCACTGCAAGTGGGGAAAAAAAATATTTTTGATATTACCTCTTAGTTGCAGGTATTTATTTATTTATTTAACTGTTTAATTCAAAGTGACTACCAGTGGGCTTTTGATTCTTTTGATTCTTTTTTGGCTGATTTTATTTGATTATGTACACCTAGATGTAGCTGCTTTGTATCACATGCCATAATTTGATCACGTCCATTGGTTGCACATGAGTAAAATGTGATTCAAGCTTAATCGAGGCCATTTCCCCAGCTTTTCCTTAGAAATCATAAAATATGCCTGTTAAATACATTTGAATCAAGTGCAACCGATCGCACATGTTTGTATTTGTCGCAGAACTGTTATTATAATTAGAGAAAAAGCAATGAGGCAAAAGGAAACATCCAAATGTTTCAGTTTTGGGAGAAAGTTGATGAGCGATGTCGTGTGATTGATTGTGTGTTGGAAAATTGCCAAATGTGAGAAAGTGGTGTTGTAGATCATATTATAATGCACGTGTTGGCTTTTTGTAGAAGCTGGAAGCTAGAGACATGTTTTCCCATCGCCGTCCTTTGCTCTCTCATTAACGTATGTGATAATGTTCCAGTTCAGTTGCGATGCATGGTGATTCATTCTAATCCTTGTGGACGAATTTTAAAAAGAAATAAACAGACCAAGTCAAGACAACGTTTGGGAATGCAATTGCAACACTTGTACAACACGTCTATTCCGCCTTTCAGTAATTTTCACTCCTTGCACCATTTAGTAAAAATTCATGCTTGTACAAACACATTTTCCTACCAAATCCTGTCAAGCCCTTAGAACTGAGCTTTCGTTGTATGGAACTGGTAGAAACCTCGCTTTTTTTTTTTTTTTTTTTTTTAATTTGCAAATGAGTGTTTCTAACCAAAAACAAAATGTTCTCCAGGGTTTGTCAAAGGCAACTTGACAGTTTCTTCAGTACAGCTAGAATTGTTTGTCCTCAACATCCCGGCCACAAATTGATGAGCTATGTGGTACGCTATCGAGCAAGGACAAAATGTCTTATCGTATCGAATTATATACAGTAAGCTGTCTTTTGGACTTCTCATAGAAAATGAAGTCAAACAAAAATTAGGCTATAAAATGCGTGAAGCGAATCATGTGTTCTTCTCATTACAAATAGACATGATGGATTTGTAAATAAAATGTACAATATGGATTTGCATTTATTATACAGAAATTGTATAGAATCAAACTAATAAATAACTTTTTTGAACAACAATACAAACAATTGATTAGACGATAAACAGAGATACGTTAGTCAACATGTGTAGTGGAGAAATACTTTTAGTGGGCTTGAAATGTATTTGTAATAGGATGCATACACATAATATACGCAGAATTTTTTGCTTCAACAAATGTCCGTCATTGTTCCCCGTCAAAGGGAAACGTTCAGTTAAATTAGTCAGCACGGCAGATTTATTGCAATGAAATGTTGTTTGTTCTTTGTGAATCAACCGCAGGTCCTCACGAGGGCTCGATCTACCGCTGCGGGCTGACAACACTGCAAATACAAAAAAAAATAATAATAAAATAAACCCGGCAGCTATAGATCACACTGAAGAAGCATCGCATGCCCTGCGCTGTTTGACAATTTAAGATCTTCAGGTGTTGGAAAATGAATTCTGCCAGAGACATACTTCTGCGTTGACGTACGAGGGTGAGGTGCATAACCAAAACATTCCTGTAACACTACCGTTATTACTTTCAAACGTTTTCAACTTTTATCCTCCCCTATTGTGGGTGAAAATGCACTTTTCTTTTCTTTATTGGGCCTTTTCCCCCTTTAAAACTTTCCAAATGTGCCTGGTTTTTTAAAACTCTTTTTGCTAGCTTGTGCTTTAGCGACAGAAACAGTTAGCATCTAGTCATGCGTCAAGTGTCCATCATATACGATCGAACCCAGTAATTTTTCCAAATAAAATACTTTTCAGCCTCGGGTAATAAATAAACCGGAAACGTTTTGTTTTATTATTATTATTATTATTCTTTTAACTGTGCGGTCTGCTGCAGCGTGGTCCAAAATGGCCGCCAGCCAGCCATTCGGTCTTTGGCCCGGTAGCTGGGGACCACTGTTCTGAAGTATTTGGCTCAAATGTCTGAGCGAATGACATGTTGCTTTTGGATCAGGCTTGGTCGGTGGTAAATTCCTTCGTCTCATCAGCAGCTTTCAAAGTCAATATTTCAGTTTTTAAATCAGTATTACAAATCAACATAATTAGTTGTTGCTCTCGAAAGGATGCTGGCAATGGAGCTAGGAAACAGGAAAGACCAAATAGAAGATTTATGGAGCTGGTAAGGAAAAAGCCGCCAACTAGGTGGAGTGGGAGGGATAAAAGCCGACGATTACATTTAAGACAGAGAGAATTTTATTGTCCGCTATCAAATCCAGAGAGGAAAATTAGGACAGTGGGTTCTGACGCACTGGAACGTGTCCCAGCCATCATTCCAACTCCTTCATTACAGAAAATGTGTTCTCAAAAATGCCCACAAACTACTTTAACAACTCAACATTAAATTGTAAAACTCGTGTTTTCCCACTCGTTTAAGATAAAACCTTTGCATATACAGTAATCCCTCGTTTATCGCGGATAATTGGTTCCAAAAACCACCCGCGATAAGTGAAATCCGCAAAGTACGGTCACCAACAAGAAGTACTGGGCAGGCTAACGAGTTAGCGGAAAGATGCTAATTCGCGATCGTGCTAACACGCGACTTCTAAAGGAATGTAAACAAACATTTGGAATTTGTCCTAAAGGTTAGACACATGTTTCCTCAATTTAGAAGTTTTATTTTGACTTTTAAATTGTTTTTTAATTTGGAAAAAAAAATCTGCGATGTAGTGAAGCCGCGATAAACGAAACACGAAGTAGCGAGGGATCACTGTAAATGTCTTATGGGAGGAGTCATATCTACTTACATTATTGTAGCTCCATCTCTGTGCCTCGCTGCTCTCTGCTTCAAATGAAATGACAAGATGAATGGGGATAAGCAAAAGGGGGATGTAATCAAGGCACTGTGCATTGTGTTCTTACCTAGAAGTCATATAAGATGCCAATCTGTGACGAACGTGGCTTCTCTGTGATGAAAAGGACATCATTAGTTGAATGCGACGACTTTCAATACAACGCAGAGAACCACCTCATTAAAATTCAAACATACGGTAAGTCAAAAAAGTCTACACACCCCCAGTTCAAATCATTTATAACTTTTCTCACCATTAATGTTACCTATGAATTGTGCAATTCAACTCGGGGAGAAAATAAATCAATATTTCTGCCAGAGGACAAAAAGGCTAAACAAATTAGATCATCTGGTTGCAAAAATCCGTGGCAGTGCCAAAATCATCTTTAACTTTGGCTTCATCAAATTAGAAGACATTTTCCCACATTGTTTGTCAAGATTTAGTGTGTGTGTGTGTGCATCTATAGAAATAGTTGCAACTTATAAGTCACATCAATGGTGGAAAACATTTCAAGATTAATTATCTTGGTGAGTTTTTGTTTTGTATTCATACATTTCAAAACTTGAACACTTGACACTTGAACAAGGGTGTGGTAGACACTTTTCATCCAATGTAAATCAGGGGCTATGACTACTGGCCAGATTTCCACCACACCATCTTTCATCAAACAATGATAAAGATGTCATTTTCAATTCATTGAGTGTGTCTGAGGGAGAGAGAGAGAGAATAGGCAGTAAATAATCCTTTTTATGACTTTGAGACTTTCTTTCTCTTGTTCTCATGCACACAGACACGCACACATAAATTATTTTGTTGAGCATTGAGCGTGAGCTTTGCAAAATATTTACTTTTGTAGATTCATTAGTGGAGCCATAAACACACATAAAAAACAAACAAGCCCTCAGGCAACAATAACGAGCCTTTTTAAGGATAATGACTGAACACGGGTGGTGATGTTTCTCTTGCGGCTTGTTGATGAAGCAAAATATCAAGACCAACCCAAAATCAATCGGTTGTTTGAAGTCTTGTATCATCTCTTTGGAATGTTATCGTTTGGATACAAATGTGCAAAAGCGTACACGGCTAGCCATCAAATGACTCAATTTTCTACATTGACAAAAAGATCAGGACACCTATTTATACTTTTCATCAACTCTGATAAATGAAACCAATCAAAACATTCGCTCACAATACCATTTATAAACCCATTTTGCTCACAATCAGATTAAAAAACAAACAAATGGCAGAATAATGGTCACTGTCTGCCATTTTTTTTTTTCACTTGGATCCACAACCCCACCCAGACATGACAATAATGTAGAATTGAATCCCGGTCAGAAGCTGGAGCGGGCTTCATCTTGTCCCGGAGCAGAAAGTTCTATACGTGACAGAATAATATCAAACTAAAAAGACCTTTTGATTGAAACACAAAATCCCCTGGTTAACTCATGCCAAGAAAGTAGTCGAAAGAAAACGGAGTTAATTCATGCATAATTCTTGTTGGCCCCCGGGCTCCAGCCCAGGTGAGCCCATTGGAAAAGACGGGCCCGCTGATGGGAAAACAGAGCGAGTCAAAGCTGTTGTTTCTTTGGCTCTATTTAGATTCTGAAATGATCCATATGTTTGGATTTCCACGCTGTTCTGGGCTTGCCTGGAGTAAAGCGATAGCAATACCGCTGTAATGTTTTGAAGGTAGCGTTGGTCAGACCTCACAGATCTCACTGATGATTTAAAGCCAAGCTGTGCGATAAAAGACGGGAACTCGTAATTAGGCTGCAATCATTTATTGGAAGCACCTCAAAGTGAATTCTGACCATATGTTTGCGTACGAGAGTCGCAAGTTGAACTTTCGCTCCAAACATCATTCAAAGAGACTCAAGCGGGGCTGCAGATGGGATTGTGGAAGTTGGGAGGATGGAATCAAGCCAAAATATGCCCCGAATGTTCTTTCATTTTTCAATCTTTTATTATTGTGAAATAACTGCCACATGTCATCAACAGGCAACAGTCAGAGGATTTGACTTTTTTGTGTCAGTTAACACTTGCCATGTGCGGCCGTGGGATCAAGTAAATCTAATTTGACATTCCTGCTGTACGATGAGGTCTTAATTATATCGGAATGAAGTTAGTTAAGATGATTTTTGACTCATGAATCCAAGCTGTCGAACAATAGTTGAAATGAAGGAGGGGGCAGACAAAATTTGATCGGTGGATGACAAAAATGATATTTTAAATATGGACAAAATATGTGCAAAATGATGTGCTCTTAATATATTTCATTTTCCATCGTGTAGTTCATGTATAAATGAACCAACCTTTAACAACAAAGTGATAAGAAATCCATGTATTTATTTTTATTTAAATTATTATTTTTAATTCATAATAATGTATTACATGAGATTTATAATGAGTCATAATTTGTGTAATAATAGTTCCAGTAACGACCTCAACTATCAAACAAGCCAGACAAAAATATGATTGCCAAAATAAAACATCACATAAATTTTTTTATGATTAAAAATATGATTGCCAAAATAAAAAATCCATGTGATTTTCATCATCATATTTTTGTCTGGCTTGTTTGATAGTTGAGGTCGTTATTGGAGCTATTACGCAAATTGTGACTCATAAATCTCATGTAATAAATTACCGTTTTTTTCCGTGTATAATACGCAAAATTTAACTAATTTATTGTCCTAAAATCTGGGGTGCGCATTATACATGGGTACAATTTTTTTTTAATTTTTTTCTTTTTTAATTTTTTTTTTTTTTTAATTTTTTTTTTTTTTTTAAGAAAATCATGGTACAACAAAACCAACAACAGGACTGACCGACAAAGACGTGGAACAAAAAGACAGGGTGACATTACCAAAGACAGGAACAGAAACCAAACAGACATCATGACAGTAACACATGCAATGATCCGACGGTGAGCGAGGGGCAGACAGGACTTAAATACAAAACACGTTACAAGAACAATAGTGTGTTTGTACTGTGCTCTGGTCATTTCGTCAAAGAAGGGATAATAGTCCTCTTCTCTTCTTGACTGACAATGAATGTGATAGTTTAATACATACAATCAGCAAATAACAAAATGCGTATTACAGGTAATATTTTATTTCACAACACTTTGCCTTGTTCCTTTCGTCTCTGCTGTTCACTTCAAACACGCTCCATACGAACGCAATGCTCTCGTATCAGACGCTTGCTCGAACACCTGCTCGTTTGCTGTCACAATGTACCCTACACAAATCCGAAACATTTGTTGCGGCTCCGAGTCACGACGAGGGGCAAGTTTTGGTTTCCAAGGGTGTTTTTATTCCTCTTCAACGTCTCTCCCATACAGAGCCGCCTTTTTCACATGTCCGCACGTCACTTTCCTCTCTTTTCATCTGATCGCGGTGGTGCCTTTACGGGCAGTCGGAGAAATCAACGGCAACAAAAAAAAATACATCCAGCCTAGTTAAGACCATACCAAAGACTATAAAAATGGGACCCATTGCCTCCCTGCGTGTGTGACGATCATTGGGACTTAAAAAAAAAAATAAAAATAAAATAAAAATAAAAAATTGGGTGCGTATTATACATGGGTACAGGCTTTTTTCCAGCATCAACATGCCATTTTTAGGGTGCGTATTATACATGGGGGCGCATTATACTCGGAAAAAAACGGTATTATTAATTAAAAATAATAATAATTTAAATAAAAATAAATACATAAATTATATAATAAAAATAATAATAAATTAAACAAAAAATGTGACTAAAACTGGAGTAAATAGAGATGGCTGGGACTAATAAGCGCTTTTTGTTCAAAAGATGAAAACTAAAACGGCTGCCAAAAACAACACTGCCAGACGCAGAACGCAAATGCAAAAGACCGATTTCAACCCTCCCCCCCAAACCCTCCAGGGAACAATAAGAGCAAGCGCGAGCGCTTACTCAACTTGACAAACTGAACAGCGTAATCTCCTACACCTTGACCATAAAATGTTTGAGAACATTTTGTGTCTTTTTACCCTGCTGCCAGATCCCGTATTTCAACCCTATGCATAATTTGACACTAGCAACGTTTAGTGTAATTACGTGTTCTCGTTCTTCGCCCCCTGTCTACATAAACAAAATATAAATTGACTGCAGCTGCAGATTTTCTTTCATTTGATGACACGGCTTCCGCAGCTTCCATTACATTTTGTAAGCCTATGACTAAGTTCTGATTCTCCGGTTTTCGCAAAAGATGAATGTACGTACATTCAGACATTTGAGGACCACGGGCTCTGTTGTAGCATGGTACGCATTATCTTAAATGAGCCGTCTCCGAAAAGCCCTTAATATGGAATGCGCTGTGTAATTGCTCCGCTGCATTCCTCAACAGGCCTTTGTCAACGAGCGCAACCGACACGCCTAGGCACGAGAGGGTCACGTTGCCGATTGGAGTGGAACAGATGATTTGGGTTAGCAAAAGAGAAACACCGGTACCTTTTGTGTGATTAGACAGACGAGAGTAAATATGAGCAGTAGTGCTCCGAAGATGGAGGTGATGATGAAGCCGAGCTTGTACAGGTCTCTCAGTGGTCTTCTCTGAGAGGCCTTCACTGACCTCGTAACATAACTGTCTGTAGAAGATTACACACAATCTGTGATCTCCGAGTAATATGGGAGAAGCCCCGAAAAGATCAATGATCCCACCTGTGCAGGCTTCCGTGGAAGACCCTTGCGGTTGCTCCGTGCTGGAGCCGAACATCTTGGAGTATTCGTACTGGCAATTCCAGTCCAGCGGCGCATCGCTCTTTGTTACCAACTCCAAATATACAGAGAGCACCCTTGAAGCTCTCTGCAGCGCCTCTGTGGGAGACCCTCTATAAAGCACTTCAAAACTCTCGGGCTTGTCCTGGAACAGGAAACATTGCATGGTTTCTGAGATTGGTTCCTCCAAGCTTTTTCTGTGATGCATGTTCTGGTGTTACTCACCTCAACCTCCTCGTTGATCTGAGGAACACATTTTTGCGAGTAGATGTTGAGGATGAGAGCTCTCAAAGACTGAACGTAGCGATAGTTGACCGAACCCCTGTTGTATTTGAAGTGGGTGGTGAGGAGCTCCAATATCCAGGGTAAGGCAGCTTTCACAAAGCAACACTTGCTCTGCAGGTGGAGAATCAAAAAAACACTGTTAGGGAGGAGGACTATTAAAATCAAGGATGGGCCTAATAGCAGGAGTGAGTGTAAATAAGGTCTGTCCGTTGTATGAAAAAAAAAAAATCATCTTGCAGCAATCAAGACCAAATGTTGCCTGATGATTAAATCTCAACTAATTTGCAGCCTCAGTAGGATAGGATAGGATAGGATGGAATAGGACCAGACGGAACAGGATAGGATGGGATGGGATGGGATGGGACGGGACGGGACGGGACGGGACGGGACGGGATAGGATAGGATAGGATAGGATAGGATAGGATAGGATAGGATAGGATAAGGCCAGACAGGACGGGAGAGGATAGGATGGGATGGGACGGGACAGGACAGGATGGGATGGGATGGGACGGGACAGGATAGGATGGGATAAGACCGGGCAGGACAGGATAAGAGAGGATTGGATGGGATAGGACCGGACATGACAGGATAGGATAGGATGGGATAGGACCGGACAGGATAGGACGGGACGGGACAGGACGGGATAGGATGGGACGGGATAGGACAGGACAGGATGGGATGGGACGCGATATGATGGGATGGGATAAGACCGGGCAGGACAGGATAAGACAGGATTGGATGGGATAGGACTGGACATGACAGGATAGGATAGGACGGGATAAGACCGGACAGGATAAGACGGGACAGGACGGGATAGGACAGGACGGGGCGGGACGGGGCAGGATGGGATAGGATAGGACAGGACAGGACGGGATAGGACAGAACAGGACAGGATAGGATAGGATAGGATAGGATAGGATAGGATAGGATAGGATAGGACGGGACAGGACGGGATAGGACAGGATAGGACAGGATAGGATAGGACAGGACAGGATAGGACAGGATAGAACGCTGTGGTGTCCTTTCTGGGAAGTTAAGCTACATCCACACAGACATCCAGTATGACTGTATTTTGCTCAATTCAACATTGATATTGAAATCAGAGTAAAGACCTATCTCAAGAGAGTCTCCAATCTCTCGACTGAATCGAGCAAGACTTGGGAAGCCTGATCCCACAAGAGCTGTATCCTGCCTGTTTTATTTGTCTTCCTGCTGTAACACTCCTGATCCAAACAATCAGCGAGTTCTGTCGAAACCTGGAACGACGCTGATCATTTGAATTGGATGTTGCAGTAGGAAGACTTGGAAAACAGGCAGGATATAGCTCCCGTGGGACCAGAATCGAAGACATTTATTCTGGCTAATGAAATTAGTATCGCTGAATTATTTCAACGGGTGTTTATTTGCTGGACTGACATGTTGATATTTCTCTGCTAGGATTAAAAAAACATTGTAATGTTGATTTGGTCAAATACCCATTTCAACAAGCCTCCACATAAAATAAAAACAGTACCTTACCAAAGATTTCTGTTCTATGAATGTGTAGGTTATCGAGCACCCGCTCCTCAATTGGTTATCCATCTGTAGAGACAAAGTGACGACACAATATTTTCACTACTCAAGTATTTAAGCAGTTTGTTTAAAAGAAAAAAAAGTCCCATTCCTTCCACTCCTCCCAACACTAATCGAGTTAAAAGAAAAAGTACGACCACCCTTGTGTCATTAATTACATTTTAAAATGATTACCAGCATGGGTAACATCAATAATTACTAATGAGCATGTTTGAAATGGAGTTGGTCGATAGTGACACTTGCTTGATTATGACCAACTTGGATGCCTTCATGGGCCCCAAAGTTGGGTATTAAAACCAGATCTCTCTCTCAAATCTCCCACACTGGTTGCGAGTGAGTCACATGCATTTCCGGCGCTTGGCGGGATTCTATTTTTCACTCAACAACAGCCCGTCTCAGAATAGATAAAAAAAAGAGGCTTTATTCTTTTTAGATGCTTTATCTTCTTCTATTTTTTATTTTCACATGTTAACGATTTCTCATTCGACAAGCTCTTTTGTTTGATTCTGCTCGATTTTATTGCACAAACAATCGTGTGTCACCTGATTGGCTTTCTTTCCGCTCCTCATTATAGCTCAGCGGTGTTTCAAATTCAGAGGTTTGTGGTGGAGCTGCACTGCGGGCTCGGGTGTTGCCCGAGGTGTGCGAGGGAATTTATTTGTGCTGTTAAATGTAACCGCTGTGAAACCATCACCAAAGGATCCATTCATTATTTGAGTCCCGTTCTAATGTTATTTTTTAGATTCCTTTCCCTTTTCTATCTCTCCATCTGCTGCATTTGCGTGCACCAAAAGCATCATGTCCATACTTCCTGCCAACGAGTCTTAATCTGATCATTACTCACCTTTTACAGCATTTTTCTTTTAATATATGCTATTTTTCTTCTCCCAATAACGCTCTTTATAAAAGGGATCCCTTTGTGCGTGGGGCCCTTGCGCACAATTTCGCTGACTTTCCCCTGGCTCTGAAAACACCTACCAGATGTTTGAGTGTCAGCAGGTGGTCCTTAGTTATGGAGTGCCTGCATGGTCCAGGGACCTCAGCCATGGACAGCGGGAAGCTCAGGAACATAAGCACACACAGACACTTTACCTGCAACTGACACAATCAAACATTTGATGTTTGTAAACATGAGTTGAAAACATCTGAGATGCAGAATTCATGTACTTGCATGATGTATGAAAGCACTTGGACAAAAATGAATGCATATGTTTCCATTAATGTAGTCCAATTTCTGGGAACGTTTAGTAAAGATATAAAAGATCACTCCAAATGGAAGCATGACCCGCCATTGTTCGCAGCATGAATGTTCATTCAGACAAAATCTCGCGTAATTGTAACGATATACCGACCCCCAAGAAAAACAAGCCTTCCAGGAATGCACCGCATGCAGTTGTAATCATGTACTTCAAGCATGATTAATTAGATGGGTGGTGAAAACAAAGTGAGTGAAGGAAAAAGAGGAAAAGCACCTGCAAATTCTTTGCTGCGCTAGTAAAGCTAGCCATGCTAAGGCCTATCAGGCTACTAAATGAGAAACAAGCAACCTTCACAAGCTGCAGAGAACACATTGGGCAGGAGAAAGTGAAGCCCTCCCGTGAGTCAAACGTTAAAAAAATATATGTTATGTTTCCCACAAACTTAATGCGACAGTATAAATTGTTTACAAATGCATCAGACATGTTTGAACATAGAGTCATTGCATAACATGAATGTGGAGCTAGCGTAAAATTGTTTCCCACGATTCTCCTGTTTTTATTTAATTTTTTCTGTGGAGGGGCGTGTCGCAAAAACCACCAAGTAACCACTTCAGCATCGTCTTGTAAACATATGCGTTTGGATTTGGCCAACAGTAGCTTCTGTGTGAGTTTGCGCATCGTGTTTGTGTTTTGCTGTTCAACAAAGGCATTGCCAACTGCGTCGCTACGAAAATCCCGAGCCAGTTGCCGTTTTTATTTTTGTTGATTTGTTGTGCCATATTAAATGTTTGTCATCTGTGAACCAACAGTAAGGCATTTTATATTTTCCCCTTTTTTTAATTAAAATGGTGGTCCATTTGAAAAGTGTTTGATATTTATTAATCGTAAAACAAAAAATGACAGTCCTCATTTGTACGACTCTTAGAAGATGCTAAATAGTGGTTAGCCATGCTAACTTTGGTTATTGTGATCACTGCTTGTCTGAAACTATTCATGCCAAGCACCACGGGACTTGTCATGAAACTCCTCTTTGTTACCAAAATGTTTTAATATGCGGCCTATAACTATAAAAAAAAAAAGGTCACAGCAAGACAACGGCCTAGCTCAAGCTACCTAGCTAATCATATGTGCCAAAGAGGCCTATTCTAACAAGAACTTTCTTCATATCACAACAGCTCACCAGTTGTGTTGCCTCACAACATGCTTGTCATAATACTTGTCATAAAATGTAGACGTTGGTCCTGAAATATGATCTAGCACCAGTGAAATAAAAACAGTCAAACCGAGAAACGCTTAATATTTGTTCCATTTTACAACAGGCGAGCTGATGGAACGCAAGAAGAGACCGTCTTGGTCATTGGAGAGAAATCGTGTGAGGCTTCAACTAGTTACGACATTCACCGTAACGGTAAATTGGATTTTTAATTGTTTGCCTTTGCTTATTCCTATTAAAAAAATTTTTTTACTTGACTTTCATCCCATATAGGTGACTACTAAAAATCTTTTGTCGTTTAGACAAAACTAAAATTCCCCCATGAGAGATTAATTTCAACCCCGGAGGAAGATTAAATCTTTTTAAAAAAAAAAATTGTTTTTTTTAAAATTCCGCGAAAAGCCACAACAAAGCTAGGCGGTTGTGTCAATAAAAATAACCAACCATGTGAGTGCCAAACAAATCTTGCGCGAGATCTAAGATGGGACAAAACAACCACACAAAATCGTCTGCTTTACTTTACGTAACATATTGCACATCAAATGACCTTTCATTAAAGTTTCTATTTTGGTGTGGCGACTCCATTTTCGTGTGTTGTAAGGACGGAAAATGACCGTCTGCGTTTGATCAAAAGCCTCATTGTGCTCTTGTCTTTGAGGAGAATTGGCTGAACTTAATTATGGTAATTCATGGAAAGAAAGCCAAGTTGTGTTTCTTGCCTTAAGAACTGCGTTTCATTGCCTGTGAACTCCCTAGTTAGGTTACGTGACATTTACTTAATAACAATTCTGTGCGTTTGAGGCGGCCTTTGACAAACTTAGTTAGGCCCTGAATGCTTCATGGATGACTTTGAAATGGGATCAAATACGTCGAAAAGGGTTTTTAGTACACTCAAAATGGGTCATTTTGTCCAAAGGCAGAAGGTTGGGTCTATTTTGTTTTGGTCAATTGGCAGACGTGTTAGATTGTTTCATGTTCTGGCCTTTTCTTGTGTTACTAATTTATATGTAAAATAGGGATGTGAAAATGAAGCTTCAAATGTGCTTCATGAATTCGTTTTATTTTTAAATGAATTTAAGAAGTTGTATATATGTCAGTATACTTTTAGCCCAATCTTGAACAGAGTGCCTTCTAGAGGAATGCAAAACTACAACTGGTTCATGAAGTAAATTTGAAGCTTCATTTTCCATCACTAAAGATCCCTGTATCAGAAATCTGCCTTTCCAAAGTCGATACCGTTGAATAGCGCTGTTGATAGCAATCAAATGAATTACTGCAACTCCAGAGTGATAGTTAGACAAAACCCCCCCCGAATGAGAACCGTCTCAAACTATGCAATGTTGATACTACAATGGTTAACCGTGATAAGAAACATATTGTCAAGTGAAGTATTTGCTTTGGAAAGTAATTCTGGCATGCTATTTATTTTACCGCCAATACATCCACATTATGTTAGAATAACCTTGAAAGACTGGAATGGAGGGATGAGAACATGCAAATATGCTCCGGATGGGCTGTGAACACTCAAGTGATGCTTGGCCATGTGTTTGGTTCTTTTTTTTTTTTTTTTTTTTTAAATCAGATTTATGATATCACCAAGGTGTACGTAATGTTGATTTTTTTTTTATCACCAAGCTGAACCATATGTGCTTTTTATACAAGACTCCTCTTTATTTACAAAGCAAGAGAGTGTGCAAAAGCGGGCTCTCTGTACCTTTGCAGCACTAATAAAAGATGAGATTTATAGCACGGGTATCAAACTCCAGTCCTCGGGAGCCGCATTCCTACATGTTTTCCAAGTTTCCCTCGTTAAACACACCTGATTCAATTATCAGGCTCCTGCAGAACGTGAGGATGAACTGATCATTTAAATCAGGTGTGTTTAACGAGGGAAACTTGGAAAACATTGTAGGAATGCGGCCCCTGAGGACTGGAGTTTGAGACCCCTGATTTATAGTATTGTTCAAAGATGCGTCAAAACGTCATATTATTCTAAGTATGATCACCATGCCACTAGTTTGTTTTCCAGGAAATCTCCTGCCATGCATCACACGTACTTTAAAGTTGACCTGGGCTAGGCTACATTTTCAAAGACCAACATTCCTCCCGGTGTGGTCCCCCGTTCTTGTCGACGGCATTCATTTTAGGACAGCTGGGGTCACCAACATGGTACCCGCCGGCAAATGTCTCACTTCATTCATCATCATTGTATGAAGTCAGAGTCTTCAGATACGGTCCAGTAATCAGACAACAGTAGGCCACATGATTCCAAAGATCATTATCCTCCACTGAAGACACGCTGCAAATACTTTATGGAAGACGCAAGAAAGAGAAATTCTGGTATTTATAGTTTGAGACATAGCGAAGCATTGTATCAATCTTCAACTTCACATTCCAGTGTGAGGGAGTGACGTCACATGTGACGTGTTCAGCATGTTGACTCCTCAACGTTAACACAATGGAGTGTGTCAGCTTAAAAGTAAAATATTAAGGTTTGTTGCTCACGCTGTGCACTGGAGTGTTAGCTACGGTTTTTTCCCATGTATAATGCGCAAAATCTAACTAATTTATTGTCCTAAAATCTGGGGTGCGCATTATACATGGGTACATTTTTTTAATTAATTTATTTATTTTTTGACACGTCAGCTATATAAAGAGCGAGAGTTCAGTTCTCTACCTAAATGCGTATTACAGGTAATATTTTATTTCACAACACTTTGCCTTGTTCCTTTCTTCTCTGCTGTTCACTTCAAACACGCTCCATACGAACACAATGCTCTCGTATCAGACGCTTGCTCGATCACCTGCTCGTTTGCTGTCACAATGTACCCTACACAAATCCGAAACATTTCTTCGCTATCGAGTTTGCTAGCGCATGCGCAGTGATACTGACAACAACCGGTTGTTCCCAAAGATGATCTTTTTTCTGAAATGATTTTACGTTTACGGACTTAAGTAGGAGTAAAAATTTGGGTGCGTATTATACATGGGTACAGGCTTTTTTCCAGCATCGACATGCCATTTTTAGGGTGCGTATTATACATGGGGGCGCATTATACATGGAAAAAAACGGTAGTGTTAATAATGCTACATTAATAAAACTATGCACAGTATGCATTCAAGTTCAAAAAGAAAGTCCCACTCAACCGTGTGACTACAGGAGGTCCCTAAATTGAATCATTATATTTATAGAAAATGTGAATAAAAATGTTAAGTGTGGCCAGTGACAATATGTCAAGTAAAAAAAAAAATTCTTTTGTGTGTATATATATATATATATATATATATATATACACACAAAAGAATATATATATATATATATATATATATATATATATATATATATATATATATATATATATATATATATAAAATGAATATAACTATAGTAAGTCCAAAAGTTTGTCTTTATTTTCAGTAAAATCAAACTTTATTCTTAAATGTCACTGTTAAAAAATGCACTTTCAATTAACTCGTTCACTGCTATTTACGGCTATAGACGTCAAAAATTCATTTGAACAGAAGTGGCAATGAATGAGTTAAATGGCAAAACTGGATGTCGTTTTTATAAACAGGGTTGTTATTATCTGCTGAATGTTACTATTGACTTATCTAACATACTTTGGCAGTCAATAGACTGTAATGTAACTACGTTTTGTAAAGTGCTAAGTTCCATTTGTCAGGGTAATCATAGCAACAGTGTTTGTTGTGAAAGGAAGACTGTTCAGTCGAGTTGGTTAAAAATCTGTTAAAAACAGTATTGGACACTTTTCTAAGTATTTACACCTTAATCAACGATTGCATGTTAGCACCATTTTTTTGGTCATTTTTCCGAATGATTCTGACTTGAAATATTACATATGTGTATTTTGACATGGACGAGTTATCAAATGTGAATAAGAAGAAGAAAAAAAAAAACTTATTTCCTCGTGCTCAATGACGCCTACTACCAAATGCATTTTGGCAAGTGTGACTTTGAAATGGGTGCCAGATGGACTACATTTCACTCAAGTTAATCATTAAAACATGGTGACAAACACATGTGCTTCACACACTCTCCTCTCAAATATTTTCTGCCACATGACCATCACATTTAATTTAGTTTTTGCAGCAAAAAGGGTAAATAAACGGGTGGCAGACAAACAAATGAATTTATTTGAAGCCCGGCCGACATCTGAGATGGATTAGTCAAAGTCAAAGTCAGCTTTATTGTCAATCCCTTCATATGTCGAGACACACAAAGAAACCGAAATTCCGTTTTCTCTATCCCATTTTAGGACATAAAAGACGAAGTTTTAAAGCCACCGTGGGCCAAACAAAAGCCACTTCATCTTTCTTTCTAGTTGTTTGTGTATTATTAAGCACCCTAACCAACAAGGGATGAGGCTTTCCTACTTTGTCTGTCTCCGGTCTTAAATTTATTTTTCACATTAACTTTAAATGCCCTGCCACAATGAGTTATCAAGTTGGATGTGAAGTGTTTGCTAGAATGGACAATGCAGTACAGCCATAATTGAAAATAATAATAATAATAATAATGATGATAATAACATATAATAATAATTATTATTATTATTAATTTAATGATAAAATTGATGTGATTCATGAAGCAGGAAAAACATCCGAATAGCAACAAAACCCTTCTTGATCGCAAAGCACAAGAGCCCACCTAATAAAATGATCGTAATGTAACACAATTGATCATTTGACCTGCATGTATCAAGTGTCATTAATCACACATCAGATACAATTCAAGTCATCAGCCCACATGTAGAAGGATGCACATGCAAATGCATTGAAAGAGAGAAGCGATAAGTTCTCACCTACCTTAGCCTTGCTCTGAGTCAGGGTTGGCACAAGGAAGGTCATCTGGTATGTGTTTGACAATGGGAAACAAATCCTCTGTCACACACATTGAAGCAAAGCGATTCTTCTCATATATTGAGTTTCACTCCGCAGAAAGGACTCTCCTGCTGGGGGAGTATTGCACGTCGTCATGTGGCGCGCTTCGAAGGCACTGGCTCAAGTGCTCCTCTTGCAGAGTCCAAAGCGAGACTAACCGTCTCAGCGGGCTGACAGCTTTTATACAGACCTCCCATCTCTTGTCTCACAGACAAGATCCATCCGGGCCTTTGCTCGTTTTTTTCATTTTTGCAGTATGTGGACTATAAAATGCATTTTCGTTGACGCCCAAAAATCTTCATGTAAAATTTGCCAATAGCCTTTTTACATTCAAGTACTCTGTATAGAATGCATCATGGCCAAAATGAACATTAAATGGCCAACAGGGTCTGGTGGTTTTCGTGTGGGGACAGAGTTGCATTTAAAGATAATGTCACCAATCTAGGAAAGTCGTAGAAGCCTCACCAGTCAATCTATGAATGGTGCGGGATTATTTGTTTTGTTCCAGAAAAAAATATTTGTGGATATATAAGTTTGCTTGTGAGTGTTATCCATCCATCCATCCATCCATCCATCCATCCATCCATCCATCCATCCATCCATCCATCCATCCATCCATCCATCCATCCATCCATCCATCCATCCATCCATCCATCCATCCATCCATCCATCCATCCATCCATCCATCCATCCATCCATCCATCCATCCATCCATCCATCCCTCCCTCCCTCCCTCCCTCCCTCCCTCCCTCCATCCATCCATCTTCCTGTGGGGTCCCGATGCATTCCCACGATGTGGAGGAGTAGTAGCTCAACTCTTAACCCCATCTCTACTCTTACTCCCTATGGAGGAAATTCATGACATCATCTTGCCTCTGTAATTTCGTTCTTTCAGTCACGACCCACAGCTCATGACCATAGATAAGGTTGGGAACTTACATTGACCTATCAATGAAGCGCCTTTTGGGGTTCAGCTTTCCAAAAAGACCACAAACTCCAAAAAGACCGCAAACCTTTCATCAGTCCGCCTGCTCCATTTTTTCTTTTGTCACAAGAACCTAAGTTGCTTGCAGTCCTCCATCTGGCAGGATCTGGAGGACATCAGAACTTTTTCTGACCATGTGAGATTCGGCGGTGGTGATTTTTATCCCAAAACCTTCATACTTAGCCGCAAGCCATTTCAGCTTGAGTTGAAGATTACAGCTTGACAAAGCCAACAGAACAGAGGAGCCTGATTTCCCGGGAGTTAAAACAGCCTCAGGTTTTATTTCTTGAAAAGGGGAACCACCACTCTAGTCAACCACAACATTCAGGAACTGCTAGCAGCCCTTGAACTGAGGAGCTTTTTAACAACATCAGCTACCTCAAGGCCGAGACCGAAAGAACCGACTTCGAAGAGGTCTTCAAAGTGATCTTCCTGCTGACTCACAATGTACCAAGTCGAGGTCAGCTGCTCTCCAACCCCGTAGTGTAAATGACGACTTCCTCCTCCCAAGAACCCGGTGGAATAGAATTCCACAACCACCAAAGCCGCATTCCGCTTGATCAGTCTGTACGCATCAGCGACCTCCCAAGTCCCATAGTCCTCCCAATCGCAGTTTTCCAGATCTAATTGGACACATGAGTAATAAAGTCCGCCAGCAGAACAACTTGTTCTCCTCCAAGAACTCCAAAAAGGTTGGCTACCCTGAGCCGTTGTTTATTGAGAGCTGCAAGAATTGCTTTTATTGAAACGAGTCGCTTGAGTTTGAATTGGAACTCCAGATTAATTCTTCATGATAACTTGATTTTTGCTCTTGCGGTATATTCGTTTTCTGAATATTCGCCAATGAGAAACTTTACCAGTAGATGTAGCTTGGGCCCGGGTTTTGTCTCCTACGTACTTCATATCAAAACAATAGTTGCGACATTGTGAAACCGTGTTGGTTTTTCGTCACCAAACAAGAGTCTCTCGTTTCACCAAGTGGGAACCAGATAAGTTCTGCGATAACCATTGTTCTATAAACTTGGAAATTCTCCTGCTTTTCCTCAACTTCATCACCACTGTTACACAAACATGGGAAATCCAGATCCATAGGGCAAAAACTCTGCCACAGTTTGGCTTTAGCCACAGGTGCTTCGACTCAACCGTCTTGTTTGCTTGTCAGTTGAGTCGAAGCACCTTTGGCTAAAGCTAAACTTTCCGGACGTGAATTTCTCGTCTCTGCTGAAGCAGGGCGAGAAGGGGCTGAATATAAAGAAAATATCGGCTTCTATTTTAGATCCGTATAATCGGTTGTCGGTGCGCAAACTCATTGACTGCCATCCATGTTCAAATGGATTTTTGATCTCCTTTCGCAGCAAACGAGTAAAGGAATGCCAGTTATAATTGCAAAGCTAATAAAGCTAGCTCCACCAGAACCTGTTTAACACTGGAACCGATTTGATGGGAATGCGGCATCACAAAATGAAACATCTGTTTGTGAAATTATCTCAGTGGAAAGCAACCTTCTTTTCAAAAATGTGTCCACATCTGAACTTGCAGGGCAAAAAATATGATCAAGGGCCAGGCACCCTTCTGTTCCCCAAATAGTTTTGTTATCACATATTTGGCCGCAATGAAATTTAAGTGAGAAAGAATAACAGAGTGAACTGAAAACTCTGCGGGCATCTGCAAACGCTACGGGAGCCAGGCGGTGTTGATGCTGCTCAAAGATTCCTGAACGTTTTATCATCCTATCACATTGTGCTAGACCGGTGTAGCCAACTTCAACAGTGGAGGGAGCTTCACTTTTTCATCGGTGTTACTAGCGGACCACATAGGATGGCAAACTTCCTAACCAGATTATTTGTTTTGACTTTTGGCTTAGGTCCATTCTCTCTCCAGTCATGAAATGTTTGGCACTGTTTTTATGCTGGATACATAGCTGGCAAACAGCTAATAGCGTTAGCCGAGGGGCCCAACTGGATGCTACCGTTCAGATGTTTGACCAGAAAATTAAGAAGGGCATACAATATGTGCGTATTTCTGTTTTTATTCAACCATGACTATGACTTCCCAGATTCACGAATACAAAGTATACTTTGACTATTTTCAAATCAAGTGATTTTTTTATTTTTAGGTCACTGACAACATGACTCGCTAGACTTATTGTTCAGACAATATGGATACGTTTATATGTTTCACACAAAGAGGCTATTGGAGTCATGTATGAGACGTTAGATCATGAGCAGTCACGTCCTATGTCTTGAGGCATGCCTAACAAAATAAGTCAAAACAGTTTTCAGTATATAAAAGTCGAATAGTATTTTCTTGTTGCACTCGACTTGGCTTTGAGCCAAGTAGACAAAAGTCTATCCAGCAGGTGCAATGTTTAAGTAAGTCATAGTATCAACGTTGAACACAGCATGTGCCTTGAGTTAAGATTTCTTACATTTTACAAGGTACCATTAAGCTTCTCGCTTTTACGGCTAAAACAATCGCCCTGGGTTAAGGTTTGCGTTGCATGGTTTGTTTTATGACCATTTGCACCTTTGTGAGTCGACGAGAATCCAAACGTGACTTACGATGCAGTCATTGAGCTTTTACGTCGTGACGGTGGGTCAAATACTTTCAGAGAGATTGCCCAGGAGAGAGTGAAAACTCGGTAATGACAGGTAGAGAGATCTTGTAGATTTCAGGTGGTCATCGCAGCTGCGGCTTGGAAATGTACACGATGTCAAAAGTCACACATTTGTGCATGAAGTGAAGGCTGTGTTGAGTTTGAGTCGGAAAAAAAATAGATAGTAATAAACAGATCTCAGTTGAGCATTTTACCGATATTTGCCATAAGTGAGTACCCAGTGATGGCGGGGAGGAAAACCACACATTTGAACAGGAAGGGAAAAGAAGAAAGGAACAAATCCCAAAGCACTTTGCTCTTCGTCAAGTATAAATTATCCGTTGTGGGTGGCTCTACTAGAGGAATGTCAAGTTCAAAACACAGGCCAATGATTCTATCCATATTTGTCCAGAAATAACAATCACAGCTAAGATATTCTTTTTGGGCTATGCCTGAATGTTTTTGGATATCTCCCCATTCTGATAAAGTCGCTAGTTTTAACCTACATTTAACCTACCTAACCTACATTTTTTACTTTTTTGAGAGGGTTTTACATTTTTTGAGAGTGGAGAACCAATCATTTTGAGGACTGCTTGAATCAGTCACAATACAGCATATTTTTATTGCGGACCGACTTGAATAATTGATGCAATTTTTTGTCATAATTGTTGTACTCGTTGTACTAGTTGAGTACAAACTGACATATCCCCCACCTTACTCAAAGGGGAAGTCAACAAACGTTTCCTTGACGATAATAAGTTGTGTGTTTTTTCCATCTCAGAGGCGGCCATTTTGTCACTTGCTGTCGACTGAAAATGACATCACAGTTGCCAGGTGTCAACAACCAATCACGGCTTAGCTTCAGAAAACTGATGAGCTTTCTCTCCAGTGAGTAGAAGCTGTACAAACTTTGCACATGTATGGATATATAATGGATCCACATTCTCTACATTTTTAAACTGTGAATATGTGCTAGTTGGGAACACATGACCGCCCCCCCCCCCCAACCCTACCCCACAAAAAATGTCTCAGATTGTATTGAACCACATACAACAATAACAAAGCTAGACTGTCTGAAATAAACCGCAGAAGATTCACATGATGGAATCAACAAATGGAATTCCCACAACTTTATTTCAGTTTAACATCTACAGGCGAGACACACAGATATGTCTTCTTACAAAGGCTTCATAAATAGAAGGTGTTGAGTGCAACAAAAAAGCAAAGAAGCAAAGCACCATCGGTCCCTCGACAGGCTATACGTGGAGGACGTGCCGACGCTAGCAGGAAGTCGCAAATAGCGTTCCTTAGTCATCTTGTCAGACCGCTACAGCAAAACCGATCCGATTACTGCGACGATCAAATTCGGTGTAGTAGCGGGCGATGAAGTTGGCTCCCAGGATCCAAACGGGACCCGTAGGCGGTGGCACGTCCAAGCCTCTGAAGGTAACAATGCAGACGTCCCCCTCGATCTGGGATTGCTAGAGCCACAGCAGAGCGTCCGTCATTGACATTTGAATGTCACGAGACTTGACTTACCCATAGAATATAATCCTCATGCGTCAGCGAGTACTCGAGGCCACCGAGATGAAAAGCAATACTTGGCAACGTCTTCACAATGTCACAGTTGACTTTGTACTGATAGACGTAAAAAAAAATAGAATTAAAAAAAACATTAGTCATGGTGAGCTGGTCGCCAGGGAAAATATTTTCAGCATGAAACCATTTTGGACGTGTTGAAAGAAAAGAATAATCGAAAAATTTACCCCACTTTCATCCAGTTGGGCTCCGATGCTTTTCATCAGTGCAAAAACGGACGAGGCCGGGCCTGTGATGTAGGAGGAGCCCGTGTCGATCACAGCTGTGCAGCCTTCTTCGCAAAATATCATTTCTGTTCCCACAGAAACACTAAAAGAGTAAATGAACACACGGGCAGTAAACAGATGTTACGTGTCAACTATTCGCACGATTAGGCTGTGAAAACATACCCTTTCATCACAACCTCCCACGTGCCCATCTCTTTGGTCTCCACATAATTGAAGGTTCCGGTGTAGTAGTTTGGGTCGGTGCCACCTAAAACCAGCTCTCCACCAGGAGAATGCTGGGGATCCCTGAAATCAACGCACAAAGAAAGCTATGACTACAAATTTTTGCTCTATTTTTTTATTTGAGATGCCAATAAATTTTCCTTGATTCTTTTTTTTTTTTTTTTTTTTTTTTTTTGCAATGATTTTGAATCTGCCCCTTTTAGATCTCATAATAATAATAATAATAATAATAATAATAATAATTAATAATAATATGATTAATTATTTTAAAATCTATGTCTAAATAACATTAATGAAATAATAAAAAAATAAAAGGAAGATTTTAATACACCCTTATAAAATTATATTATTTATAATATTAATAATAATAATTAATAATATGATTAATTACCGTAATTTTCGGACTATAAGTCGCACCGGAGTATAAGTCGCACCAGCCATAAAATGCCCAAAAAAGTGAAAAAAAACATATATATGTATATAAGTCGCTCCTGAGTATAAGTCGCCCCCCCACCCAAACTATGAAAAAAACCGCGACTTATAGTCCGAAAATTACGGTATTTTAAAATCTATATATAAATAACATTAATAAAATAATAAAAAAATAAAATGAAGATTTTAATAGGGTGTCGTGTGTTAAATATTACTGCCCTTCTTTCCAAGGGTTTGAGACATCATTTGATGGCTTCTTTCCTCTTACTAGAATCATATCAAATACTTTAAGTGTGACAAAGCAGAGGAGATTTTTTGCCCGATATTTTGGCTTAGTGATTTTGCTCTTACTGCTGCTCGTTTGGTTTCTTCAAACATGAAGATGCGGGTCAAATGTTATGGTGACACATGACACGATTGACTTGAATTGGTGATTTTTTTAAGTTGTGCGTTGCGACTGGCTGGTGACCAGTTCAGGTCGACCTTTTTCCTGATGTCAGTTGGAGCTTTGTAACTGCAATCAAATGTTTCATTCACTTTCAATTGAATTAACCACGCTGAGCTATCTTGTGTCAAAAAAATGTGCTGGCAACGTAACAAAACAGAAATAAAGAAATAATAAATTCTGTAAGCCTTACATAGTTTATTATTTATTTATCTCTGTTTTGTTTCTTTTCTGGACCAATGAAAGTGAGACTTCAACTTACCTGCTGTAGTAAACAGAGAACACCTCCTCCTTGAGGACATGTTGAGACATGATGCGGTCAAACACTGGAGTGATCCCGTCAATGGCGACGTTGGGGTAGCCCATCCCTAGGACGCCGTCAAACTTTGCAAAGATGAAGGGCATGGCGGACAAGGAGGTGGCTTCGGCAAAAACCTGGACCACGGGGATTCCACCCACCTTCAAGGACGAGAATGAGATGAGTCTGTAGTTTTCGGTTGGAATATCACTATTCACCACTAGATGGCACATATCTATTTATCTATCTATCTATCTATCTATCTATCTATCTATCTATCTATCTATCTATCTATCTATCTATCTATCTATCTATCTATCTGTCTGTCTGTCTGTCTGTCTGTCTGTCTGTCTGTCTGTCTGTCTCTGTCTGTCTGTCTGTCTGTCTGTCTGTCTGTATACACACCGTATTTTCCACACTATAAGGCGCACCGCATTATAAAGCGCACCTTCAATGAATGGCCCATTTTAAAACTTTGTCCATATATAAGGCGCACCGGATTATAAGGCGGCCCATTTTAAAACTTTGTCCATATATAAGATGTATACATTTGGCCCGCGGGTCGGACTTTGGAGACGACTGCTGTAGTGGCTCAATATTGGTCCATATATAAGGCGCACCTGATGATAAGGCGCACTGTCGGCTTTTGAGAAAATTTGAGGTTTTTAGGTGCGCCTTATAGTGCGGAAAATAAGATATATATTTATATATATATATATTATACATGCGCCATCTAGTGGTAATTGGTGATATTACAACCTAATATATATGATGATGGCGACGCAAATCACGGGCTGCAGATCGTTAACTCACCACAACCACATCCTCACTAAGGAATCCCCGGACGTTCCCCGAGGCGTACTGGATGGAAAATCCTGTTCCATTTTCCATGTAGGTGCGAGACATGGAGGCGTCATACCTGTTGTGAGTAACTGAAAGGTCACAGTTCATTTGAGTCAACCGACGTCACGGGAACCCTGCGCACGCGCAAAACAAACATTTCTCCTGCCACATGCGTGCTTGTTGGTAGACTTACAGCAGGCCGTGGAGAAAGGGGAGCAGCTTTGCGAAGGGATCCACAGATTAGCCGAGCCCGTGTCAAACACCACGTTGAATATCTGAGCTGGAGAACCGATGCTGATTTCTCCATAGTACTGTGTCTATTGGAGCAAAAGAGAAATGGATATTTCACAACGATGACGCCGATAACAGGCATATTTCACGCGATTTGAATTCCTCGACACAGTGTGAACGCAAATGTCTCACATCTAAATAGTTGGTGAGAGGAGTGGGAGCAGTTCCATTGCTGAAGTCTTGCGCGTTCATCTGTGTTAGCTCAGTCAACACCTGCTCCAGAGAAACGCCCATATCCCGCAGCGTCTCCCTGATAGACGGCATCTTCTTCAGGCTTATTCTGGAAGCAGAGCAGACAAGCGGGAAAAGCAATCCTCGTGAGTCAGAAGAAAAACAAACAGCAAACAGACACACAAGAATGATCGTAGTGAGGCCGTATAGGGTGACATGCTAAAATAATGGTCAGTTTGTAGCCGCTAATGAAATACAGACGGAACTGTCTGATCCCTAGCCAGGGAAAGAAAAAAAAGAATTAAGGCCAAGCTGCAGGAAGCAAAAGTTGTAAGCAAAATTACTTCTGGGTTTTTTGTCTTTTGAGCTTTGTGTGATCTGCCCGCACAGCTCTGTTGGATGCGATTTCTACGTAGTAGTAATGATTAAGTTATGTTGCTTTTTTCAAGGAAGTGATTCGGATTGCAATATCTGGCCCCTTTTTTTCTTCTTCTTCTTGTTAATCACAAGGCACTGTTGGAATGAATTCATCTGAATCAGTAGTAGCGATATCAATATCTCAGGGAGGGCCAGCCGCATGGTACCACACTCTTAATGATTCCTTGATTAATTGAAATTATACATATACCTTTTTTTTACAACCTCCCAAAATTCTAAAAAAAAAAAAAAAATGCTGATATGGGTGACAAAATCCTTAAATCCAAAAGATGAAACAATAGTGAAAAAAAAAGAAATAAAATCTGCAAATATGCAAATCACATACCGCAAATATCCAGGGTGGAATGTAGTTTTAAGGTTGTAATATCAACAATCACCACTAGATGACAGACAATTGCTCTTTAACTGCTATTACAATGTGAGTAGGACTAATATTTTTTTGCTGACTGAATGATATGCAGGACCTATTTCAATATTACAATTTGGAGTGACCAAAATGAGTTTTTGCACTTAATGGTTTTTTTTTTAACGTTTTTTTGCTGGCCTTAAATGGTGATTTTTATGCGGAGAGCCCTTTACAATGGAAAATCTATTTTGGGTTTTTTCTTCGAACAAAATAACAAAATAAAAAAATTAAAAATAATAAATTAGTATTAAAACAGTATTTTTGTCATGCATCTGGTTAGAAAGTGCGTGGCTCATTGTGAGTAGCACTAATGAAAACTCAAGACCCCTCTCGCATTGATGTCTGTTTTTGACCTAGTTTGTGTAAAAAGGAATCCTCTTACCTTCTCAAAGTATGACCCGTGCTCATTGCCATTAACACGCCAAGCAAGCATGCCCAATAGACTGTCCACACTGCCATGGCGGCTTCTTGCAGACAGAAAGGAAAATTTCAAAGACAGAAGATTGAAGACAATCAGATCCCCTTTTTCTCTTAATGGTGCGTCCCGCAATGGTGGAACCGAGGCTCTGGCAGACTTGCGTGCTCATGCCACCTGTTTTATACCATCGGCGCTCTCTTCTTCACCCGCAGGCCACGGTGATTCTGGATGGGAGCCTTCCAAGAGGTGACCTCTTGAAAAAAGAGCTGCCCCCCACCACCCCTGGGACGTCCCCATTGGTCACGTAGCCCGTGCTGTGATAACAGGTCCCAGTGGGATGTCTGAACTTTGACCTCATGAATCCCATTTAGCGAGGGGTGTGGGGGGGTTACGTACAGCTTTGCAGATTACTAACATTTAAATGGAGTTTTCAATGGATTCACTTCCAAGTGACTCCCAATTGAATGCATTGACTTTTCATGTGAAAGCTGAAGAGCAAACGTCTGTGAATTCACTGCAAGGTCTTGATTGAGATTGTTGGCAAGTGAGCTTGGCGCACGGTGAGCGTTTCATGATGATTTTGGCCATGTCGAACTGGTGCGCGACGAACTAACACCTCTTGATTCTCAGCGGGTTTTACCCTTGGGAGGATTCCCACAGTATCTGACCTGTCATGTGCTGGTACTGTACTGACCACCCGGTGGAGTGAGCAGATACGGAAGGTTCTCATCGGCCATGCTGGAGGTCAGAGGTCGGCTTCTAAGAAAATAAGATCACAGAGGGCAGACCTTCCAGGAGAAGATAGCGTGGCTACATGACGCACAAGGCCGGGGCGCTTAGATTGACAAATGGCTTTTACTCGCAAAGTGGAGGATTTTATTTGATTCATTTCATGGTGTTCAACAATTAGGAAGATGTGATCTTTTTTTTTTTTTTAATCAGGGCTGGAATTTTCTTTTATTTTAAATAGCAATCAAAGACAAATAATACATGTGAGAAAAAATGACATCACTTTGTGCACCCAGGGAACTTTTCTCTCCACGGCACATTAACGCTGACAAATAAACACGCGCACAAACTCTCTTACTCATAACACAACCGGACCCACTTTATATTTAAGTGTTGGTTTATTTACTTTTTGCCTAGTAGAATATTTCTGAAGCTTTCCACTATTATGGACTGGACCACAAAAATAAATGTCTTTCACAACGTTGAAAGTGCTATAAAAGCTTGAACTTGGTCAACTGATTTGCACAAGTTGGAGTCTGTTCAGAAATCTGCTTCTAATTCTCTTGCTGTAGTTGCACGTCGTTAAAATTGGTGTTCTTCTCATTTTCTAAGAAGCACATTGATGGAAAGTGACAGTGTTTTTTAAATCGAAATTTGATCTGATTTAAAATGGGATTGATGAATTACAAAACGTATAATTGATTAGATAAATAAATAAATTAATATAATAAATAAATACATTTTACATTTTATTTAAAAGCGGAATGAATGGGTCAAAGTGAATTGAAAATTGTTCTATGTAAGAGCAGTTTGATCCATTGTGTGTGTGTGTGTGTGTGTGTGTGTGTGTGGGTGCGTCTGTGTGCGTGCACGTGTGTCAGTAAACTCACACGAGCCTAATCAACCAAAATCAACAGAGTGCATGTGCAAATATTATTTTGGGCGGACTCTCACTTGAGCAGCCTACATGAGGAGCAGCGCACGTGCTACAAGCTAATTGGCGTTCACTTTAAAGTTCAAACAAAGAGTAACAGCCAAAAAAAAAAAAGCTCAGTGCATTTCTTCGAACTAAATAATGTGAGTGAGATCCAAAGATGTCAAGCAATTTGTTTCGAATGTTTTCATCAAGTATGAGCGAAAACATGGCTAACGTAGCTGGAATGGGAGCTCTGCCTATCTCTCCTGCAATTGGGGACAAGCTCACATTTGACACCTGACCTTTGACCCACAAGCTAAATAGATAGCAGCTTGCCGTTTCCCACATTGCCGAGGGAGATCTTAACGTCATTCCCGTGTGGCCTTACACCCCTTGTGAGGCAATTCGATTGGTGGCCATGGGAAAAAGTACAACTCCAGCAAGATAAATTGTATGTCTAATGTTTTTTTTTTTTGTAAGATAACATATGTTATCTTGGAGCCGCTCGCGTCGAGTGAAAACCCAGTCATCGGGATCCCAGATATCTTTAACTGGAGACTGATCCTTGTTTGACCTCAGAGAGAAAACAGTGGTTGGAGTTTAAGAGAGGAGAGCAAAGGTGTTGAAATTGATGCCATAGTGCAAAGCTCCAACAGGTAGGCAGCTGCCAAAACATTTGTATCAAACACAATAAATATTACTGCGTTTGATTTATCTTTTTGTTTTCCATCTTGATAAGAGTGAAGTGAAGCAGAGGTGTTTGGGAAAAAATGGGAGTCAAGAGAAGTTATCTTTCTCAAACAAACAAACCTGATTCACCCCCTCACAAAATGTTTCATCCCAGCTGGCACGACCAAGGAAATATAAAACCTCTCCAAAACTGCGGCAATTATCTCAATATCTAATTAGATGCATATATGTATAAAATTATTGTTGTATAATCATGCTGCACCGTATTTGGCCAACAGGGTGCAGCATTGCATTTAAAAAGAAGGCAACATTCAACAAGTGGACGATGTTGAAGATTAAGCGCTCTCTCATAATCCAGCCTGCTGCATTCTGTAAACAACCACACGAGGGCGTAATAGGATAAGTAAAGCAGACATTTATAGAGCGATTGGCCGAAAGTTTAGGCCCTAAACATTGTGTCAGCAATCATTGTGCGATCCGTAAACGGTCAAATAGCCTGACAAAGGAAACTGTTGGTATGTATTTAAAGACCACATTGAGGCATGACAATTGGCACTAATTTGGTTGTTTATTTTTGTATTCTCTGGTCACCAAGACGAATCAATACGACATTTCACTTGCTGGTTAATATTTGACTCTTCTGGATTGATTGTCGACTCTCAGATTATTGCCTCTCCCAAAACAAATACAGTGCTGAAGGAAACTATTTATATATGGGCAGTTTGAACTCAACATAAAAAAATGTGTGGCCCAAGGATATATCAGGAGGTCTGCAAAAACTTCCATGAAAAATCACAAAAGTCAATTAACACTCCTGTCACGTGGTAGCTCCGCCAGTGGGTATAGCACAGTATTACAACTGGGCCATTGTATGTGATACACAATGCGAGACCTGGCATCTGTCATTTTTTATTGGCTTGATCAAAATGGACCATTGATTAAATAACCATGTGATGTTAAATCAACTTTATGAACGTTGTCATCTTTTCTATCAGGCTTTGTGAGCACATACAGTACCAGTGTGCAGGATCAAGAACAGGAAAACAGAAGCCTGACTGAAAGCATAAAGGAACATGATAGGTGAGAAGACACCAACAGGAAGTAAAAGAGACGCACCGTCCGTCACGCATGCCGAGGCACTTAACATTGAGAGGAAATGGGATGGAAAGCTGCCTTTCAAACGTTCCTATTCAGGCCACTGCCCTCGTAACACTGACACAGGCCCAGTTTCAGCTGGAACACGGAAAGACTCTTTGTTTTTCTAACCGTGACGTGTTTCTCACCTGACACCGCAGCTATCGCTTATCTACAAACGCACCATCAGTCACACAAAACAATTATATTTTCATTTCATTGACTTTTCCCAGACTTCCTGTTTGTACATGGCAATTGTGATATTTTTGTGGAATGATGGGAAGGTATCGATACCAGCCATGTTTTAAGGTATCGGTTGCCCTTTTGTGACATCTTGTGAACAGGAACGAGAAGAATATATAATTCCCATTACCTTTATGTAATTTCAAGGAAAATTGCTTTATTTGGGCATTGAGGTCTTTACAATGATCCTTTTGGTTTTTGGAGGACATTTATGTATTTAAATTACTGCTGGTATCAGTGCTTTAACAAAGAGTTGAAAAGTAAAAAAAGTAAAAGTCTTTATGAAGTATCAAAAGCAGGAAACGAGACGGGAAGAAAGCTTGAAGCACTGACAACTTCTCACAAAGTAAATCGAGTTTATATCATGGAAGTCATCAGGCCTGTATGACAAAATAAAGGTTGACATAACAACAGGAAAAAGAATATTAGGCAACTGATACATTATGGAATCGCTCTTATGCCAAAATGAACTTATCACAAAAGGACAAAGCGAAAAGGATCAGCAACTTTATGACAACTGATAAAGAAATGATGAGTCACTTATTTGGACTAAATAAGGCAGTATTTTTTTTTAACGCAGGTAATTAAAAAATAAAAGGGAGCAGAAAATTATAGATTGAAACACAAACACCTGAAGTACTTGGTTCCTTGTGACACCCATTGAGTTTGATCCAACAATTTCCCGTACATCATAAAACATCTTTCATCTGCATTATTTACGAAGAAAAAGTAAAAGCTCTTAGTCTGGCTCATTGTTGGTGCTGTAATCCGTTTGGAAATTGGTGGGAGGAGCGTTGACAGGCGAGGAGGCGGACACGCGCGCGCCTTGTCCACTCATCCTGCACGCTTAGTGCACCACAGCACAACACAACTTGTGCTACCTGCTTAAAGGCACTGTCCGGCTTAGGAACTCTTATTTTTAAAGTTTAAAAAACAAAAAAACATATGAACGAGGTGGGCAGTGGATGGCGAACAAGGATGCAAGAAGAGCAGGGACGCTCGGGGAGCGGATTAGATGCCACCGCGGGTAATCAGAGCGTGTTTGTTGTTCAAGAAGCGGAAACAACAAGAGAGGAACTAACAAATGACATTGAAGCGTCGGGAAAGAAGCAGCGTGGCTCCGCTCAGGACGCGCGTAAAACGGCTCCAACTTGGAATGAGCCAGCAATACTGTGAACTTTTTGGAGTGTCGCAACTACCTCTGGGCTATGCATCTACAAGCTCGCAAGTCTCACGGCGGCACTAGTGGATTTAACTCGGATCCGAGTCACCATGGCAAAAGTCATCCAAAAGAAGAACCACTGGATCACCAAAGTGAACGAGTGCGTAATTGTGCGCGACGCGTACGGCCAGCTGAACGTGGAGCTGCGAGGTGGGGCTGAACATGGACAGTTTGCCTACATTGGACACGTCCGAGAGGATGCTGTCCTTTACCAAGGGGGCAAACTCAACGAGGGGGAGCTGATCCTGGAGGTTGAAGGGCTACCCGTATCCGGATTACCCCTCTATGACATTTTAACCGTCATCACGTGCACCAAAGGGCCAATCATTTTCAAGACTGTGCGTCAAGGTAAGAGCACCACTTCACGTGAAATTCGCTCTATCTATCTATCTATCTATCTATCTATCTATCTATCTATCTATCTATCTATCTATCTATCTATCTATCTATCTATCTATCTATCTATCTATTAATCGAATCTAATCTAATAATCCCTCGTTTATCGCTGATAATTGGTTCCAAAAACCACCCGCGATAAGTGAAATCCGCGAAGTACGGTCACCAACAAGAAGGTGCTAATTCGCGATCATGCTAACACGCCAAAACGGACTTCTAAAGGAATGTATACAAACATTTGGAGCAATACTACATTGTCCTAAAGGTTAGACACTTGTTTTCTCAATTTAGAAGTTTTATTTTGACTTTTAAATGTTTTTTTAATTTGAAAAAAAAAATCCGCGATGTAGTGAAGCCGCGATAAACAAAACGCGAAGTAGCAAGGGATCACTAGTGAAATGAGTGACAGCCCCCCTGCACTTGTTTGTCAAACACACACACAGGGTCATCACACATGAGGCCAAAAGTGCACAGTAAGATCATCTTGAGAGCCTTAGCTCAACTCCCAAAACACAAATTGGCAAACTTGTACCAATAGTGTGTTATTTGTTTTGTCTCCGGTCGTTGTAGTGTTGCTGTACTTTGTGTTCCATGGATTGGAAGCGAAAGGCGCTATATTGTTTACATGGGCCTGGCCCATCTTGTGTCCTCGCGATCTGGATCCGCCATCGCCCAGGGTCTGCAGCCTCCGCATCTAAGAAGTACAGATGCTACGTTAGCTTGTTTTCCTCCGTCCATCTCTTATCAGTTGTGTTTTTTTGTTAAAAGTTATGCCTCTCTCGGTGTTTACTGAAATTTGGAAATGTCGCCGGCGTGTTCCTGTCCAAGATGATCACTCAACATCTCAAAGCTGAGTGTCTCCGGGGAAATCATTAACGAGGTTACATAAGAGTTTCAGGTTAGTTTCGACTGTACTGGACGTCCATTGAGCTGTGAAGCTCAAAGACATGGGAAGAGGTTTCGGCAACAAGCTTCTGATTTTCAAGATCAAACCTGGTCAAAGTTTTGCTGAGCAAAGATGGGGCTCCATTTTGCAGACTTGAAGCATTCGCTGATGCCTCCTTGTGGCTTTGTCATTAGTGTCCTGCATGAATCAGCAGATTGTTCTGCTCTCTAATTATGTTCAACAACTCTTGTCTCGTTTGCAGCCTCACAACTCTTCCTTTGTGCCTAATTGTGCATCGGAAGCCTTTGTGTTCCATGAGCCGTGATATCCCGGACCTGATGAGGGACTGCGGGGCTATCCGTCCCCCTTTTTTTTTTTTTTTCACGTGGCTCAAATTACACGGGCTTCATCATCCTTGAGACAAAATCTTGGCGCGTTTGAAAGGGAGCGAGCCCTCCAGGTGTGCTCCCATTGAGGAATGCAGGAAGAAAAGCACCTGAATGGCGCGTTGGAACATTCCATGGGAAAGGCCGGAACATTAAACTAGCGACAGTGTGTGCTCTGGACTTAACTTATCTCTTTGTAAACAATACTTGACATTGGGATGCCAAGCGTTTATTGTCACAGGGGAGTGACAATGTTGCTTTTCTTCAACTTGGTTTCAGTTTGCTTTTTAATAGAAGGTGTAATGTCGACACATATTTGCGCGTGGTTTTTGTTTGCCATCAGAAACTTTTGGACTTTGACCTACTAGCATAGCGGTTTTATCGTCGGAGGAATCCAGTGACAGTTCAAAGGTTCATCTTATCGTTTTCTGATGTAACAAAGAATTAGGAATCACAGTTGAGCTAAAGGCTTGAAATCTAATTTCACAGAGGTTTTATTTCTCTTTTTGTCACGAAGCGTTGGCACATACTTGATTTCAAAAAGTTCCATTACAGAAATGTTTGCAACTTTACTTCGGAGACGGCAGTTTCCAATGAGTCAAACTCATTTTTGTCGCGGGCCACATTGTAGCCATAGTTTCCTTCGGAGGGCCAATATACTTACTGTCAACCTAAATAAATGTATGAACTTCTCATATTATATACAGTATAGGCTACACAACAAACTGATAAATAACTAGTTTTGAAATCAGAATCAGAATCAGAATCAGCTTTATTGTCAATTCCTTCACGCTAGGACACACAAAGAAACCGAAATACCGTTCCCCCTATCCCACGGTGACGAGACACAGCACACGATTAACACACAAGTAAAACAACGGGGAGAGAGTTCAGGACCCCAACAGCCCGGAGATCACAAACTTCGCCAGTGGCGAGCAGTGCTGGCATCCCACAACAAAGTCTCGGCACCATTCTTCACGGATGTAGACGCACAGTCCACCTCCACGCGATGTTCCCCCTCGTACAATGGCCCGGTCCGCCCGATAGCGCGCCATCCGCTCCAAACGCACAGCAGCTACGCACTGTCCGGTCCGCAGAACTCAGCAGGCATGTTGATGTCCAGCGATCGAACGTCCGCCAGAAGAATGGAAGGCACGGCCGGGCGAGCTGGGGTGGCCGCCAGCCAGGCCCGGACGCCCAACCGGGGGAAGAACAGCAGGCGAGTCCGGCGACGCTCCAGGACGGCGCAGACCGAGCGCCTTTAATGTCCCCGCTTCAAAGTTCAGGTCGCCACAAAACTCGCTTTCGCCGATGTCGAGCAGAACCAGCCCGCCGCACTTGAAGCACAACCCGGTACGACGAGACGAACACACAAAACTGGCGGACAAACCCACATTAAACGACAAAACAAAACACCGTTCGGGACAGAGAGAGGCCGCAGCGTGTGCACGCGCCGCCATCTTACAAGTACATAATACTTCCTATTATCAGAGACTAGTAAAAAGTGTTCAAATTAAAAAAAAAAAAAGAATGTTAATCTATTTTGTAAAGGTGAAGACTATTTGGTATTTTAGTATTGACACATAAAGTCAATGCTCAATTTTTCTCCGCAGGCCTAATATAATTACACAACGGGCCAAATGTGGCCCGTGGGCCAGAGTTTGACACCCTTGCTCTAAAAAAATTTGTTGGGCTGGTTGGGTTTTGCAGGTTATGGAATAGTTCAAAGGTATTTGATGATGACGAGCAGCCACCAATGCACATTATGTTTTATTCTTGGACACTTGGGAGTTGTATATTTAGACTAAATGGTTGGCTTGTGTGCAGCTCAGACACATGGTGAGGATGTAAGAGCATTACAGACACAGAATTCCGTGTGATGTTCTTCTTCCAGAATGCGAGCAAGTCATTTTTTTAAAAAGGAGCAATTTGTCCAACTTGATTATGGTCAACTGACAGCATTCGGGTGGACTTAAAAAGCTTGTCGGATTGCTTGACATTCGACGTATTTATTTAGCTGCTGTCCTTCCTCTTGCTAGGAAGCGCTTCCTTTTCCCTCTCTATTTTTAACCTAGACTTTACAAGTAAAATATTATTCTTATTATTCAGATTATTTTTACTTTTATTTTTGTAGCCATTTAACCATCTTTTAAATGATTTTTATTTTTATAGCCATTTAACCGTCTTTTAAATTTTGCCCAGAAAAGAATATGTCCATCCATCCAAAACAAACTGCCAGTGTCCACTCCCATAACGGCGCAAACGCCCATTTCACCTACGCAGCGTGACAAAAATAACAAAAAAACAAAGACTCCACCTATGCACACAGAGCGTAACTGGGAAAGAAAATAGTTTAAAGATTTGCCTCAACTATAATTTATTGTACGATATGAGAGTTGCATTTGGTCATTTCTTGGATATCCTTCAAATGTTATTATGCCCCACACAGACCTGCAATCAAGCATCAAGAGTGTAAGAGTGGGGCTAAATTGACATTTAAGCTGTGCGACTCGTCGTTTCACACATCTGGAAAGGATTACGCACCATTACACGTTTTTTTTCCCACATGAATCCGTTCTATTTATGGTTAATTTCTTTAGGTTTGTCGTTTCTTTTGGTACCAATTACACCTCCTTTCAGATACAAATAGAATATCATGGTGGTCTCACGCTCCAATTTTTCAATGGCCTTCTGACATCAAGATGGATTTTAGAGGATGAAGTACTTAGTAAGTATTTGTTTATATGATTGTTGATAAACTAAAGTGCAGCCACACATGAGAGTATTTCTCTGTAATAATACTTGAGTAAGGTTACCAGATGATCCTTAGAGGATTTCTCGGCTGATCTCGCTCCCATCCTCTTCATATATTGTGTCAATCTCTCCAGATTCAGGTTGCTGGTAAGCCCTTGAGAGGCTGACCTGATCCAGTCCCGCTTTCCTCGTGTATAAAACGCTTTATGTACCATCAGCTGATGCCACGTTAATCTGAAAGAATGCTTCTTGTGCGAGGAGGCATCAAGTCGTGTTGCAGATGTTACAATGCAACATTTAGTGGAACATTGGTTTGATGTCAAGAAAATACTGCATCCATAAAAAAAATGGTGGCTTAAGAGATAACTTTTTGAATTAATTCCACCAAATGGAAATTTTCTATATGGGTGGTTCTCAGAAAGTGTGGTCTAAAAGTGGGAGCTGAAAAATAAATGTTCAAAAGCAGATAAAAATGATACATGTTTTAAATCTAAACTTCATCCAGCGTGCTCTAAATAAATAATTCTCAGAATATTTAAGCCTTTTCAAACATCACACCAGAGGCTGGACAGCTCTAGACAGGTTTTTTAAAAATGGCTTCCCTTTGCTGACCACAAACATCCTGACTTCCAAACCCTTTCTGCTAGCTAGACTGTGCAAAGATGTCAGGGCTTATTTTTCATGATATGCACATAGTGGGGGTGCAGCATGTTTGCCCTTCATGTGCAAATGTCTGTAGTGCTCCATTTTCTTGGTGAGAACTGCTAACAACCGCTGCACCGTGCTGCCTTCAATCATTTTTGCAGGATGATAAAAAGTGTCATGTCTGGAAACGAAAAGAAAAGTAATACAATTATACATTTGATAACACTTCAATGTCCCTTTTCGAATTTGTGACGAGTGTATGCCGATGATTCTCATCATGTGCCTCACAGGCGCCCTCTAGTGGTTCGCTAAAGAATCACTGCCTAAGCACTGTTCAGTTGTATTTAACTTGTTAGTAAAGTACATTTAAACCTTTATTTAGGTATATCATTTACTTTTGTGAAATACATTCGAATTGAATTATTTGAATAGAGTTTATTTTTCTATTTGTAAGTAATATTCAAACTATTTGGTCTTGTTTGTATCAAAGCAGTTTATCAAAGCTTCCATCAGACTTTCAAATTCTTGTCAAGAAGGCTTCGCACAATGCACGATAGTGTTAGTTTGTATTCGTCACGGCGAAGACGGATAGTTTTGTCGAGCAATTAGCAGAGCGAGCCCGGCGACCCCATGTGCACATTGGAGCGGGATTGATGTGTTGCGTATAAACAGCTGTGTGTGCAGCTGGATACATTTGCATAATACCCATAAGACATTGTTGTGTTATGGTGCTTGTGTGTCTTTGATTGAGATTTCTGTTTCCCCATCACATGTCCAACATGGATGCTTGGAGACTTTCTTTGTAATGAGCATGTGTGTCTGCCAAGATGATATTTTCCTCCTGGCATGTGCACACACGCACACACACAGACATGTAGTCCACCACAATGTGACATATGCCGCCGCCTATAAAATCAGTGGCTGTGTGACTTCCAGCTGCACTGCAGCCCTAAATTCCTGTAAATGTTGTAAATATCAGCGACGCTCGAGCGGAGTCGACAGAGACTATCGTGACAAAGTATTTGCTTCGTCAGCAAAATTTGCTTTTTAATTTTTATTTTTAATTTGCCTCCGCCTATAAAATCCGTGGCTGTGTCTTCCAGCTGCACTGCAGCCCTAAATTCCTGTAAATGTTGTAAATATCAGTGAAGCTCGAGTGGAGTCAATAGAGAGTATCATGACAAAGTATTTGCTTTGTCAGCAAAATTTGCTTTTAAACTTTTTTTTTAAAATTTCTCTTAATTTATTTAATGCTCCTTTTGTCAGGGATACAAATCCTACTCGGAGGAGAAAACTGTTTTCTTCTTTTATGGCTATCTGATCTCATTTGAGAGCCTCGCTGAATTGTTAAATGGTTGTTGCGGGTGTTCCGGCAATAAAGCATCACTGTAAATGCATCACCAGAAAATCACAAAGCAGAAAATGAAGATGGAAGCGTGAGTGTATTTTTAAAACTGTCAAATGATAAAAGCATTCTGGCTGGGTGTGCTTTTTTTTTTTTTTTTTTTTTTTTTTAAGTTCGAGCAGCAGGATGCTTTCTATCATGTTGCATTTTATTTAGTCTTCTTGGCAACACCCATATCGCTGAAAGATATCATTGTTACTTCCCTACAGGCAAGTGTAGTTTGCATCATCATATGATAAGTGCCCATCAGGAAATCTGAGAGTCAATGCATTTTCTGCTTGACATTATAGGAAAGGCTCTTCAAAAATAAAAATAAAAAATTATTTATTTATGTATTTATTTATCTTATTATTATTTATATTTATTTAATATTTATATTTAACCCTTGTTAAACTTAATATCATAATATTAGATATCATTTTGACAAAATATAGTTACATTTTGTAAGATTGTGACTTTATTTCCCAATAAAATGTCTTTTTATTGAAAAACAAATATGACAAAATATTCTGACAGAACTATTTTCTCCCCCACACACAAGTTAATTTTTTAATTGGAAAAATTGGCGTTGTTATCTGCATTTCCTCTCGCCCCCCCCCTGCACGCATCCGTATCCAAGCAGTCGTGTATTCTTGTGAGGATTTCAGGTCCATCTCATTGTCTGCAGTCAAACGGATAACTCGGGGCAAGATTTGCTGCGACGCCCAGGCAGCCAATGACATTTGAGTAGGCAGCCAAATGGAACTGATGGCATCCCCATAAACCCATTTCTGCTTTCTATCCATCACTACAATGAACACATTGTCGGTTTTACTCTGAGGATTTTTCCCAAAGATAATAAATCATAAATATCTTCTGTATTTTATTGTATAGCAGTGGCAGCGTCATTCGGCCTTCTTGAGCTTTTTCCTTTTTAAAGTGACGAAACATGTCGACCTCTTTGTCTCTGATGTGGCTTTTTTTTTTTTTTTTTTTTCTTCTTTCTTACCATCCCGCTCAAATAATAAGACAGAGCGGAGGGAACGTTGAGCACGGGTTCCTCTGGTTATATTTAGAAATGAACAGATGCGGCGCACTGGAGCGGAACATGCCGCCTCTGCTCTTCATGCACGCCTGCGCATGCGCGCGTCTTTGCCTGCGATTCTTTCGTCATACCAGTTTTCCCATTATGCGCTTCTGATTGTGACTCAGCAGCCCAGCGGTGAGGAAAAAGCTCACAAGTGGGCAGTCCCCCGTCCGTATTACAATACAAATCATTCTTAGTTGTCGGGATATTTTACATGAGACATTCCTTTGTTTGATTGCTGGTTATTCTTTAGTTGCGACACCAACTTTATTTTTACTGTCAACAATTAATGCGTGTAGTGTAAATTGAAAATGTGCAAAGCAAGCAGCGTGTACTGGAAATTTGGAAATCTGCTAAGCAAGCAATGTGGTTCAAACCGGCTTTTCGGCTCATTTGTCGTGTTGCAGTGCTTCTTCTTGCCAGATTGTAAAAACGATGTCATTGGATTGGTGTGAATCTAATTGGAGCGTTGTAGTGCAACTGTATCGAGTCACATATGTGAGTGTGGAAGTAAAACTAAGCATAAAAAAAACGGTTCTGCTCTCATTTGGGCCTTTTTTGTGCATGATGCCGCAAGCCCACTGAGTCGGGCTTTGGATGAGAACCAGATGAAAGCAGCCCAGGGTGTGGTTGGTTATAATTAGAGAAGGGGAGAAGAGCCCGCTTTAAACTCTCTCTGTGATTGTTATTTTTTCCTCTCCACTCCCTCGTCACTCTGCCATCCCACCAAAACCAGAAATAAAACGGCGGATTTTAACTTCAAGTTGGAAGACGCTTAATATTTGTCCTATTTTTGGGCCGCGAGTGGAAACGAGGCAATGACGAGTGGATTTATGACATGAGAACAAAATGGAGTATGTGTGTCAATTGCATCCCTGTTGATGTTGACCCCTTCCAGACAGCCCCTCCCTGTCCTGTTAGGTAATATTGAGTGATACATTTGCTTTAGTAACAGGAGACTGGCAGGATGTCCTGAGACCTACAGGAAGCTACTGAAACAATTGGATTTACTCTTTAAACAGCCTGCATTTCCACTTCCTTATCTCACTCAGCCAAAAGGGAAATACGACATAAATGACACACATTGCTGTTTATTTTGAGATGTCGTTTTATCATTATTGGGCCAAACCTCGTGTGTTTAACAAGATCGAAATCAATGTGGGTTGTATTGTTGTCATTATTTCTAACTCAAATTCTTTTAAAGAGCACTATAAAAAAACAAGCGCAGCTGTGATGTACACGAATTAAAAATCAAACATGACAGATAAATAATAATAATAATAATAATGATTAAATCATATTGTGTACTGTCACATATTCTATTCAGTATGTGTGGGGTCAAAGATCATCAAAACAAAACAAGAATCATTGAAGTCCAATTCGAAGTCGATTTGGTCAATTACGACCGACCACTAGGGGGCAGCATCCCATAAAAACTGCACTTGGCTCCTCTCCTTTGCCGGTTGGCCGGCGGTTGCCGTGGCAACGGCTCTGCAGGAAGCTGACTTTGATGAGCGGCGAGGCTGGGAGACACAGAGGGCAGTGTTGAGTCGGACGACGGCTGCTGAATGCCGATGAGCAGCTGAGGCTGAGCTTAGCTTCACACACAAAAAGCACGCTGACACGCACCAGTGCCTAACTCATCCGGTTCCTTTGCCGAATGATCAAACCACCACGGCATGCCGAGGAAATGATTATTAATACCCGCCGGCATGATTCATAGGTGATTTACAGCGGTGACTATAATCTATATGTTACTGTGTGCCTCAAATGTCTCTCCGAAAGCTTTTTCGGCGTCTTAGCGTTGACAGGAGGCCAAAGCGTAAATCAGCATTTCGTGAGATATTTGAACGGGCACCAAGCATCCCCTCTGTCCTAAAATGAGACCGGGGCGCATAACTAGATTTAAGGTTATGTAATGCTGACCGGAGGCATGGCGGATGGTATAATCCACTCTTATTTGGGTTAAAGCCGTCTCTCTCTTGGTTGCGAGGGGACAGCGGCCTCGCATCCTTCCGGCCGAGGAGCATAACGGTCTGTGTCACACAGTCTTTTAGCCGCCAGCTCCGCAAACGTCGCAGGGAGGAACGCAGCGTCGCTTTCGACTCTCGGAGTTTGTCCATTTTTTTTGATTGTTTATCCAAGCTCATAAATGATGGCGGGTCATCGTGAATGTCTTACTCGATCCCATCTTCATTCTGAATGGTTACACCGAAGATGATTCTCTTCGCGGTGGTTATATCAATTTGAAGTCTGGCCAAAAGTCTGAATAAAATCAGTTCATCGGTAATCACACAATATTTGTTGTTCCAAAAACATGCGTCCTGTAAAGTACAGAGGTCTAACTAACAGTGTAAAAGCAGCAGCACAAATGCAAATAGAGCTGCCACAAATCAAGTTTGAGCAAAGGATCGCTAATATGTACAGCGGGTATAAAAAGTCTACACACCCCTGTTTAAATGCTTCAAATCGTCAATCAAATGTTCAAAGATAAATCACTCATTCTGTACAGCGCAATTGGGAAAAAAGACATCCATTCTAGAAGAGAAGTTCAAATAAACCGCTGCAGTAACGTGGTTGCACAAGTATGCACACCCTCTGATGACTGAGAATGTGGCTTTGTTTGGAATGAACCAATCACATTCAAGCTCATGTTAAAAATGTAAAATGCCTACATATAATCCCAAATAAAGTTCAGATGTTCTAGTAGGCTTTTCCTGTTTTTCCATATAATGCTATTTACATAAATAGTTGCCCTTGTGTCATTTGAGTTGTATCGGTTTTAGGCCACATTATTGCAATTTTTAATTAGCTCAGTTTTACATTTCATTGAACAAAAACCTGTCTTTTGAACGGGGGGGTGTAGACTTTTCAAACCCTCTATACAATGCTTCTGTTTACTTCTGTTCACCCCATTGTTTGTAATCTCTAATGCTAAACTTGAGTCTCGCCATCTACTGTGAGATGAATTTGTTCTTCCACTTCCGCAGAGACCTCCGGTGGGGTACAAGCAGCACACACGCCTGTTCGACTCCGCATGTGTGTGTGTGTGTAACCTGTGATCCACGTGGCATTAATCCTCATAAATATTAAATATTTGATGACTCTCTCACTGATGGAGCGTGACACTCGCTGTGCATCCCCACAGGAGATGCTTGTTCCTCACAGAGGTCCTTGTCTCAGGGAGTGCTTGTGAGGCAGCAAAATTGACATCATGCACGATGCAAACATTTGAAGTCACCATTTTGTATTTTGAGTCGACTACATCCTTTTATCTTTTACAATCAGGCAAACCAGTGTGACTGTCACTGAAAAAAGGTTTGCATATATTAAGTGTGTGTTTCTTTACAATCTGATTGCCGCTTGCCTAGCAGGGACCATAATGATGCTCGTCAGCACCGGCTGGTTGCTAGGTAACAATTACCTGACTGTGCTTTGCTTGCAGTGAGCTACACAGTTGTGTGTGTGTGTGTGTGTGTTTGTGGTGAGACTGGAAAAACACAGCAAAGTCAACGACCAACGGCTGTCTCGTTTCCCCACTGGATTAAGCTCCGCCCCCCCCTACCATGTTAGCTCACCCCTTGGTTTCAATTTGATTTATTCTTGTAATGGCCCCTAATTTTTTGAAGGCTGAATTTCTACTTATAGTCCCAAAGGATTTAATCCTGACAAATCTTGCTGCGGCATTGTTAATTTCTCATAATACTGTATTTGTCCATTTCATATCTATTGATCAGGTGGACATTTAGAGTTTCTGTCACCAGTGTTTTGGCTCAGGAGATGACCTCCCCTCCATATTAGCTGCTGTCCAGAAGAAAATCTCCCTCTTCAGTGGAAGGCCAACATGAGGACATGGCACCTCCCCCCAAGAAGGGCTTGCCAGCTCCCCCAGACTTGGATGATAAATTTGGAGATCATTAAATGGTCCTAAATGAGAGCCTGGCGTGAGAGCGAGCCCTGACCATCTGGCTCCATTGTGAGCGGCCGTGTCGTGTTCAGACTTCAGCCGGTATCGTCGCCGCCTGTCATTGGGCAGATGCAGAGAGGGCCCGCTAATTCTAGCCAATGAGAAACTGGTTTGTAGTACAACCCACTCGATTACTACAAACGTTCATCTGCGTGCACTGTACGGTTTGTATCCGGCAGGAGCGTGGAGAGACTTTTCGAGCAGCATGTAGAACTTTCTAAAAAGTTATTGTAGAGGCAATATAATAAGATGGCCATTCTCACTTGGAACTAAGTGATGGATAGGGGTAGGACATAATAAGCTTAGGCTTCTTCCTACTCTTTTTCAAGTATATTGTTTGTTTGTTTTTTGTTGTTTGTTTTTTATTTTTATTCTTTAAATCATGTTCGAAATGATTCATTCATTCTTTCATTCATTCAATGCACAATTATTGCGCCTGGCTGAACTTGAATTAAAAAAACAAACAAACGCGGCTTGTGTCATTTGGCCTACATTTATACCAATACATTTGAAAATGAAGCTCTCAATATGTAAACACTTTTAAAGATCTTTAAAAGTAAGCATTGTTTATTGGTACTATTCTTTTTAATTTATGTCTGCAGTGCGTGATTTCCCTTTGGAAGCAGAAGCCAATACCCCAGGGAAAAAAAATGCTATGTTTTTAGCATTTAGCTTATCAGTACATTTGAACGTATGCGGAACATGTGCAGATATATATATATATTTTTTTTACTGACTGTCCTAAAATAACAGTGATGATTTAGCGTGGTTAAAATACCGATAATTAGTTTGGTCTGGCATGAAAATGAACATTTTGAGTGTCCACGTGTGCTAACTCGGCCTGTGTCTGCTCTTTGAAGGTAACAAGCTGAACAAAGACCTGAAGCACTACCTGAGTCTGCGTTTCCAAAAGTCTTCCCCTGACCATGAGCTGCAGAAGACCATCCGGGCCAATCTGTATCGCCACGCCGTGCCTTGTGAGTAACACGACATCCGCAACATGACGGACTCTGTCATGCCGGATCGTCCATTTGGCTCTGTAAAGTCGTCTTGAGCCGGTCGACCCACTTCCTTTGGCTCCTATCTTGTTTGTTCATCTATTTTTCCTGCTCATGTGCTTTTCTTTCACCCGCAATCCATTTGGGCAATTTTTCTTTCCCCCCCTTTCACGGATGGTCTGAAATGATCAAACATTTCCTGCTTCTAATGAATGAAAAGAAGACATGAGCATTAATTCAAACTCACTGATCGCCATTAATGTCATTGGCCAGTCATATTTACAGCAAACTCATCTTGGTCTGTTGCTGAACAATAAAATCACGCTAGTTAGTGTCGCAAGACCCATTTGTTAATTTGTGGTGACAAAAACTGCTTTAGGGTTTCAATGTTTGCATGGAGAAGAAGCACAACAGATCAATCGGGAAAATGGTTGTTTAATCAGTCAAGTATGGTCACAACACAACTTCCTTTTATTTCCAATCTTTTGTGTGCGTGTGTGTGTAGCATTTTCATTTCCGAGTAAATTCTGCTTGAAGTTTTGTGATTCTCTCTCTCTCTTGCTCTTTCTCTCTGGGTAAATCCGCCTCTTTTGCCCTGCTGGGGGATTATGATGTTCTGATTTATTGAAAATAGATTCCTGTGTGATTACGTGGCAAACATGCTGGGCTCTTACAAAGATGAAAAGGCCTCTGTGGCTGGCACACAAAAAAAAGATAGACGGTGACATTTCCGTTGAATTCGAAAACGCTGCTATTACCGGAGTTTAATCAAGATGTTATTTTCTTGTAGTTCACAACAAAAGTATAATCTATCATTATATGGGCTGCGGCAGAAAAGTTCCAGGACTGGTGCCCCCCCCTTATTTTTAACCCCCGCCTCCCTCCCATTCTTTTTGGTGTCCCTCCTTCTTTCTTCTCCAACTTTCTCGCACGTGCAAATGTTACGACAAAGGCAGTGAAAGCGAGGGCGTCTGCTCCCCCCTCTTCTGAGCACATGTGCTTGACCCCCCCCCGGGTTGACTCGAACAGGTGCCGTTCCCTCCACCGACCACATCCGGCCGCCGTCGCCTCCTATTGGACTACGATGACCATTGTTATCATGTGCTGCAAATGTCACTAGCGATAAAAAAGTCGCTCCCTCGTGGGATTCATTTCTCGCGCACGTCTACAGCTGCCGCTCGGGGATGAGGGTTATCTCGGCGTTATCCCGCCGTTTGAGCCTATACGCAGCCGACCAATCCTCCCTCCCCCATCTGATCTCTCCCTCCCTCCCTCCCCCTCTCTCTCTCTCTCTCCCGCTTCAACTCTCGCTCATGTTCTCTCTCTGTCAGTCCTCCTTTTGACTTGAAGTCCTCCTCCTGAGTGGCGGCGTCCTTGTGGCTTGGTGGCTGTGACACTCTCGCTGCTAGCTGCTCCGTCTTCCTCCATCCTCTCTTCCTCGCCCTCCACCCTCTTACTGGCTGTCCTTCGATCCCTCGCTTCCTTGTTTTCCACTCCGCCGCCGCCGCCGCTGCCGGTCTCAGGGAAATGAATGCCGGAGCGTATTTTTTTCTGTTTGCCGTCCCCACAAAGAAACGGATTACATCTTGAGTTGCATCCTCCCTGCGCACAGGCAAGTGGCAGCTCCTCCTTTCTGTCTCCTCCACGCTCGCCATCCGCCATCAGTATGTGATGTGATGTATGCGTGGCAGAAGCCGTGTGTGTGTTTGTACCCGATGCTGTGTATATAGGCTAAGGGAATCGGGGGGGGGGGGGGGGGGGGATCATGTGAAGGGGGGGGGCACACTCTGAGCAAGCATGTCCAACCCAAGAGGACAGATGGCCGGTAGCCCTGGTGCATTTTCCTCTTGGGTTTTCAGATTCACCCTGCAGGCTTTGTATGAGGCCCGCAAGTACACAGAGCGTCTTTTCAGGAAGCAAGACATGGTTGGAGGAGGAGGAGGGGGGGGGGGGATTTGCATCGAGGCAGGTTTTGGAGAGGACTGGAAAGGGAACAGGAGCTAGCTGAGAGGGAATGGAGCGTGTATGTGTTGGGGGGGGGTGGGGGGGTGTCAGCAGATTGAAATGCATGGAGGTCAGGTCCAGATGCTGCCCAAACAAAAGGGCTTCTCTGGGGGAACGGTAGGGGGAAACGTGGCACTCGCCATTGTGTGTGCGTCGCTGCATTGCAGGGTGCTGCCGGGGAGCCTCATGCTAATGACGGCCATTCATTCTTACAACGGATGAGTGGCCCCGGAACCGGCCCCGGCTTCTCCTTGCATGCCGTTCGTCGTCATATTCACCCCAGCAGGCCCAGAATACACACAGTACGTCACCTCAAATGAAAAGACGCTTCCGAGAGGAATCCGTTTTTTTGCCGAGCGATGACAGGTGTGTTTACATAGACCGTGTGTTTACATAGAACGCGTACGAGTGTTTTGAATGGCAAATGGAGTAGCGCCTTTTTACTCAATGGCAAACAAATGAGAGCTGCGTAGAGATCTTTCGGTTGAAATGTGGAAATGGAATAGAGCGTAGGTTCGAATGATCTGGGATCACCCAAGGTGGATTTGGAATCCTATGACGCATTCCGACAAACTTTACGTCGGTGTGTTCTGTAACATGGTCTTTCCATTCAGCGGACACCACATTAGGTACACCTGCACAATCCAATGAAAGAACAGAATTTATAAGAGTGGTTGACATGTTTTTTTCTTACTCTTTGTGTATCCCTGCACTGCATCAATTTAAAATGGCTAGCGTATCTTAAAGGAGGTAACTTTAACAAGCAGCTCAGCTCTCATGGCAGTGCACTTGTGACCTAATGCAAGGTAAACTGGAATAAAAGCTGTTACGCAATCAATCTTTTTGCACTCTCTGCGCTTATGAATATACAATTTGGATCACAGTAATTGTTTTGTTGTTCTTCACATTGTATGTGTGTCAAGTGTGTTACGTAAAAAAAGTCATCTTGTGGGTTTTTTTTTCACTAAACACCGGTTTGATTTGATCCAATCGCAGTGGAACGCGTTTGACTCTTGTTCTGTGCGAGGGAAGAAAAAGAACACTTGACAGAATTAAAGGTGTGTTTGGAAAAGATTTGAGAAGGATAACCTTGTTGTTGTAACCTTTTCAGGATAGAACAGCTGGAGTTGCTTTGGCATTTACTTTGATTAATTGGACAGTACGATCACGTTTGGTGAACAGGAATTACATAATCAACAAAGATTTTCTTTCACGTACTTTTACCTTCTGTTTTTGTCTTTTAGTTTTCTTCAATATGGAGATTAGAGTTAGTGTAGTAGGAGGGGCTTGTAGCTGTGAAAGAATGAGCATATATATTTTCATGATTATGCTGTATTTGCTTTGTTATTATTACACTAATGAAGTGATGATCACCTTTGTTTATTGAAACAAGGTTGTCATCATTGCAGAGTAAAGTGGGGGACATTTTTTATTATCGTGCGTTGGATGCAGCTAAGCGTTTTACTGCCTTGTCACATTTTGGAACGCAAAAGAGAATCCCGTTCATTTTGCTGATCTTGAAACAGCCAACCAGCAACGTTCATCAGACTTGAGTTATGTTTATGTATTTTTAATATTTTAGGCAGATTTTATGTTGAGATAAGATAGCACTTGACCTAGCAAGGAAGGAAGGAAGAAAGGAAGGAAGGAAGGAAGGAAGGAAGGAAGGAAGGAAGGAAGGAAGGAAGGATCTGTGCTTGTTATATTTGGAATAAGGTCTGAGTCTGATCTTAGTTTTCATTCAATTCCTCAAATACAAAAAAATATGATCATGAAAGCAGTGAATTAAAATCTGCCTTTACTTTGGAAAACATTGACCATCAATCCTAGTGTTTAGTTGGTTTTCAATAACGAAATAATACCAATAAAACCAAAATAAACAATCGTCATGAAAGTTTTGTTTAAATAGACTTCAATGTTTGTAAAGTTATATCACCGATTATTCGATTACCCGATTATAATAATCGATTCTAACATTGGATAGTAACAGCTCTAGAAGACCTGTCTCCATCGAGTTGTTTGGATGGATAAACAAACCACAGATAGTCAGTTACTTGTGTTTACTCGGTTAAGGATTATCAAGCTTTGCTATTGTAATTCGGTATGAAAGAAATCACACAAGAACAAGATCCAGTATCTTTTATACTTACTGGATTTATTTTACTCGAGGTCAACTGAGGTGGGACCATGCAAATCAGAAAAGTCTTTTGGAGATTTCTTCTGGTAATCTCCACATCAAGCTTGGTCAAAATCCAAAGCAGAATCCAAGAGTGACAAGTCCGTCCGGCCAGCGTCGCGATCTTGTCTTTTCTCCCTGCCGGCCGATCAGCATGCCGATAATCGGCTAATTTCAATCTGCAGTATGTGACAGTGCCCTCCCCTCCCATGCAGAATAGCGAATCCTAACGCTAATCCTTGATCCCGTTGCCCTCCACACTCTTCTTTAGCCCGCCTCTCACCCCTGGAGAGGTTTTCTCACACGAAAGTAGGCTGTTTATCAGGACAGCCCATGTGTTAGGTAATGTCAAGAGTCTATATTTATGACGAAGAAGAGTGAGACCGAGAAGCGGAGCATCTGTGGGCGGGAGTAGCGGCAGAGGGGGGCGCGGGGGCCGCAGCCATTGGCCACCGACGGGAACTGGAGTGCGAAGAGCTCACATTGGCTAAGCCTCTAAGCTGGGCCGGACCTGGAATTTGCTCCGCTTGTGGGAGCTCTGAAGAAAAACGGCAGCTGCCTGCTTTGAATGAGACGGAATCTGGAGCACTTGCAAGCGCGTGACTGATGGAGGGAACGCGGAGAGCACAATTCAACATGGATTTATCCTCTTGAGTAGATCGGTGGAATATCATGCAGAGGCGGCGGCGTTGAGGTAATTCGGTGGCGTTTTACTCGGCTTCCGGGATGATGATTGGAAGAGAGGTGCAGTTTCTCTCTGCGGGCTTTTTTTTTTTTTGTGCAGGTGTTTTCAGAGGTAAAACATTTCTCGAGTGTAAATTGAGTGAGATGGCGGATGCACATGTGTGTGTGTGTGTGTGTGTGTGTGACTGACATGTTTGTTTAGGGTCTAAACTAAAACACTGATGACACTCACACGTTGCTTGGAGGAAATAGTCTTCGCCCCCTCCTCCCTTTTCTCACTCCCTACATTTAAAATCTCATTCTTGGTTTCCACGCCAAGAACTTTCACCCATTGAGGTGAAAGGAAAATAGTTTTTGTAGAATTTCACGAGATTTCCATTTAACGACCCCGCTATTGAGGTTCAGCCCCCCCTCTCGCTTATTCCTCACCCCCGTATTGAAAGGGGAGAGAGTCGGGGGGGGAACAGCAGGAGAATAGCAGCCGGGACTCAGCTGTGAGGAGTGTTGTGGCGCGAGCTGAGAGAATGGCCTGTTGTGTTTGGGCGGCAGCGGTATTGTGTGTCTGGCCTTTCTCTCTCTCCCGTCCTCCTGTTCAACCATAATAGGCAACTCCATCATCCCTTTTATTCAAACGATCCTTAAAAGCAAAGCAACTGTTTCATTTTTGCCCGAACAAAACTAGGAATTTAGAGGGGAGGGTACAATTGGGGATCATATTCAAATATGGAAACTCATTTGACGTCAGAAAAGTTCCAAGACTGTTCCCTCAAAAGATATCTTTCAATCCCAAACCAGCAGTTTTCACCGTGCAGGGTGGGCCGGATGATCAACCAGCACTTCAACGATGAGATCCTGCCCTGAGCATCTGACAGTTCCTGGCCCAGAAACGCATCATCTTGCTGGAGTAACCTGCCTACTCAACTTGGACTGGTTCCTTGTGATGTTTTTGGCTTTGCAAAGGCTCAAGAGGGTCATCAGGGGGGCCTGTTTTGAAGATGTGAGGGATGAGAGGACCTTCTAAGAGTGCAGGAAGGCGTGGCAGAGAACGTTGGGAAACTGTTAGGCTTCAAGAGGATTATGACTCCTATTGGGGAAAAATGGCACTTTGGATTTGAAATTCATCTTTTTATGACACCTGTCCTGGAACTTTTCTGACACACCTCATTAAATCCAAACCAGCCTCAAGTGTCTTTTGATTGATATTGAAGATGGAGACATTTTTTTTTTTGAACATCCGAGTTAAGAAGGTCTATTAAGTGCATGGAAGAAACGTACCTGAAGCTTATGAAGAGTTACACTGGGGATACTGTAAAATAATACTCACCTTCAGATTCTTGTGTCGACGAAGCTCCAGTAACAAGCTTGGAGGCCCAGGAGAGTTCCCTGCAAACCCCCTTTGTGGCTGTTTGCATTTTTGGCCCCTCCTCCGCTGTACGTCATCTCACCTCACCTCACCTCTGAGCCGCTGTTTTCAAAATACACACTTCACCAACACACTGCATGTGTTTTTCCTAGAAACAAATGCGACACTTAGTTCAACACGCAAAGTGAGATGTCCACATTTTCATATTCTACTTGTCAAACTCATCGTGGTAGTTTATATTCCCTCCATCAGGTTTATCTCACTCTCGGGGTCAGATGGGAAGTTCTTGTGTTATTGTCCCTCCCGCCCGGGGTTCAAGACAGCAGATGTTTGCCTGCACGTGTGCATGCCTTTGTTAGACAATGAGTGGAAGCTCCTCGCACCATAAACAGCGGGAAGGCCATTGAAGGTATCAGATGACAGCAGAGTACACCATTGTTCCTACTCCAGGGGTCATTTTTCCACCTGAATTTGTGCAGCGGCAAGTTGTGTGCTTGTCACTGCATTGTTTTGGAAGAAATTGTCAGCTAATGTCTGACATCCATTTGAGGAGTTGAGAAGCTGTGCAGGAGATCACATGGGTGAAATACAGTATACGGGAATACAGTATGAAAAAAAAACAGATACAGGTCACGTAAGGGCAAAACAGTCGGAATTGAGCTGCTGTGTGACAGTAGCCTTCTAAAAAAAAAAAAAAAATCTCGTTGGAATTATAATATAGCCCATTAGTAGGTCACATTTGGACCCTTTAGCCAGCTTCCTTCTGCTCTCACAGGCACATGATGATGTCACTGGTGGGTAAAAATGAAATATTTAGTCAGCTTCGAAGCAGCATTCTCAGCTCCATGTTTAACTTTGGGAGAAAATACTCATTATTGAAAATGTTCATTTGTTTCAGCAGCGTTTGTGATGTCACGCTATAGAGCACAGGTGTCAAACTCAAGGCCCGGGGGCCACATACGGCCCGCCACATCATTTTATGTGGCCCGCGAAGACAAATTGTGCATCACATTCGTGTGTCATTACTAGAATTGCAAATTGTCTTCACTTTTAATATATATTTTTTAAATATTTGACCAGTTTTTGCTCGTCTGATTTGAAAACGAGTTATTTGTCAGTTTGTTTTGTAGCTTTTACTTAATGAGGTACTCATACATTTATTTGGGTTGACAGTCATAATGGCCCTCCGAAAGAATCTATGACTACAATGCGGCCCGTGAAAAAAATGAGTTTGCCACCCCTGCTATAGAGAGTCATCAGGACGAATATTGGTCGCTGCCCAAACTCTCAAATTGAGCTGTGGGTTGTAAATGATTCAAATGCCAAATGGTCTTCAGTCTGATGCCAGATACAGCTACCTCGAAATGTGCCACTCTTTGAAGAATTTACATTGATAAGCTTTGTTTTGGGTGTAACGTGGGGGAAAAATCGTACCCTCAGTCTTGTCATAATGATAGAAACCATCAAAATTGTATAAGAATGTAATATAACGATGCGCAATGAACATCACCTGAAACAGAATCAATGTTTCAAAACATGACGGAAATAAGTCACATCATTACATCATGCTCACCAGAGACGCTGCTTAAAAATTGATTGCGTGCAGATCGTTAGATACGTTTTGCTTGCTCTGGCCGACCAATCAGAGGATAGAAAAACGCAATCGATGGCTTTGCTGTATACATTTTTTTAATTGTAAATAAACACGTAGCTTCTGGCAGGCAGATGTCTTTGCAAGCCCTGACCGTATATGACTCAAAATGTTCACTCTTCAACCCCTCTTGGGCTATGTTGAGATATGAGTGACGATTTTTGCGATGCGAGAATTTAAAGTGTATGAGGAGCAGCACAATATCCATTGCACTGAAGCAAAAAATACTTTCTGAAATTAAATACAATATTATAGATTTCTATTGTGTTTTTGGGCAGAAGCTGGAACGGATTAATGACATTTCAATTCCTTTCAATGAGGAAAGACGATTTGGGATGTTTTCACCTATGGCGTGTTGGCCCTGCAGTTTATGATGCCTACGCCTTAACAGGCCACTTCAGGGGACACATGTCCCAAGGGCCACAACCTTTTATGAACTCCCAGTGAGGACAGCAACTGACATGTATTTAGAGTTTGAGCACTGAATAAACTATAAATGTATTTGCACGCTTCTCTCCTTGAACTGGACATCGCTTAGGATGCTCAAGATTTCGTCCATGTGTTTATTTATTTATTTTATGCAGAACTCCTAAACATCTCAAAGCCGGTGCTTTTATATTGGTCGTTTGAGTAATTGCCGTATAAAGAAACCTCCTGTCGGGATGTGTCATAAATTCTTTTAAATCTGCAGTTGTTTGTTAACTAGATGATACCAAAAGTACTTAAATGATTTGCACAATATTTTATGGTGAGGCAGGCCAAGGAGGAGCCTGTTTGATGCACACGCTGCTCATGGAGTAACACGATGTACAGACGAGATGAAATGCTCGAAAAGCAACGAGCAGGAGGTGCTGTTTGTCAGACAGCGAGCGGTGAGAAAGTGCGGATTGTTTGTTTCGGGTTTTCACATACCCATTAAATACTCGTGTTTTTGTTTTGTGGTTGTTGTGGGTGTCACGTGATTCCACCATAGTTGTCCTTCTCGGTTGTTCCACCTTTTGGCAGATACTGAGTGTAAATCAAACTCAAGGCCCGGGGGCCAGATACGGCCCGCCACATCATTTTATGTGGCCCGCGAAGACAAATTGTGCATCAAATTCGTGTGTCATTACTAGAATTGCAAATTGTCTTCACTTTTTTTTTTTTTTTAATATTTGACCAGTTTTTACTCGTCTGATTTGAAAACGAGTTATTTGTCAGTTTGTTTTGTAGCTTTTACTGTATATAATATGAGGTGCTCGTACATTTATTTGGGTTGATAGTCATAATGGCCCTCCGAAAGAAGCTATGTACGATGCAGCCCGCGAAAAAAATGATGACACCCCTGGTGTAAATGGTTGTGTCCTGCAATTCTCTGGAGACCAGTTCAGGGTGTATTTTGCCTGTCGCCAGCTAGCATTTGCAAGCCGTCAAGTGGTGTGGAAAATCGAAAAGCATCTGACAAGTGTAAGCCACGCGTCTTGTCATCACAGACGTCAAATCACTATGCCGCTGCGATGTCAATATATATGTCTCTTGTGAAATTTCTCCACTGGTCTTGTGGTGCCGTCCGATTGGGACTGATCAGTTGTTGTGCCGTAAAAAAATATTTTTTCAACTTTAGTCAACCAAGTATTATTTGCAAAAAAAAATACGTTCAAAACACGGCATTTACTCACTTACGCCAATTTTGCTCTCTAGTCACAAGAAGTAAACCTGCCCTACTTATCGGAGTTGAGCGTTTTGTTGTTATTCCAAGCTGGAAGATGTGTTGCATTTTTTATAGCAAGGTCCATCGGTGGACAGCGGTGCAATCCTTGAGATGCTCTTCTCGTTTGAAGCGATGGAAAGTCTCTGCATGTTGCTAGCTAGCTTCATAAAGCTTGCATGTGTTCTCTGCCATGTTGGGCTACATTTTTTATTTGATATTACTGTTAAGGAGGCATTGCTCCAGTTCTCTGCCATCATGTCTTGTCAGGCTCAGTAACACTCCACATTTACAAGAGGGTGTGCACACTTATGCAACACCATTATATCACGTTTTTATTCTGACTTTGTTGCATTATTGGTGAAAAATGCCAAAGGGGTGTGTAGACTTTTTATATGCACTGTATAGAATGGAGTATTTGCAGATTTATTAGGAAAAAACATTCTTAAATATTTTAAAAGTATACATTTTTAATTAACTTCTTTAGTTATTGCCAATCCCCATTTTTGTGGAAAAGACTAACCGTTTGTCAAATTTTTTTTCCCCTTAATGCATTCATCAATACCACGAACGGTGGTCCTGAATATGGCTCCTTAATACAAAACTAAGAAGACATCACAAGTACAAGTTAGACAATACGAAGTTGCTTGCTAATTATGTTCTGATGTAAGACCGTGCGAAAGCCTGGAGCTTTGTACTTGTCAATATTCTACAACATAAGCATACCCGAATTATTCATCCCATTCGGGCCCTCCACTGTGGGGAATAGCCTGAAATAACAGCAGACGGCTTCATTAGAGCTTAGAAGCATCTCCCACTATGGGACCACCCAGTCCTACCAGTCAAACTCCCAGACAACTTCACTTTCATCTCGCGCCACTGAGGTGAATGCAAAGCGGGTAGATGCGTTGTTGTGTTTTTGGAGTTTTACGTGAGGGATTTATTTGTTTTGGGGATCGCTGTCTTGTCTACTAAATGGCTATGATTTAGCGTTAGTAAGGGGATAAGCCGTTTTATCAGGTGTTTGTACACATTGGTGAAGTTAAAACTTGGGTCTTATGTCAAACATAAGCGTTTTCGAATAACATAGTTGATCCGGTTACCTGTTTTGTCGTCTAATTGCTTTGACTTGCGAGCAAAAAATCGCAAGCGTTGTATTGTGGCCTTGAACTCAACTCATTTGACAACAAGCAGTGGTCGGGCAGATAGGAAATCATTCTTCCTAAAAGAGGCTTCAAGCAGTTTATATCCACTTGCAGTTGATGTCTAAATTATATGTTGCGCATTAAAAATCTCATAGGTTTGTCCATTTAGTGTAGCTTAATGCTAACAAACAATGCTAACAGATAATATTAGTGTCACAGTATCAAGAACGGTTTTAGCAACAGATATTTGAATGAACACAAATGCTGGAGCAGAACATGTAGACAAATAATATTGCTAGCTTATATTCGTCATCCTCTATGAAGAATATTGCGGCTTACTAAATTTCGAATTTTCTCCAATGAAGCACAAAATACACTGAAGTCAAAAAAATGTCTAAAACTATTAAATTCTTGAATTCCATTTCTGTATGTATTTAGAAACTATGAAACATATTTTTTTCTTGTTTTTGGTAAGGCTGGAACGAATCAATGGCATTTCTATTCATTTCATTGGGGACAGATGATTTGAAATGAGTGTTTAGAGTTACAAGCACGGACGGTCAAGGATCGATTTCAAGCCACCACTATCATACTTTATATCAAAATCATATTGCGAACAGTACGCTCGCACCCAGAATTTGAAACCTGGTCGTGCAATCGTAAATTCCCGGCTCAGCAATTCCAAACGGTTCTACTGTAAAACAAGATTAGCACGCGCTGGCCGCCAGAGGTGATCTTAATTTTATCGTCTGATTGAGCAGGCTGCCATTTCCTGTGATGCTGTGAGCCAATCATTTCCCCCCCAGCACTCATTCATTTCCTGTCTTGGTGTCTCTGATGCGCAAGCATTTAGTAGCAATAGAATTTTATTGCTGGCAGCAAATTCCCTTTTGCCTCCACCCCCTCCTTACCTTTATCCTCGACGTAAATTGCAATAATTTATTGGCACCCACCAAACTTAATTGTCTTTCCTCGTCTTCAGGTACCACGCGCGCCCCCCGAGACGGAGAGGTGCCAGGGGTGGATTACAACTTCCTGTCAGTGGATGACTTCCTAGAACTCGAAGAGAGCGGCACACTGCTCGAAATCGGAACCTATGAGGGTGAGGACGACATTCCGCGCGACTCGGCAGGTGTTCCGATTGGTCGCAGTAAGAACGAGCGTAACGGTAATCCAAATGAATTTTGGTCGACATGCAGGTGGGCTGTCAGATTGGACAATTGATTCAGATTAGACACGATTGCACGAGCGCGCCGATTAGGACCATGTTTTCTCCCATGCTCTAAATCTTACATGTAGGAATGTTGACATGTGTGTACGCAAGTAGGTAAGCGTGTGCTTTGGGGAAGGCTTTGTGATTGTGGTCCGGGAGAGAATGTTACAACACTAATCTGCTTGGCAGCAGTCCACGACTGTATTGTCTACAATGTCACAAACCTGTCCACGGGAGTCTCGGACCGGCCAACTGAGGGAGATCGTCTGTATTCATAACTCAGGAATAAAAAATTATTTGGAGTACCCGGACTGTACATATGCTGCCTTGCTTCATTCACAATGTGAGATCTCAATCACAGGTTGTCAGTTTTCGAAGTGGATAATGAAACAAAACACCTAAGAATGGCTAAGAGCAAAAGTCTGGATTCTTCTGAAGGAGCCCTGAACTGAATTCTATCGAGTGTCTGCCCTTGAAACCCGCCGACAAATGGAGCAATACCTGATGATCGTTTTGATTTCAGTTGACCTGTTCAAAATGTAACGTAGGAATAGTCTGAGAAGGTCCACTGTTATTTATAAAAAAAAAAAAAAAAGGTCCACTATTATCCTTCGTGTGCTTTCATTGGATTCAATCGTCTAAGATGACCATCAAAAACAGTGTTGTTTTTATAAATCTCTCATTTTCCATAGTTACGGTAATGACAATAAAAAAAGCGTGTCATTTTTAATAAATCTCTCATCATTTTCCAGAGTTACAGTAATGAAAAAAAAAGAATTTGAATTCTATACAAATGACATAAATCTAGGAAACGTCTATCACATAAAGCAAGCTAGGCTAACGCTAAGACAAGCAACTGATTATTCTGCTTTCTGTCTTCTCACCATTCGATGACTGGTAAATGTTCTTTTCTCTGCACCTACTGTCTGTTCTTGAGCCTTTCTCCTGCTCCCTCTCAAGCATGCTAATGTCCTCCTTGTTGCCTAGGTAACTATTATGGGACCCCCAAGCCGCCGAGGCAGCCCGTCATTGGGACAGTGATTCTCCGAGATGCAGGCTCCCGGCAGTCCACCCCCAAGCGCACCAAGTCCTACAATGACATGCAAAGCGTCCGAGTAGTGCCTGCTGACGACGACGATGACAACCAGGCCTCGGAAATGAACAACGCTTTCACAGGTACCAAGCAACTCCTGCCTTTGTGTCGCTTTGTCTCACCAGCTGTCACTAGTGGCGCTCACCTCCGCCGCGAGTGGAGCGCACGCATACGAGACGTGTTTGTCCGACATCGGAGAGGAAGATAATGTGCGCTTTTTTGATTTTCTGTGTCTAGTGGTTACATCATGTCTTTGTCAGGATGAGTTCTTTGCACATAAGCTTCCAAACACTGCCATCTGCCTGCAAGGAGGGGGAGGGGAATTATTTTATTTTTTTAGTTTTATTTCATTATTATTCAAGCCCATGCAATCATGGTTACTGTGAACAAGTCGAACTGTTTAGTTAGTTAGCAACACTAATTGAAGTAGATAATCGGTATTTTATCATTCATGGTTCATTTGCTTTTATTTTAGCATAATGTGTATAGAATAACGCTGATATTGTTTATGGTTATATAATTTAATGTATTGATTGAAATGCTTGAGAGGTCCTAAAAAAATGTAATAACAAAATGGAGGAAGAAAAAAATGCAATAAGAAAAATTTCAAACTCAATTCACCTCGTGCGCTAGCTGGTGGCTAGCGCTTCTCGCTGTGGTGTGGAAAAGTGGAATATATTGCAACCATTGGCGTTTTTTAGCAAATAAATATTTGTAGCTCAAACATAGATGTTTATGTGAGTATAAGAAAGCCGCCAGATAAAGTAGCATTCGTTTTTAGCACATTCGGCAGACAGGTCTTAATTTTTTATTGATTTGTTTTGGGGGGTTTTTATCATTGAAATTTGGCTTGGTTGTTAACAAAACTCTTCTTCATGGTATGCCGCAAATATTTTCACTTTACAGTTACTTTAAAGAAAGATCAATTCTCTCCATCAGTTCCAGTTTCTTTCAATCTCGTTTCGCTTTTCCCACCTCTCTTGAAAACTGTGCATGTATGCCCTCCTTGTGTCCACTTGCCAGGCTGCCAGAATGTCGAATTAGCATTTTGATCAGGCCTGAAAGGAGCACGGAAGTGCTTGGGACTCTGCTGGGCTGGAGCTGCTAAATGAGATGGTGGGGCATGAGAAAGCTAGCTTATGGAGGAGAATGAGAAAAAAAACAGGGTGGGAGTCAAAAACAGTTGGGGAAAGAAGAAAGATTTGCATATTCCTGGGGTCTTTTCTTACACTATCAATGGAGGGAAAGCTTTGGATGTTGCATTATAATGGCTCTCTTATTTCCACTGAGTTATAAACCGTCTTTTGTTCTGTGTTTTTTTTCCTTGTCCTGCCTGTTTTTGTTACCCAGGATCCTTAGTGCGTAGTCTCTTCCCTTCTCCTTTGTTGTGCGCAGGTAACCCTAGCGACCAGGATGAGAGCCGCGGCGGCGGCGGTGGCGGCATCCTCCGGCCGTACCCCGCACGTGACAACGCTCCTTCCTGCGGTCTGAACAATGCGGCCATTTCCACAGCGGACAGCGGGCAGCAGACCCTGGCCGAACCGCAGGTCTCCCCGGAAGACGCGGTGGGGCCGCTGCCCGAAAACTGGGAGATGGCGTATACTGAGAACGGGGAACTTTACTTCATAGAGTAAGAAGCATGGATTAATTTTTTTTCCTTGTGTTTTTGTCTTCGCAGCAGAGGCCCGCATTCCTTGATAAATACGCAAACGTGTTTCAAATTTAAACCGATTGTTTTTGATAAAAATCTCTTTTGAACAATTTTTTTGTTTGCGTTTTTTTTTTTTTCCCAGCCACAACACAAAGACCACATCATGGTTGGATCCTCGATGTCGAGACAAAGCCTCCAGGCCTCTGGAAGAATGCGACGATGATGGTAAGCTGCCTTAGAACTTCAGCAGTGTCAAATCATGAAAAGCTAACAGGGAAGAAAAATTGGCAAGCAGCTGGCGAATAATGTTTACAAAGAAACACACATTGGGAAATTGCACCATCAAGTGGCAGGGAATAGAGTAGCACACCACCGCTGTAGATTTGTTTTTTTGTTTTTTTTAGATGATGCATATAGTACTGTGACTTTCTAAGGGGTTTCTCGTTCCCTATTTTTCTCCCTATCACCACTCTCATCTTCATCTTTACTTTACCCGGATTACTTCCTTCCTTCCCCTACCCGTTTCTCTTCCACTCCCCTTCCCTTTTCTGTTTCTTCATTTTGTTTTTCTTTGTTCCATCCTGCTTTCACCTTGGAGAAGAGGGGATACATACAGAGGACCTGGAGAGTGATCTAGGTAGGATGTCTCTGTTCTGTATCAACATCAGAAGCGGGCTTCACTGACAACATCATCACAAACGAGACTTTTGACTCAGTATGATGGTGCATGGAGAGTCGAGTAGTAGCGGTAAAAAATCATCTGTAATATCAAAAATAAAATTCGATAAATGTGACATATGAAGAATTGACCTCAAATAATAATCTCTAGAAATGGCTAGCCCAATTCCAGCACCAGGTTGGCATCACTGGTAGCGTTCGAGAGTGATTTGGATCCTATTTGGCTGGCAGGACTTTTTGTATTAGCCTAGCTCGCTCTGTCGTACGGTGTTCCACAAGGATCTATTCTGGGGCCCTTGCATTTTTCATTGTATTTGCTGCCGCATCTGACAAAAACATGGCATTTTCTTCCACTGCTATGCGGAGACAGCGAGGGAGATGTATGTCCTGCTGAGCAGATGCCAGTATTGTCCATCTTTTCACCTGGAAAAAAATATCGACAATTCCTAACACAAATGTCACAGTGTTTATGATCACGCCAATCAGTAGCTTGATCATTGATATGACAACAAAATCAAATCCCTGATTTCATTTATGATGTCTTGCGACAGCTTTGCACAAATGGTTGTAGCTCAAGATTATTTCCGCCTGAATTGTTCACTCAAATAATCAATCTGTCCTGTAGCTGTCACTGTGTTGACTGCTCGCCTGATTGCGGTTCAATATTTTACGCTCCGGTTCGGTATCTCCTTTCTTTCAGAGCTGCCGCCGGGATGGGAGAGGATAGATGACCCAGTGTACGGAATTTACTACGTCGAGTAAGTAAATCACCTTGTTGGCACAGCCAGAGGAAATCAAGCTGTCTCTTATAAATATAGTTGACTACGCGTTTAAAATTGAGAGCTGTCAAATCTAATGAGGCCCTCCCCTCGGTGTCAGTCATATAAACAGGAAGACCCAGTACGAGAACCCAGTGGTGGAGGCGCGGCATCGCAAAATCCTGCAGGAGCAGCCGCAGCCTCCAGAAGGTGAGCGGTACATTCGAGGTTGGTTTCCTGCCCATTTCTTTTTTTCTTTCTTTTTTTTTTTTTGTGTCTGTGAGAGCCTCCGCTGCTCACCGGGCTTTAGCAGCTAGAATTGACTGTATCTTGAAGACATTCACTTGGTAATTGGGGCAAATTTATTGGAAGTGTTTCTTCAATTGGAGCCGTCCCAAGCCTCGGTGTTGCTGTTCATCCTTTTCGTTTTAGCGATCAAAGGTCGCATTTCATTTCAATTTGGTTCTTACTTTACATTCTTGCACATATTCTTGAGTTGCTCATAATCAGATGTACTTTTCATTTCAAATTAGGTGTTTCAGATCATGTCATTTATTTGTTGTGAAGTTTGAATGATAAAGCTTGCGCAATAATGTTTTTTAGCATGCGTTGTAATTTATAACTGAAGATTCAAAAAAAAATCTACCTAACACTTAATAAAATTAAAATGATTATTATTATTTTTTTATTATTAGAAAAAAACAAGGGCAGACTTGGAATCAATGCAACAAAATTCATGTTGAAATATTTATTTGCGTGTTGGATTTAGAGTAAAAAAAAAAATTGCTGCGTACATATACATTTAACAAAATTACATTTACATGATTGAATCCGCCACTCAAAAGTGATCATTCAGCTCAATGTTTCATTGTCTACCCAATGAACGCAGGCGCACGAACCTTTTTCTGTATCTTTGTCATGTGTGTCATAAAAATACAACTTGGTGCTGCACACCTGACCTAAACATTTTTTTTCTACAGAGTGGATAGAGGAGCACTCTTCAGCTGCAGCGCCGCTTGTAAACTTCGTTCCAAACCACCTGGAGACCTACAGGGACCCTCAAGTCCCACCAACTCTACCTCCGATCCCTACAGGAGCCAAACGTAAATGTTTCACGTTCATCTTATCCGCATTTGCAGTCCAATTTTGAACCTCAGCTTTGATCGATGACTCTTAACCACCCGTGCAGGGGGGAAGCCGTTCTTCACCAGGAATCCCGCAGAGCTGAAAGGAACATTCATCAACACAAAGCTGAAGAAGAGCCGACGCGGATTCGGCTTCACCGTGGTCGGTGGCGATGAGCCGGATGAGTTCCTCCAAATCAAAAGTCTGGTGCTGGACGGACCTGCAGCGGTGGATGGAAAGATGGAAACAGGTGCAGTACACGTTTGGCATCAGTAGGAGGCACTGTTTTCTTTCCCAAGCTCAACTTGAACTCAAGACTTGAAGCCTCTCAGAAAGCATCTGGAACAAAGAGCCTGATGCATTTCTACTGGAGAAATGTCATCTCAGCAAAGATCAATTAATATATATAAATATATCAAATATGAATTATTTGATAGGGGTCTTGAAATAATTCTTTCCTACTTAAAGTTGATGTGTTATTTAGGCGAACTAATATTATTGATGAGCCTCACGTGAAGGTGATTTGTGGTCTGAAAAATTTCACAGCCGTTTAAGACACTTGATTGTGTGTTCTTTAACTTGAGCACACTTCTTTGTCGTCAATTCATGGAGATTTAAAAAGTGGGCCGTCAATTTGCATTTTTCACATTCCGCCACATTTCATCATCTTTTCATTTGTGGAAATTGATATAATATGCCTCGTCTTACGTTGTCATCATTGTGACGCAGGTGATGTGATCGTCAGTGTGAATGACACCATCGTGCTGGGTTACACCCACGCTCAGGTGGTGAAGATCTTCCAATCCATCCCCATCGGCTCCATGGTGGACTTGGCCTTATGCCGTGGCTACCCGCTGCCCTTCGACCCCGACGACCCTAACACCAGTCTGGTCACCTCGGTGGCTATCTCGGACAAGGAGCCGATTATCGTCAACGGTCAGGAACCCTTTGACTCGCCTTCCAACCCGAGCGGACCGCTCAACGGCCAGAGAGAGCCGCGGGCGCACAGCCCGTCCGCCGAGGCTTTGTCCAACAGCCTGCACGGCTACAGCAGCGACGTGGTCACGCTGGCCTCGTCTATCGCCACGCAGCCCGAGCTCATCACCATCCACATGGAAAAGGGGGACAAAGGATTTGGCTTCACCATTGCAGACAGCCTGACTGGAGGCGGGCAGCGGGTCAAGCAGATCGTGGACTACCCCCGCTGTCGGGGTCTCAAGGAGGGGGACATTTTGATGGAGGTCAACAAAAGAAACGTCCAGAACATGAGCCACAACCAGGTGGTGGACCTGCTGAGCAAATGCCCGCGAGGGAGTGAAGTCACAATGCTGGTCCAAAGAGGTAAGTACGGCCTCATGCTATAGCGTTCACTGTATTCAAAAAATTATTTGAAATGATTTTTTTTTTATCTGATGGCTCGGAAGAAAAAGATTAGAAGGAGCCTGAGTCGTAAATGTGCGAGTACGTGGCTTGAAAGTAGGAGTGGTGAGGAGGCGAGTGGCTCATGACACAACGGATGAATGGAAGGAGTGCATTGGGGCCGGGGCTTCTACTGAAGTTATGGATGCAGATGCTCTTGAACTCGTCCGGGATGTTTACTTAATTTGATCACCGCCATTATGTGCTGCTGAAGGATTTAATGTTTGCTCGTAGTCCGATTCCCTCTGTTCCTTATCAATTACACAAAAGTGAACATCTTAATCTTAACAAAGATCTGTATTGAATGTAATGGAATTTACAACTTGATTTGGCATAACATTGCTAACTTTTTGTCCACTTTTTGAGGACTAGCTCCCTGAAGTCGCAAATAGAAAACAGTTTTTTTTTTTAATTAAATGTTAACTCCAGAATCGTTTTCCCAGTGGTAACGTAGCCGACGGACGGAGTCCATCATTTGCGTTCAGTCCCCATCAACGTCGTGACCCGGATCCCAATTACCGGCAGGTTTGGTGGAAGCGCCCCACATTAATTATGCCCTCTAATAAGTTGACCTTGTGTGCTGCTGCTCCAATAACAAAACTATATTTTGTTAAATGTCAGCATCATTACGGGCCAGCGAGCGCGTGCGCCGCTGTTCTGGCCAGAACACGATGCATAGAAATCAAGGATAGGATTACAGAATTTTGTAGTATCCTTTGGGGGAGATAGATCTGACTCTATAAATCATCTTTGTTCACTTTGACACTGCAGTGTCATTACTGCGTTTCCAGTTGAGTGGCCAACTGATGAGACACAATGCACAAAAAGGGCGTCACGATGTTGATAAATGAAGCCCGTTCACGGTCAAAAGGAATTGGATTACACTGGTGCCTTCAGATACAAATTGCCCGACTCTTAAAATTGGCAAACTGTCATTTGGAATATTCTATAATTGTATTTATTTATTTCGCGTTGACTTGTGAACAAGAATGTGACTTATGATCACAGTATGGTGTCAGTGAACTCAATTGACAACAAGCAGCAGTTTAGCAACGACGACATAACTTAGCCTTTAATTTACTAGCTTAATGCTAACTCATGATGAAAAGCACCATAGGCATGCTATTGAATAGCATCGACGTGGCAGGGTGGACCAAAGATCAGTGGGAGTGATTTTGAGGTCCCTTCTCGTTGCCGAAATAAAACAAGCACGTTTGAGGAGCGCAACGACGACATCATTTAGCCTTTAATCTGCTAGCTTAATGCTAACATACTGTTGACTGCTGCTTCCCCCATTGCAATCTATGGGAAGTTATTATTTTTAATGACGTGGATGCTAAACTACAGTAAAAAAAACAACAACTTCTAAGCTATGCTATAAAGTTCAACCCAAATACACGATAACAACATCTGGTGTTTTCTTTCACACACCAGTTCCTCCCCTCAAAAAGCATACCAGCAATGGGTCCTCCATCTTGTCTTCCCGCTACAGTTGCCATGACAATGGTGCACCTGTCCCCTGAGAAACCTGCAGAAAAAAAGACCAGAGAAAATTAGTGAGCGCGAGAGGAGTGAAATACGATGATGGCGGCTGAAAGGGGACGAGACGATCACATGTCGAGATAAAGCGAGAGAGCGGCGGTATTTTAGGGCAACTTTAATGGCGCCAGGACAAATGTTAGCAGACAAAAGGGAGCGTTACTCATGCAGGAAGTCAGTGAAACATAATGGCCATCTCAACTCAACAGGAACACAAATGGCAAATGTTATATTTTATTTAACGTGCTTTTTTTAGCTCGCAGCTGCGGAAAAGGAGTATACCGATTTGCTTCTGCCTCCATTCCTCAGATGATTTTGTCATTTTGCTTCTTGACTCTTTAGCGCTGGAGTGCGACATCCTCTTTTGCAGCCGCTCGTGCTATTTTTGCACATGTTGAATTTATTCACCGTATTCCCCTTTGTCATTTGAATAACGATGAGCGCACAACCGCAACCTTACAGTTGCCTCTGCTCTAAGCAAAATTACCAAAAAAATGATTATTGCGCAAGAGCATAAAGAAAATGCTAAGCGTCTGTATGTTTTTATCCCTGAATTTTATTTACTTTTCATTTTCCCACACACCCTCCAGATGTAGGATGGGAGTGAATGGAGAACCTAAAAATAAAATAAAAATAATATATAGAAAATAAAATATATATATATTTAAATCTTAAAGATTATTATATATTATATAGAAAATTATATAGAATTATATATATTATATAGAAAATAAAATATATTAAGGTCACATGTATAAAATAGCATTTTTGTCATACTTCAGGTGAGGAAATAGGAATCATTCCTTGCAGTTGTAGCATAATAAACAAATGTGCAAAAAAAGAAAAAAGTCTGGTCGTGCCGATCATCCTTAGCATAAACGTGGCAACTCACGCGCTGTAATCCTGGCTCATAGCGCCTCTTTGATCAACTCAATAAAATATTTTTTCGTTCTGTGTCGTCACGCATAGTGGTTTGGGACTCTGCTCAACAATAAATGAATCATAAGCACCGGTGGTGTACTGCATAAAACTGTGCTTAAAAAAAAACATGACAGTGGCAATTTCCAGAAAGCCGTCAAATGCATGACATCTATTTTACAATATTATGAGTGCGTGTATCGTAACTGCCTCCATCATTGTGGTCTTGACTTAATAGAGCCAATGACGCGTGTAAGAGCAAAAGTGCTTAAGACGACGGGAGAATTTGCACAAGGCCGAAGGGTTGCTCCGCCCACAAGTGCTTGCCCCTCCCCCTTTCAATCTTACACGCTGCTATCACACAAAGCGTGTATTGCACGCGTGCATTAATTCACCAGAGCTGCATGTGTGCACGAGTATGCTACGCTCATAAATGTTTCATCAGCTCTGAATTACTCATCTACGTCGGGCGGACGCAAAGATTTGCATCTCATGTATTGAGGCGCTGCAGATGCCGCATGTTGGCAAAGGGCAATGTGAGCGGAGCCTTTTGAAGCCTTTTCCTGATTATTGTTAGATTTCGATCCCGTTGGTGACCTCTTTATTAGTCTGAAGACTTAGTGAAATGTTTTTGTTGAGTTGACCTTTGCAAGTGACCCCGGGTCAGCTCACTTGAATTGTTTGATGTTTTATGATGTGACCCTTGAGGGACATTTGCAAGTGTGCAGACTTGTCAGCAGCTACGTACGCGCGGTCGCCGGCCTCCCATAATCGGATGAGAGGCAGAGAGAAGGAGAAGCTGGGGGAGTCAGAGAGGGGAAATAGCAAGGATGAATTATGAATCATGTGGAGAGACGGGCTTTGCAGCAACAGAGTTTTAACATTTCATGATTTTTTTTTTTTTTTTTTTTGCCAGTGCAGCAGTAAAAGCTTGAAGATGGTTGAATGCATGCACGTTGTTCACGTTGCTGTGACTTTCTACTAGATTTCTTTTTCTGTGCATGTCATAATTGCATAAATATGTCACATAAGACCCACATTGAGATAACGTAATGGTGTAACATTTGGAAGTGTTATGTTGGAGTGACAAAAAAAAATGCCACTCTGTTGTATGATCTTTGTTTTCCCGTGTTTTTCGTTCATGCATTCATTTGTCTATTTTTGTCCCGCGCGCGCGCACACACACACACACTCGTGCTGCTGTTATAATAGATGGCAACAGCCAGGGAGAACGACTGTCATTTTGTGTGTGTGTGTGTGTGTGTGTGTGTGTGTGTGTGTGTGTGTGTGTGTGTGTGTGTGTGTGTGTGTGTGTGTGTGTGTGTGTGTGTGTGTGTGTGTGTGTGTGTGTGTGTGTGTGTGTGTGTGTGTGTGTGTGTGTGTGTGTGTATGTACATGTGTATGTACATGTGTATGTACATGTGTATATATATGTGTATACGTGTATGTGTGTGTATACTATATACCGTAATTTTCGGACTATAAGTCGCGGTTTTTTTTCATAGTTTGGGTGGGGGGGCGACTTATACTCAGGAGCGACTTACATACATATATATGGTTTTTTTTCACTTTTTTGGGCATTTTATGGCTGGTGCGACTTATACTCCGGTGCGACTTATAGTCCGAAAATTACGGTATGTATATGTGTATATATGTATGTATATATGTATGTGTGTGTATATGTATATATGTGTGTATATATATATGTGTGTGTGTGTGTGTGTGTATATGTACGTATATATATATATATATGTGTATATCTATATATATCTGTGTATATCTATCTGTGTATATCTATATCTATATATACGTGTATATGTGTGCATGTAGTCAAGGGAGGCTAGGCAGTCACTTAGCATTCGTAGCATGTGTATAAATCCAAGTGCTTAATTTGCTGAGGTGTGTCAGATGTGAACATGAAGCAGTGAAGCGGGACCGCGGCTTATTCCCAACACTGCCGCCGACGTTCTCCCCTGATAACTGCCTATAGTATTAATATTTCATTAGCACAAATGAGATTGATCTCGTGTGTTAACTGCCGTATGAGAAAGGGGGAGTGGTGGCAAAGCAGATGAGGAGGGGGGGGGCGAGCAAAAAGAGAGGCATGAAGAGGAATGGCCAATGGAGTCGAGCGAGGCTTGCGGCTCAGCCTGGCTTTTGATATGAACCCCGAGCTGCCGTGCCGAGGGGGGTTTGAGGGTGGGCGGTCGGAGCTCACGTGGAGACCTGTGGCCGAGTATGGCCATCCCGAGCGGCGGCCGCCGCCGCTTCGCCATCAGTCAGCCTGTCAAACGCAGGTAGCTCCTCTGCGAATAGCGAGCGCCGAGGGGAGCGGGAATCGGCGCGCGGGAAGGGGCGGGGGAGATCACTTAGATCAGCGAGGAGACGAGAAGCTCGCTGTTACTCTGGCAGAGTCATCCAGAGAGGAGCGAAACGAGTGCCCGTGACCTGCCTGGACTGCGGGAAGTATCTGGTCCATCGCTTCGGCCCTCGGGACTTTCTCATCAACGGCGGCCAAGTGGAGAACTCATTAATGATTTCTCTATCTCTCTGCCGCTGCTTTGCAGGAGTGGTGCCTGCCAAGAGGAGTCCAAAACTGGTGGTGAGTGTGACCCTTTGCAGATATTCTGTCTGTGTGCATGCGCCCGGATGGGATGAGCAGAAGACGTTAAAGATCTGACATCTAAATATTTCCCGCAGCTTTCCCATTTCTTCTTTGTCCTGTCACCGCCGCTCCTCTTCCCCTTCTTTTGCCTTCTGCCGTATCGCCTCCCCGTCCTCAGCGCTCCACTCAAGTCATGCAAAGCCTTCTTTGAATTGTTCAGGAGTGGCCAGCTGTGTGTTTCTAATCCTGCTGGATGGGAGAGAAGCGTGATGCAAAGAGAAAATGACTTGCTGGGATCAGCCAAAGTCAGCGTGGGCGGCAAAGCACATCTAGCTCAGGGGGAGGGAGGGAGGGGGTGGGGGCATTAGGTCAACCATGGGCTGAAAGTTCTGCCAATCATTTTTACCAATACACTAATCCATCTTCTGTACCAAAATAGGTGCAAAAAAAATAAATGTTATTTATACGATAAATTGAATTTTGCTTTTGAAGAGTTGGAGACAAGTGGGCCCTTTTTTTGTGTGGGGCTTTGAGCTTAACTTTCGCAGAGCAAAAAAATAAAATAAAAGAAATCTTAACGCTTACCATGCAAAATTTTAGGCCAAGCACTCTGCTCACTTGATGACCATAAGTGGTTGCACCCATTTGGAAATTAAAAAAAATAATTTAAAAATATTCATTACGCTGTCATTGATTACAATCTGGAATTTTTTTTTTTTTAATCTTTACCACACCCTTAACAAGTAGATTTACACCTGAGTCAAAAAAATTGGGTAAGTCTGTCACAAAAAGACTTTAAGAGGTCTCACCCATGAATGATTTTAATCACCGTGTGATGAATTGACGTTTGAAAGATGTCATTCGTCTTTCTACAATTGGGCCTTTACAATGCGGCCAACCTTGAGAAAAAGCTCTTCCACCTTAGAGTTTCAACTGTTTTTGTCTCGCAACCATGGCAACCAAGTCTTTTCGACATTCCGAGCGAAAGACACTTTAGCGCCGACGCCAAAAAAGCGCCAGCCTTGAACGCCGCCACCTTTCCACCCACTGCTACATTTGCACTCTCAAACTGACGACCTTTGCCCCCAAATGCCTCAGCGACTTCTCCTTCTCTCGTCCTCTCTTCTGCAATTCAGCACCAGCTCGAGAGGAAAGATAGCCAGAGCAGCTCCCAGCACAGCGTGTGCAGCCACCGCAGCACGCACACGGACTCTCCCGGCCACGCCATGCCCGGTGAGGTTGCCGTGCCAACCCCCGCCGCCCCCACCCAGCCGTTGCCGGGCTTGCCCCCTCTGGACCCGGCGGACGGCACCCTCACCCTCCAGAAGAAGCCGGACCCCTTTAAGATCTGGGCTCAGTCGAGGAGCATGTACGAGAGCAGACGTGAGTGTGGAGTGTCAATATTTATGCCATTTAAGTGCTCGAGTTAAGCGTGCTCCATATTTTGAGTGCGCTTAACAAATTATTGTCGAGTGAATCACAACTGAGTTACATTTGTGTGGGAGAGTCAGTGAGTCACTCGGGCACTATTGTGAACATTATTGTGTGTGGGTGTGTGATTAGAACAGCAGTTTTTAGTTCTTCTCATTGTATTTTTTTCTGAAATCAAAGCTAAATTGAACATTTATCGTGCAAACCCCAAAAGTCAAAGTCTCAGTTAGTTTCAGTTTTGCTATTCAATATGTATGAATGGAAACGACTCCTTTGGAGCCTTGAACTAGGCTACCATGACAACAACGATGTTCCAGTTCGACATCAAGATGCATCACGAATCAACTAATCTTGCCCAATAAAGATCCAAATATTTACCTTTAAACAGTCGCTGATAGGAATACTACAGCATGCTACATTAGGAGCTCGAAGTCGGTCTTGCCGCACAAAAAGGTCCTGACAGTTTTTGGCCTCATCAGTTCTGTAATGGGGAACCCTCAATCCACATCCATTTGATGTGATTGCATTATTCGCTCACAGATCCCGCAGTCGACGTGAGCAGTAGTGCAAGCGGGGGTGCTTAATAATCATGGCTGCCTGTGGAATCTAGGACTGCTGCTGATTAAATATTAACCGGGCCCAGAAAGGCCCGCTTTAAGCTGCTGCTGATTAATATACGTGTGTTTGATAACCCCTGGAGGAGATCCAGAGTCATGTGGGGAGGATGAGAAACTCGAAAGACACAAAGAGATTGTCAAAGAGGCCTAATTCTGTCTGTGTGTTCAGAGTTCATATTCAAGTAGGAGAATTGCCCCCCCCAAAAAAAGTGACTTTGAATTGATGTCGATGCTAAAAACAGCGAGAATGACGGAAAGACAAAAGGAAATTCGTCATCGTTTCCTTCGAAGGGCTATTATGACGTTCGACGTCTTATATTATATACAGTATAGGCTACACAACAAACTGATGAATAATTCGTTTTGAAATCAGTGATTTGTAAGAACTGTTGACATTTTTAAAAGATGAATGGTCATAAAAATTGCTAGAAAAAGTGAGGACAAATTGCAATTATAGTATTGACACAGTCGATGCACAATTTGTCTTTGCGGGCCAAATATAATGACACTACGGGCCAGATTTGGCCCGCGGGCCTTGAGTTTGACACCCCTGATTTCAATTGACGCCGAGCAAGAGACCGGACGAGCCGACAAGCTTAAGCCAATGGCTTCGACGACGCTGTAACGGCAATGCGGACCAGAGGAAATCGTAAATCGGAATCTCAATGACCTCATGTGGTCAGCGGAGGCTTGCAATTTGCCGTTGTGAGGAAATTGTTCTTAGTGATCCGTCACATCTGCGAGTGTGACAAGGTCACAGCCAGTGAGTTTGCATGCTCATCCACTCGTTGCTCAATGAGGCGAGGAGCAGCTGTTGATCCCGCCCGCAATCCCAAGCAGACACGCTTTGTTGATCAATAATTGCACAAACAACCATGGATGTGTGCTAATTAAACCAAATGGAAGTCAGACGCTATCAATTGCTACTAAATGCATTCGGTGATTACCGTAAAGGCAAACTGGTCAATGTTGTGCGTCTTTCGGGCACATTTTCATGATTGCTTTTTGTTGTTGTTTTTCAGTGCCAGACTGCCAGGAGCAGGACATTTTCCTTTGGCGAAAGGATACGGGCTTCGGTTTCCGCATTCTTGGGGGAAATGAGCCTGGGGAGCCTGTAAGTATTTCAGAGTCTGGATGTTCCAGTTTTTGCGTGGCGCAATTCTTTAACGCGTCTCTGGATTTGTTGCAGATCTACATCGGTCACATCGTGAAGTACGGCGCAGCGGACGAGGACGGACGTCTGCGGTCGGGCGACGAGCTCATCTGCGTGGACGGCACGGCGGTGGTGGGCAAGTCTCATCAGTTGGTGGTGCAGCTGATGCAGCAGGCGGCGAAGCAGGGTCATGTCAACCTCACGGTCAGACGTAAGACGCCCGGATTCCCAGGTGGGCATTCAAAAGGCACGACTCCCCCGAGAGCAGCCGTCTTATTTGGCTTTGTCGTTAGTTTCCAAAGGGGAAGGCGACATCCCGCCATCGCCGGCCTCCTCCCACCACAGCAGCACTCAAGCGCCCAGCCTGACGGAAGGCAAGCGGACCCCGCAAGGAAGCCAGAACTCTCTCAACACGGTCAGCTCGGGCAGCGGCTCCACCAGCGGCATCGGCAGCGGCGGGGGAGGCGGCAGCGGGAGCGCCGTGGTTCCCGCTTCTCTGCAGCCGTACGACGTGGAGATCCAACGCGGAGAAAACGAGGGCTTCGGCTTCGTCATCGTGTCCTCCGTTTCTAGGCCCGACGCGGGCACCGCCTTTGGTGAGTGAATCCACTCAAGCCAATTAAGCCAAAAAGGTGTCACGATTTGACTTTAATCTGCTTTCGGGCATCTCCCGGAAAATCATTACTCTGTGTTATGCACCAGTTACTTCAAAGCTGCCATATTTGGGTCTCTGAGCTATTTTTATTTTTTTCCCGGCTGCTTAATTCAGCAAAGAGGCGCTGCCTCCGTTGTGGTTTTTGACCGGTGTTCGCTTAATACCAAGGTCACCAACCCTGCTATCATGAGCTTAGGGATTTAGAAATGAGCGGCGCTCATTCCGACGGGATCAGGCCGGCTGCGGCTTTATCGTAAACATCATCACGGCCGATTCCCAGACCTCACAGCTGCGTTCACTAACGGCCGTCAACAACAAAAATTGCAACGATCAAGAGATGCTCAGCCCGGTGATGAGCTTATTCCTCCGACAAATTTGATTTGATTTACCTCCGTGTGCCCAAAGTCACGCCAAGGTCTTTGCAAGAAAGATGGCATCGAAGGCTCCCACGGGACGATGATGTTACTTAGCAAAAGGCTTCTTGTGAGGGGGGGGGGCGCTCGTCAACAAACCCGTCTTAATACCACCAAAGCCTTTGAGGCTTTTTGGTTTTGCTGTGTTCTCGCTCCGGTAGAGAGCGTGAGTGGAACGGACTTTCATGTGCTGCGCTTGACACATTCCCGATACAATTGTCAGTCGAGATATAAAAATAACGAATAAATTTTACGAGGCGTCGTTCTTCAGCGGTAACAACGAAGCGTAAATCATCGTCACCTTGTGACCCGGGTTTGGTGTTGTGTTTAGCAGATGTGGTGTTAAATCCTGCCATGTCCCGTGAGGTATCTCGGTAGCTGGATGGAGTGACACGATACAAATGTCAAAAGAATGAAGGATGGAGGAATTGAATAACACTGTGAGACCTTCCATTTGAGATGTTTTTGAGGAGCCGCTCAAAATACAAACTATTGATGGCCCTTGGTGAACGGCAATACATCTTGTGATGTCATTGATTCCTGAAATGTGTCGTTGATTTGATTTACACGTCAGACAGATTGCTTGTGGAATCATTTGCATGTACGGGGATTTCATTAGCTTGAACTGATTGTGGGGAATCTAAGATAATTGATAGTTTTCCTGTCTCCCTTTGTCTCTTCTTTTCTCCTTAATCAATCTAATCAATCAACACATAAACAAACACATTGAAAAGCTGGAAATGCTTGCGTGGCCATGCCTCACAAAATAGGCCGCATCATCGAAGGCAGCCCGGCCGACCGCTGCGGTAAGCTGAAAGTGGGCGATCGGATATTGGCCGTCAATAGCTGCTCCATCACCAACAAGTCCCACTCGGACATCGTCAACCTGATCAAGGAAGCTGGAAACACCGTCTCGCTCAGGATCATCCCCGGTGATGGTAAGACTTTGTTTATCACTACCAACTTTATTTTGCGATCCCCAAATGAGACATTGTTCCAAAAGTATCTGCGACTTGTTGTCTTTTTGATCCCCGCCCAGAGTCTTCCAATGCTTCTCTGCTAACCAATGCTGAGAAGATCGCTACTATCACCACCACACACACTCCTCAACAGTCCAAAGAGTCTCGGTGGGTGCACATCGAGAATTTATATATTTATTTGATCTGTTTTTATTTGATCTATTTTTGTTTATATTTTTATCTATATATAAACAATGTTGTATCTATATTTATTTTATTTTTATTTGATCTATTTTTATTTGATCTATTTTTATTTGTATCTATTTTTGTATATATTTTTATCTATATCTATTTTTCTAAATACTAAACAATGTTTTATCTATATTTATTTTATCTATTTTTATTTTATCTGTTTTTGTTTACATTTTTATCCATATTTATTTTTTTCTAAATACTAAACAATGTTTTATCTATATTTATGATTATATATATATATCTTCTAAATCCTAAACACTGCTGCCATGGTTTTAAAGGAATAATTCCAAGTCGAAAGGAGTTCCTCCTCCTCCACCTACACAAACATCACAGGTGAGAATGCTTCACTTATCAAGTTTGAAATTATTGCAACAAAAGAAAATGTTTTTATCTTTTCCCTCTGTAACTCGCAGGACGAGTTCTACTCGGTGGACCTTGAACGCGACAGCAAAGGTTTTGGTTTTAGCCTGAGGGGAGGGCGAGAGTACAACATGGACCTTTATGTGTTGAGACTAGCCGAAGACGGAGCTGCTGTCAGGAATGGCAAGATGCGGGTATGAAAAGTTAGCCTAGCGTTTTTTTGGTCCCCCCCCTCTCGTCATCATCGCTCACAAAGAGAAAATTGCTCTTTTCAAGGTGGGAGACGAAATCTTGGAGATTAACGGCGAGAGCACAAAGAACATGAAGCATTCACGTGCCATTGAACTGATCAAGAACGGAGGGCGCTGGGCACGGCTCGTTCTGAAACGCGGGGACGGATCTGTACCCGAATACGGTAGGTTGACGTTTTCCTCAGCTCTCGAGTTTCTCACATTGTGAACGATGGCCGACGTGGGCTGAGATCTGAGCTCACTCTGTTGTCTGTCAAACGTTGACCTTTCGGTATTAAAGGTTGTATGGAGCCATGATGTGAGCATCATGTTCCTTGTGTGGCGTCATTTAGTTTGGACTTGATTTAAACTATTCCCGCCTCTAGTTTTGAGTGATTTATTTTGAGGCAATTTTATTTATATAGTGCATTTTATTCACAAGCTATCTCAATTTCTTGTTACAGAATATTATTTAAAGATGAAATTTCAGACATTAAAAAGCAAAATAGAGAATTTTGAAAGAAAAAAATTTTTGAAATGCTTTAAAAGAGCTTAATCATAGGTATTGTGGGGAAAACAAATATTCTGGGCCTCACTGTAAGTCATTTGATGATTTCAAAACCAGTCGGGAGTCGGCGTCAAAGTCTTAGAACTGTTCTGGTCACCACTGGAGCCTGCGGCGTTCTGAACGAGCTGCCGCTGTTTGATGCTCTTCTGAGAAAGTCCAGTTAGAAGACTGTGACCGCGTTTAAAACTGAAACTGGTTTGAGAAAGCCCACTTTGATCCATCGTTGACTGGATTGTCAACAAATTGGCCTTGTTTAGCGCTAATATTTTATAGCTGTCCAAAAGTGGCAGTTTCTTCTGATGGATAGTTCCTGCCATTGTTTCTGTCCTATTCTCAGGTTGAATTTTTGACTCAACTTTTCCTCCTCTTCTTGAAAGTGTTATACTGTCTCCTAGTTTGAAATGTAAAACTGCTTCTTGTCTGTTTTTATTTGTTTTTCTCCTCTCCTCTCCTTTCTCTGACCTTTTCTCTCTTGCCTGGGCTCTTCCCGCTCGCTCTCTCCAGCGATGATGGCTCCTCATCTCGCTGTGGGTACAATGAGGAATGACAAGATGGGAGAGCCCTGTTTCTACCTAATGGGCCAAAATCAAACCACGGTTTGTAGCCAGAAGTCGGTCATGATCTCCCCCCTCCCGGTCATCTCTTTTGATTTCTTCCCACAACCTTTATCAGCTCATCCCGACCTGCATCCTTCTTTGTGTCAAGCTTCCTGTCATGTCGTGCCTGGAGTCCAACTTTCCACATTATTCCACATGTGGAAAGGAGCAGGACTAACTCGCTCATCAGATGCCGCCACCATAGCAACTTGGCTAATCTTTCGAACCCGCCTTCTTTTAGTTTGTCGGTTCCCCCCGTGCGACACATCAGCATCTTGTTTTGAATGCTTTCTCAGATGAGCGCTGTGTCATTGATAACCCCGCACTCGCCCGCTCTTGTATCTCACCTGCAGCCCCGGAGGCAAAATGTACTGAAGCCGTGTGTCGCTTCAGTGCAACCTCCATGTTGAGAAGGTTCTTGTGTATCAGTGTGAGCCATACCCGCTACATGCAAATGAGCACTCGTATGCATGAGTCGCTTTAAATCCCCGCCCAGTGGTTCTGTCGTGTCACTACAGCCGTGTCCCTCTATTGAACCTTTTTTTTTTTTTTGTCCTTTCCTTCAGACGGCAGCAATGACGGGTACCCTCCCACACCCGGGGCACAAAACACTTCGGAAGTGAGAACGCCGCCGGCCAACGGCCGATATCACACCTCATTGGATTCCAGTTATCCACCAGACCTTCACACACCATCACGCCGGGAGGAGGCTGGGCGTGGGCGAGACAGGAACAGGGACAGGGCCGGGTGGGATCAGATGGACTACCAAGCCCGACAGTTTACCCCTCACCTTCACCACACCTGGAATAACAATCACAGCGCCAGCCCCAGACAGCCGTCTCCAGATAACAGCAACGGTAGCAGTGGCAACAAGAAGATGCGAGGGCGCAAAGTCAAAAAGTCCGAGTCTGAAAGCGGCATCTCCAAGCTCCTGAAGACGCTGAGGAAAGACAACTCGGGGAAGAAGGCTGCGGCCGCCGCGCAGAAACTCAGGGGCCGAGGGCTCTCAAACAGCAGCTCCACTTTGGACGGGAGGTTTCACGCGCAGCGCCGCGGTTCCCTCGACCGCTCGCCGACGCCGAGGCGCAGCTTCTCCCCCGACCGCAGGCGGGCCAAGTCGATGGATCGCAGGGCCGAGCGAGCGCAACGGGATCGTACGCCCGAGCGGGAGCGCGACGACGGCGGGTTCCTCACCCCCGAGCGCAAGTCCTTGGAGCGAAGGCTCCTCAAGGACTCGCCGGTGGAAGCCGCCTCCCCCGCACGCTCCAAAAACGGCGCCGACTCCTTGTCCCTTCCCGGGGTCGGTGCTTACCATCGAGCCGCCAAGAACGGCAACCTGACGCGAGACGCTTCCTCCGAGCAACATCGGGCGAACGGGACGCCTGAGAGACGTTTTCGAACGGAGCGGGACTCTTCCCCCGACAGCAACTACGGGCGAGATGAGCAGAACTATGCGGCGATGGCGGCACCCAGACTCAAAGACTACTACAGCATGATGAAGAACAATGCTGCCCACCACAATGCTGCGTACAACAAGACAGGCCACAACAAGAACACTCTTTGCCAAAGCCCAAAGCAGCTCCCTGAGCCCAAGAGAAAGCTGTACAAAGAATGCCCCAAAGACCTCAGCATCTAGAGCGCAGCCGACCCCTCACACTGGAACCGGACTCACAAAGACCCCTCTCCCCGATGGTCGACTTGACTCGTTGTGACCCTCATCCAGAGATTCCTAAAAACAGCAGGAGTACAATCCCATCAGCTTACACTGGTTGTTTTGTCATCGTTGCGTTGCTCATGAACACGTCGTCGTATATAATCCAAGTATTGTCTGTGCCTGCGTATGAAATTGGTGGTTTTGCTTTTTGTCTGCATTGCTGAATCGAAATGTTTTGCCCCTCCCCCCACGCACAAGCATACATGCTACATGACATGCTTCCAGTTGTGCTTTTTTTTTTCCTTCCAACTTTTTTATTTTAACGAACAAATAATAGCACAAATCACCAATGGCTTACAAGAACTGTGAAAAAAAAATGATAATGTTCAAAAGTGAAGAACTGGAGGATTTAAAGTAGAGTGCTGATTTCATAAATAATTTATTTCTTTGGTGCGTCTGATGGCTGTTTTTATTTAATTTGGCACATCTCTTGAGTGAGCGTGGTGAAATGGTAAAAATGTATTTTGGAAAAGCATGCTTGACACAATTTTTGTTCCCCAAACTAAGAAATCGGACAGCTTTCTAATTAGCCAATTAAATTCATTCAAATCAAATAAGATAGAAACAATATCTTAGTTGCTAATGCTAATAATGCTAACTTGGCCAGCATGTGCTATAAAAATGTCCCCTACTTCACAGCAGCCATAGCATGTTCTTGAAATAAAATTGCGCGATCTAATCACAAAGCCCATTTCAGATGAGAATACATGAATTGCTTTTTGTGATTCCGAGCACAGGAGACGACCAAACTGCCATGCTGAGCCACAATTGTCACCGCACTGGAGTCTGACTGCTGTTTTTCAACGTGTTCACTGTTTTGTTTTGTTTGTCAACAAATGCATCGGCTACTGAAGGCACACTCTTAATTACGACACAAGACCGAAGCTCTCGAGAAGGTCGAGCTCTTGGTTTGAGTTGACTTTTCCTTTCCCGGCTAAAGCATGGTTCTATTCTTAAGTACATGACCACTGTCGTCCACACAAAAAGAAGAAGAAAAAAAATCTATTTTTTTTATGTTCACCTTTTTGGGCCATCTCCTGTAAAGATTTCTCCTATGTGATGATGAGGAACCTGTGGAGGAATAAAAATGTTGCCTTTTACATGTACAAAAGAGAAATTTATGAAGAACGTGATCGTGTGTTTTTAATCTCTGAATGGACCTGATGATTTATGGGAACTATGTTGATTTACTCTGGATCAGGTATGTAAAGACCTTTTCGAATGAGCGCTCAAGCTATTTGTTTGTTTGAATCTCTCGATGGTTAGCCTGCCTTTGTATTATAGAGCACTTGTATGCAGTCTGTGTTTCTTCAAACATGATTATTTCTTCTAATGTGCTCCAGACTGTGGATGTGTTGATAAGAGCAGTAAATGTATATGGGCCATTTTTTTTCTTTTTTTTTTTTTTTATAAAACTATGCATATATAAATATGACATTGTTCATAGCTTTATTTGATCCGTGTAGCTATACATAACATTAGTCTAAGTACAAGTAGATGTTGACTTATCCAGCTTCTTTCCTTGAGATGGATTACACTGTATATGTAGCTATCAAAAGAAGTCTGTGAATGCTATTTTTATTATCAAAATAAAGTTTTCCATACAAATTCATAGAGACGTCGTCATACTCTTATTTTTTTTGCAAATCTGTATTCCAGACTAGATTGGTTTCTATAGCGGTTGCTATGGCAACACCTGAAGGTCATAACACTCCCAACTTGGCACTCTGCCAAACTCAGGAAACTTGAATCAGAATCACATTAACACCTGCTCATTAGTTTTATAATATTCTAATTATTAAGCCGATTTCGATATTCATGGCCTCGGTCATTTTATCCTGAACGTCTTTGGCTAGTGTCACCTTTCTTTTAATCACATCAATCCTCGCCGTGATAAGTGCTGTTGAGTCATGTACTGTATTATGATTAACAATAAATAATCCCCCTCCCCCCACCAGCCAGAGCAAATTCTCTAAGTCCAAGGTGACCAGTGACGTGCGGTGAGGTTCATTACTGGGGAGGCACTGACGCCCCCCCCCCCCCCACACACACACACCCAGATCCTTTTTTTTTTTTTTTTATAAATCAAATAATGAAAAATCATGGTCAAAGCTTCACGGAAAGTGAAAGGTGCCACACCCCCACTTTCTGATTGGCTGTTTGATCTGTGACGTCACTCGGACACTCCATTAGGTACACCGCCTTTTTCAGGTGTACCTAATCACAGGCCACTTCATTAGGGAAACATCATGGTCAAACTTAAATGAAAGTGAAAAGTGCCCCGCCCGCCCTCACCCCCACTTTCTGATTGGCTGTTTGATCTGTGATGTCATTCGGACACTCCATTAGGTACACCGCCATTTTCAGGTGTACCTAATAGGCCACTTGACACCTGTGACCTTTGACCATGATATTTCCCTAATAAAGTGGCCTGTTATTAGGTACACTTGAAAATGGCGGTGTACCTAATGTAGTGTCCGTGTGATTCCCTCGTTAAGCGCACCTGCGTGAAAAGTTTTAGCTTCTGCGGAACGTGAAAGGAGCTAAAACTTTTCACGCAGGTGCGGTTAACGAGGGTCACTTGGAAAACATGTTGGAACGCGGCCCCGAGGACTAGAGCTTGACACCTGTGACCTTTGACCATATTTCCCTAATAAAGTGGCCTGTTATTAGGTACACTTGAAAATGGCGGTGTACCTAATGGAGTGTCCGTGTGATTCCCTCGTTAAGTACACCTGCGTGAAAAGTTTTAGCTCCTGCTGAACGTGAAAGTGGCTAAAACTTTTCACGCAGGTGCACTTAACGAGGGTAACTTGCAAAGCATATTGGAACGCGGCCCCGAGGACTAGAGCTTGACACCTGTGACCTTTGACCATGATATTTCCCTAATAAAGTGGCCTGTTATTAGGTACACTTGAAAATGGCGGTGTACCTAATGGAGTGTCCGTGTGATTCCCTCGTTAAGTGCACCTGCGTGAAAAGTTTTAGCTCCTGCAGAACGTGAAAATGACCAAAAACTTTTCACGCAGGTGTGTTTAACGAGGGTAACTTGGAAAACATATTGGAACGCGGCCCCTCGAGGACTGGAGGTCGACACCCCTGGTTTAAGTGAAAAGTGCCCCACCCGCCCTCACCCCCACTTTCTGATTGGCTGTTTGATCTGTGACGTCACACGGACACTCCATTAGGTACACCGCCATTTTCAGGTGTTCCTAATAACAGGCCACTTCATTAGGGAAAAATCATGGTCAAAGCTTCACGGAAAGTGAAAAGTGCCACACCCGCCCTCACCCCCACTTTCTGATTGGCTGTTTGATCTGTGACGTCATTCGGACACTCTATTAGGTGCACCGCCATCTTCAGGTTCGTTCGCGAAGATTCACGAGTGAGCGAGACAGCGGTGACATTGATGTTTTAATTTTGTATTTGTTGGATTGTTGTTGATGGTGTTATTATACCGAATGTGTTTGTGTTTGAATAAAAGGTTGAAAAAAAAAAATCCGTTATGCCGACATTTTTTATTTTGGGGGACACCAACTCATATAACAACGTAAAACACATACATATTGTTATATAAAGCAGTTAACCAAATGTCTGATTTTTATGTTTTAATTGGCGAATATAAAAACAAGGAATAAAACACCAGACAAGTTTTAACATAAATGTTTATTCAAATAATAATAATAATAACAATGATAAAAGTATATTTCAAACCAGCAATCTAATGTGACATTGCAGTAGATATATTGGATAACAATATTTAGGCGTATATATGCATACACGTTATTTAAAAACTACTACAAGTGTTATAAAATAAAGATGACCCAAAGAGAAGCATACTCTCCCCGTTGTTGCATAACGGCGCATCCCTTCATGCAATAAAGTTAGCCGTTAGCTTGGAGAAAACGTGCATAAAAGAAGTGCTGTTTCAGTGAGTGGTTCTTTCTGTCCTTGGCAAATCGTAAATCTACATTCTGGCTTGCATAGTTCACGCCAGGAGGGAGACGCAACACGTTCACTGACTGATCCGTTGATGCACGGGAAGGAAGGAAGGCAGTTGACCCATTGACTCGTTCGCGAACGGGAAAGTCAGGATTCGTTCCCTCGCTGATCCGTTCTCGCGATGAACTGGAAATGCAAATCACTGACTCGTTCACTCACAGATCCGTTCAGTTGGTGAACGGGAAATGCAATTCACGACTCATTCGTGAACGGGAAGTTACGTCATTTTCTTCTTCGTTTTGTTTTACGGCGAGGTAGCACCAGCTTCAATGCGCATTACCGACACCTACTGGTTGAAGTCATATGAACTGGGAAAAAAAAACAACGAATCACTTTAGAAGTGATTCGCTCACTCTCGTTCACTGAAACGGTTAGTTCTTTAGAACGAATCGTTCACTCACGAGCCAACACTATCCGGCACCTAACCGTGTCACAAAAAAAGGTTGGGGGAACGCTGCGCTGGTGTGGCTTATTCATTATTTAATTTGAACTATTTTAATTAAAATCTCATATCAGCAGTCTTCACACATAAAAACACTCAATAAAGCACATGGAATCAAAAACTCGTGCGTACCACTCCGTTTTCTCCGTTGTCCCAATCAAACCTTTTCAAGATCTCAAGAATTTTTATTCGCCATGTTTGAGCGTGCCAAACAAGGAATTTGACTTCGGTACATCACAGCCGCTGTTCAACATTTAGGTTACTAACAACACTCAGGACGTGTGAAAAATGACAAATATTCTCAAACATTTTAACTTCGGAGTTGCTCTTCCTTTACTGATGACCTCCTGCTTCGACCGAAAATCCATCGTTGAAAGTCGTTTGGCTATGTAATCCTCCATTCTAAAACGAAATGTAAAAACAAAACAAATGGACGACTGGTCCTCAGTTGTTCACTGTAAATTTGAACTGGAGATCTCTTATTCTACAGGTAAGCATATGAAGCATCCCGGGATCACTAGCACCCCCTGTCATAAGGCTGGAGAACTTTTTTCGTAGCCTCCGTAAGGTCTCTTATCAAAGCCGTTTTGTTCATCCAAAGAAACACGACGTTACAGACAGATGACAAAAAACGATTATTATATACACCAGCTTAACTACGGAAATGAGTTAATATAGCAACAGTGTTTGAACACTTAAACAGCGACATAAAGACAGAGAGCAGTTCTGTCTAACTGCATAGCCTGTCAACATAGGCAGCCGTGTGATTACGCAATCCTCAGAGGCTAGACCGGAAGTTGGCTCATCCGAGCGAATCGTCTTCGGTTTTAAAATGACTATAAAAATTCCGCGATTTTGGTTCAAATTATTCAAATTAAAATGACTTTATAATAAAAAACATTTAATTCATGACGGCAGGGGAGGCGTACAACGTACACGCTTTTAATTTTTACGCAGTTAACAGAAAGTGATTCAAGACATTCCGATTGTGGTATTCACGTTTATTCCTTGCAACAAGAAACTACATCATCACTTGAGTCAGTAAAACATAAACATGATGAGTCATTTGCAAAGTGCGTTTTATTTTACGTTGCCTTTGATTACATGCCTCTACGTTCAAAGATAAGCCCTATCAATATAGGATCCGACATTTCCCTCGAGCTAAGGGAAACTCTCGTCGTGGAATATTCTGTACACACGGAAACAACTGATCTTCCCTGCAACTGTCTTTAGTTTGAACCAACTTGTTGGCGAAAATACAAAAAAGAAGTTGAAGTAGACGGTAGCCTTCAGTCGTGTAGAACTCTTCTTGGACAGTAGACGGCGTCGATCGGGTTTGACGGCCCTTTTACGCAGGAGAGACGGAGCTGGAGGAGACGGACGAGGCCTCGGTTTTGGAGGTGGTCGTGGAGGCGCCCTCCTCCTCTTCGAAGGGGTTCTTCCCGCAGCACATGGTGGTGATCATGCAGTGGCGGAACTGCTTGTTCATGCAGATGTAGATCAACGGGTTGTAGATGGAGGAACTCTTGGCAAAGAAGGCCGGGATGGTCATGAAAACCGGTCCGAACTCGGCGCCCTGATGCGTGAAGATCCACCAGGCCACGGTGGCGTAGGGCAACCAACAGACCAGGAAGGCGATCACCATGAGCACCACCATACGGGTGACTTCCCTCTCGGCCCTCTGGGTGGTCTCGGACTCCTGCTGAGCGGCGGCCGCCTCTTTGACGGCGCAGAGCAGACGGCCGTAGCAGAAGAACACGATGACCAGCGGAGTCACAAAGTGGCAGACGAACATGTAGATCACGAAGGACTCGTTGTTGAAGCCCTCGGCCCGAGTGTAATAGTCGACCCCGCAGGAGCACTGCATGCCCTCCGGGATGTACCGGGACCAGCCGACGAGTGGCGGCACGGCGCAAGCCGATGCCATTATCCAGGTGAAGGCCAAGCCCATGATGGCGTGGTTCTCCCCAAAACGGAAGTTGCTGATGGGCTTGCAGACCACCACCCACCTCTCGATAGCCAGAACCACCAGGGACCAGAGGGCGATTTCACCACCCAGGGTGGCGAAGAATCCTTCCACATTGCAGCCCAGACGTCCGAGCACAAAGTAGCCGTGCATGGACGTGTACATGGTGGTGGTGAATCCTCCGAAGACCATGAAGAGGTTGGCCACGGCCAGATTGAGCAGGATGTAATTCAGAGGGGTCCGCAGCTTCTTGTGTTCGAGGGTGACGTACAGGGTGAGGAAGTTGATGGGGAAGCCCAGCAGGATGAGCAGGAACATGTAAGCGCCCAGACCTGCGTAGGCCGCCGGGTTGACAAGGTAGTACTGAGGGTATTCATAAGGACTCCGGACCACGCCAGTGGTGTTCAGCATGGGGATGTAGAAATAAGGTCCCTCGGTGCCGTTCATGCTTGCGGTTGGCGCTTAGCGTCGGCCCTCGTGCGTGCGGCGTTTCTTTTAGATCTTCGGAAAGGGACCTGGCTACGATTGGACCACGGTGGCGAGGCGCTGCCTTTTAAAAGGCGCACCTTGGATTATGGCTTTCCAAATCCGTCAGCACAAAGTGATTTAGGCCACGTTTAATATCTAATCCAGCCGTGACTGCAAACAGAACTGACCACTCATCAACATATTAAGGGCTTTGCATTCGCGCGTTCCTGATGAGGAGCACCGATCGTTTACCTTGTCAGATGAAATGCTTTTTGGGCTTGAATGTGTTTTACTGGTTGCTCTAAAGTTCAAGTATCTGCTTTCACTTTCATATGAACTAATCAAGGTCCAATTCAATTCAGCCCGTTTAACCAGAAACAGAAATAAATACGCTGGAACCTCAGTTTTCATGATTAATCCATATCAGCAAATCTGAAATTGAATCCCACAACAGTCAAAGAAATATCTCACATGAATGTAAATTCAATTTATCGACTCCGGTCTGAAATACTGACGCCTAGAAAATACACTTTAGAGAAAATAACTACACATTTAAACACAGACAGCAGTTGGAAATCAAATGAAATGACCAATAAAGTGTTTATAGAGCATTTCACACACACTTTTACCTTTATTGAAAATGCTTAAAGGCATATGAAAGAAGTGGGGTGCTACAAAAACCAAAAGTGACAATAAAAGAGTGTTTGATACCCGAGACCGCGTCATATTATTGAATCGGAACGAAATAAAAATAAAAATGAAGTGTTTTACAAGGATGCCTCTGACACGCTACGTATATGGCCAGCGTATTTAGCTAACCTGTGTGACCTGGATTCTCACACAGAATACTCTTGCCATGGTTGTGAATCGAATCACGAACGGAGCAGCGATTCAAACGGCTCTATAAATATCTCCTTTTATGTTCCAGTGTGGATGGTATGTAGAGCACGGGCCGTGAATGCTGAGTGCTGAAGCGCTCGTCTTAGCTGCTGAAGAGCTCAGCACTTTCCTAATGGGTGTTGTATTAAAGAGATTTGGGGCTTATGGATGTGTTACTCTCACAGGCCTGTCAAGGGTTTAACGTTGGACGGGGGGTCATTCTCGCTCAGTACCGGGTTGCTATCTTCGGCCTCATTACACCGTTTTTTTTTTTTTTTTTTGCCTCTATGGTTTGAGTCATGGTTTCTGTCAAGGTCAAGGCCAGATGGCAGCATCAGGAGGAGGGGAGGTAGTCTGACTTGTGGAAGGCTTCTAGTTAGTGCAGCTTGCACATCAGGGATGGGATATAGAAGATGAACTCCTCCTAATACATGAGAAAAATGCATTTGGTGACAGTAAGAGGTGTTGATTTTGTAAAAAACAAGATACGAATATTTTCATCAACGCACATATTTCACCTGAAAACATGAGAATAAAACCTCCAACACCTCCGCTGACACCCCAGTTTGACTCCCTACTTTGAGACACTAACCCAAATTTGAAACCCTAACCCTAATTTGAAACCCGAACCCAAGTTGGAACTCTGATTTTGAAACCCTTGTTTGAAACCCTAACCCTAGTTGGAAACCCTAGTTGGAAATCCTAACCCAAGTTTGAAACCCTAACCCTAGTTTTAAACCCTAGTTTGAAACCCTAACCCTGGTTTAAAACCCTAGTTTAAACCCTAACCCTAGTTTTAAACCCTAGTTTAAACCCTAACCCTAGTTTGAAACCCGAACCCAAGTTGGAACTCTGAGTTTGAAACCCTAGTTTGAAACCCTAACCCTAGTTGGAAACCCTAGTTGGAAACCCTAACCCAAGTTTGAAACCCTAACCCTAGTTTTAAACCCTAGTTTGAAACCCTAACCCTGGTTTAAAACCCTAGTTTAAACCCTAACCCTAGTTTTAAACCCTAACCCCAGTTTGAAACCCTAACCCTAGTTGGAAACCCTAGTTGGAAACCCTAACCCAAGTTTGAAACCCTAACCCAGGTTTTAAACCCTAGTTTGAAACCCTAACCCTGGTTTAAAACCCTAGTTTAAACCCTAACCCTAGTTTTAAACCCTAACCCCAGTTTGAAACCCTAACCCTAGTTTGAAACCCGAACCCAAGTTGGAACTCTGAGTTTGAAACCCTAGTTTGAAACCCTAACCCTAGTTGGAAACCCTAGTTGGAAACCCTAACCCAAGTTTGAAACCCTAACCCTAGTTTTAAACCCTAGTTTGAAACCCTAACCCTGGTTTAAAACCCTAGTTTAAACCCTAACCCTAGTTTTAAACCCTAACCCCAGTTTGAAACCCTAACCCTAGTTGGAAACCCTAGTTGGAAACCCTAACCCAAGTTTGAAAACCCTAACCCTAGTTTTAAACCCTAGTTTGAAACCCTAACCCTGGTTTAAAACCCTAGTTTAAACCCTAACCCTAGTTTTAAACCCTAACCCCAGTTTGAAACCCTAACCCTAGTTTGAAACCCGAACCCAAGTTGGAACTCTGGGTTTGAAACCCTAGTTTGAAACCCTAACCCTAGTTGGAAACCCTAGTTGGAAACCCTAACCCAAGTTTGAAACCCTAACCCTAGTTTTAAACCCTAGTTTGAAACCCTAACCCTGGTTTAAAACCCTAGTTTAAACCCTAACCCTAGTTTTAAACCCTAACCCCAGTTTGAAACCCTAACCCTAGTTGGAAACCCTAGTTGGAAACCCTAACCCAAGTTTGAAACCCTAACCCTAGTTTTAAACCCTAGTTTGAAACCCTAACCCTGGTTTAAAACCCTAGTTTAAACCCTAACCCTAGTTTTAAACCCTAACCCCAGTTTGAAACCCTAACCCTAGTTTGAAACCCGAACCCAAGTTGGAACTCTGAGTTTGAAACCCTAGTTTGAAACCCTAACCCTAGTTGGAAACCCTAGTTGGAAACCCTAACCCAAGTTTGAAACCCTAACCCTAGTTTTAAACCCTAGTTTGAAACCCTAACCCTGGTTTAAAACCCTAGTTTAAACCCTAACCCTAGTTTTAAACCCTAACCCCAGTTTGAAACCCTAACCCTAGTTGGAAACCCTAGTTGGAAACCCTAACCCAAGTTTGAAACCCTAACCCTAGTTTTAAACCCTAGTTTGAAACCCTAACCCTGGTTTAAAACCCTAGTTTAAACCCTAACCCTAGTTTTAAACCCTAACCCCAGTTTGAAACCCTAACCCTAGTTTGAAACCCTAGTTTAAAAACCCAAACCCTTGTTTTAAACACTACCCCTATGTTACTTTAAACCTCCTAACCCTAGTTTTAAATCCTACTTTGAATTCCTAACCCTAATTGAAACCCTACTTTGAAACCCTAACCCTAATTTGAACCCCTCATGCTGCTCAACTGCTGTTGGGGCTACATTATGCAGCAGTGAATCGACTTTGTTTTTCATCCCACATTCCGGATTGATCAAATGGACTGACATTCTCGCATTTACACTTGAAACGTTGAATCCAGCATGCATGGTCTGTGAAAGGAAGCAGGTCCTCACACAGAGCCCTCTCAAGCACTCGAGGAAGGCCCAGGTGAAGAGTTGCACACTTCACAATAATCAGTATTCTTGCGTTATGATGAAATCTAAAGGACTTGAAATAAAATCCTGCCTTTGCTGACCTCTAGTGGTCTTTCTCCGTATCCGGTACAGTAGTTGGGTTGTTCCAGAACGGAGGAAAATGTAGTGCAGTTCTATACCGCTGCATTTTAAAATGACTATTTTTTTCTAATTATTCTTTCTACAGTGTTTAAACTAATCATTAATAAGTTTGTCGGGGTGACGTCACCAATGTTCAACTATATCAATGGGGCGAATTATTTTTTCCCACCGGTTTGGCTGTCACTATTTTTTTTTTTATGTTGGGTGCAAGCAACCAAAGTCCAGGAGCATTTTTTTTGCATCCAAAAATGAGTGAAGTTTGTAGAGGACAAACGAGTGGGAAGAGTGTGATGCTCTCTCTCACTGAGGACCGGTAGAGAGGAGGGAAGGCTGCAAGTAGGACATGGCACATTCCACACCATCAGCCCCCACAGTACACTTCGCGCACTCCATCTTATACATCATCGGAACAAAAATAACAGCAGCTGGTGTCGGGGTTGTCAATGCCTTCTATTTGGTTAGGTAGCACTGGTCATCCAGTTCTCATGATGCGTTGGCAGTGAATGAACACAATCCCATTTGAAAAAAAAATAAAAATGATTCCACCTGCGCAGTTTCATGTAAAATGGTGGATGTTGAAAGTCTTTGCTGCATCGTGTGCCGCCTGCCTGCGGCGTCTATGCCAGCAGTGGGAGCTGTTTACTGGCAAAAAAAAAAAAAGCAACGCTCATGCTGCATCAGTATTGATTCGACACGTTTCTTTCTACAGCTGATGATTAAATAATGAAGACAGCGGCTTTTTAGGAGAGGCTGTCGCGGAGAAAGCAACACTTTGCTCGGTGTCACAGCCGCGTCTCCTTATTTTATTTTTTCATTGCTGCCCTTGTGGATGTGTCAAGTCTGAAAAGCTTCTTAGGCCATAATTTCCCACAAAAAAAATGACACCCTGGTTTAGTCACCCGCCAGAGTGCAGAGAAGATGGGGTCAAAGGTGAACTTGAAGCCTCGTCGATAACGCTGATCATCAGCACATTTCAGTCAGAGAAAGCTACGTGTCGCCGCTTTTTTTAAATGCTGACACCAGATAAATCTTTACTTTTTTCTAGCACATCAACTTTTTGACTTTTCTATTTTTAAGTGTTACCTATAAAAGCCGTCATATTCGGGAATCGAACTCACAGTGACATCAGCGACTCCCAACGATTGCGCAATACGCATTTTACGATGCGTAGGCTATGACGTCACGGTGATTTTTCAGGAAAAAAAATTTCGACCTCTTGCTGAATATAATTCATAAATATTTATAAATATGACTAAATATACATATATAAATATACTCTTGCTGAATATAATTCATAAATATTCATAAATATGGCTAAATATATAGTATTGCTGCATTGCAGACTACATAATAACAATAGCTCATATTTATATCGCACTTACCGTTCTGGCGAGTCTTCATCTAACGTAAATCTTGACGTCACTTTTGTCATCTTGATCAGCCCTCTGCGGTGGCATGGGAAAAAAAGCCGTTTAAAACGCACAAGATGCTTTCATATGGTTATTTACCTATCTAACCATATTTAATCGACAAAATATTTAAATAAAAATATTTATCAAATTCCATGTTGCCATCCACACATTCTACTGATATTTCTAACTGTTACTTCTACTATTTTCTTAATGCAATTTGCAGTCCCCCCCCCGTTAATATCATTTTATTTTATTTTAATTAATTTAATTTATTTATTATTCATTTCAATTTATTTTTAATTTGAAGTGGAATCATTCCACTGCACCCAGATTGCTTTCTTTTGTCTTTTGATCTGTCTTAATCTTGTCTTTTCCTTTCTCACCACTCTGGTATTTCAAGTTTAAACTCACTGACACGCGCACACACGCACACAGAACAATTTGTGCTTGTTTTTCCGACTGCTCAAGCCTATTGTGTACCCGAATTGCAAAAGAATTAGCAGTCTACGACATGATTCAACATCTTTCTCGTTGCTACAGTGATAAATCCACTGTGCATGTGTAGATGGCTGAACTCCCGTCAAGTGTGGCGAGTCATGTCCTCGGTTTAAGACGCACACACACGCGCACGCACACACACCTCCCACACACTCATCTGCACATGATCACACAACAAGCGCTTCAGATTCGCACATAATCATCAGCCACTTTTCAGAACTGCTTTTATCAAACCGCATCATTCATATGTTAAAGAGCCACACAACTCGCGGGACTTCAAACAAGAGCAGAGCCCAACAAACACCTTCGTTAGACGTGACCCCATTTTGCTGTCTTTTGTTCTTATTTTTATTTCGGCGCATCGTGCAGCCTGTTGACAGAAACATCTCACCTGAGATACGAAGCTGAAGTCTGGGTAGATGTGAGCACCAGGTAGAATCCAGCGTGTCTGGTTGCATCACACTGACCTTGAAGGACAAGCCAGACTCAGCTGGATGGGTCTGAAACTGGTCCAGTGTCTCTAACTGGAGGCTCATTCTGATCCCTAATCATCTCCAAAACAGACAGACACACACAGCAGCCAAGGCTGACGGAAACATATCTGCAACAAACAGTTAAATATTTTTTATCCCCAACTTGGACGGTATAGTTTGCTTGTATTTACTTGAGACATTTGTGATACAAACTCAACCACAAGATTGTAGCGTGCCAACTCCTGTGAAGGTCGCCTACAAAACCATCATCTGAACGAACGGCAGTCTTCCAAATTGGATCACAACAGTGTCATTGTGTCGAATGTGCACATTATTCCCGATATAGTGTGCTATTAAGGGGTTCCGTCATTTTGTAGGGGTGTCCAAATATCCAGGGAGCAGAAATGTAGGGCACTCAAAATGACCCGCAATGCACTTGGAAAAGTAGTGACTATCAATGCTCACTCAAAACTTGAATATTAAGCCCAATGTAAGAGCTAATATAAAAAAAAATATAGTAAAAGCTCAAAAAAGTCAATTTAGCATGATGCAGCTACCAAAATCATATACTTTATATCATGAATATATCGTATTCCATCACCAACCCCTGAAGTCAAAATGAGCTTTGTAAGCAATGTATGCTAACAAGATATGCTAACAAAAGACAACAGAGGAGAACGTGCGAGGCCTCGATTTATTTTTCGGATGCTGGCCACAAGTATGGGCGCAAATGTCACTCAAGAGTGACGAGGAAATCAGCAAAGTGTAGAATTCGGAGTTTTTTTTACAGCAATACTGAGCGAAGGCACAGCGAAACGCTAAGCTAACATTAGCATGTGGAATAGTTTTTTTGTATCTCATCCTTTCAAATTATGAGTTATACAAAACAATGCTGCAAATATGAATGCTTCTCTGGTGAGTATAATTTTATTATATTTATTGATTGCTTGATTGATTTATTCATTTTCACCAGTTGAATAACATCGGTAGCAAGCTGGAAGGTATGAAGAATTGAAAAAGTGCTTTGTAGTAGAAGCTGCAGATATTAAAGGTCGAATTGAAATTGGTGGTGGCGCGGATATGGGGGGATGTTTTATGAATAATAGTTTGGCCTTCCGTGTTTCATTATAAATCACATTAATATTCATTGTGTGTGTCCAGGATGACAACAACAATAATCTTCTACGCTACACTCCGCACCTGGACGATTCTTAATGCGTAACACAATTCCGATTCACGTATGTTGTGACGAAGACAAACTTTTAGCTTTCCAGTTCATTCATTCCGCATTTGCTTCAATGTGCTTTGGTAGATTGGTGAGTTTGGAGAACATGAATCATGTTGTGGCGGGAATTTGGGCCAAGATGCAAACCGGGATTGAGTTTCTAACATGCCAGAGAATTAACACAATTTCCAATTAAGCTTTCATTTCCTTAATGAGACTCAGGTATGATGAGCAAGAGAGATCAGCAGATGATGGATGAGGCTCGTGACCAGTGAGAACAGGCTCGCATGGCTCACTGCTCCATCTGCTCGCCAACCCGATTCTACTCTTGGTGGTGCAGACGGCTTTTTTTTCTTATCCACATACAGAAAGTAATTGACTCCATTCTCGAGACTTTGGGGGATTAAAAAAAAAAAAAGTCCACTACACTACAGTAAGGTCATGAAGTTGTATCATCTGATTTTTTTCAATAATTCATACAGCTGGATTTGAAATAAAACTTACCAGTTGTGAAATATTACTGAAAAAAGGTCGATTAAAAACTACACATACAATGGGATGTACACAAAACAGAACACATAAAATCAATTATAGTGTAATTAAAAATAATTCTATAATTATATATCTATAATAATTAAATATATATATAATTAAATTCATATTATTTATATATCAATTAAATATATATAATTATATAAAAATAATTATAATATGATAATTAAAAACCACATTCAATGGGATGTACACAAAACACAATTTATAAAAACAACTATAGTATAATACACACTGAAATATAATTAGAAAAAAATATATAACCATGATTTGATTACTTGCATGAAAACCCATTGAATCACTAACAATTGAAGTGTGGTCTACTCGGCTCTGCATTTTGATTTGGAAATTAATTACTCATTGACTGGCATTTCTTTGCTCGTGCATTATGCATATGCAATCTCGCAGTGCCCGCTGAGCCCTGTTGCATCCATTTCCTATTGCTGATAGAAGGCGCCTTGTTTCACCCCAAACGCAAACAGGAGGCGCTATTTGTGCCTGGGAAAGTGTTTTTCAATTATTTATTTACGGCAGTTAGACGCACCCAAATTTTGAAAGCATCCCAAGTATCAAGGGGAAAAAAATAAAAACATCTTGTCAAACAGCAGCTCTATTTACTGGAATGTAATTGTGTTAACCCAGATGATGTGAACGTCAAATCCGTACTGATATAATTTCTCTGTAGTCTGCAAGAATGTGGATCGTAGCATGCCTTAAATGTAAGCACACGTTTGTGCTACTTTGGCTTTTTCCTTCTCACCCCATTTAATGAGTAGCCCAGATAAGCTCATTTCTCTGTAATTATGTGGCCAAAAATATGATGGGCCTCTCGACAGTCTCTGCAAAGATGGGGACACGCCAGAATTAGCCAGTTGCTAAAATAAACATCATCTTGCACAAATGATGTCGAACGGCGAGGCGGGGGCTTCGACAAGATTTCATTTAGTGCCTTTCGAGGTGCTCTGCTCAGGTGGTCGTGATGACGAAATTTCTACCAAATGACTTTATGATTTTATTTTTAGCCGTTGCTATGAAAAGATTTTTTTTTTTTAATGAAAGTAAAAACGTAGACGGAAAAGAGCTATGGAAATTGGCTCTATGAAGATAACGATGTGATTTAATTGTTCAAAAGTGATGGATTACTTTTATATGCTTCTACGTTGAAACCAAAATCTACAAATGTATATTTTCCATCCTTACAATGAAGAATATCTGACAAATATTTTTGTCTTCTCCTTCACAGCAGAACTGAGGTGTGAAGTCTCAAGGGCAAAAACGCCTTCACGTGTAGAATTTATTTACATTTGAGCCGTAGCCTCAGGTTAGCCGCTACAGCACAGCACTTTGATGTCAACAAACCAAACCATTCTTTTTCTTTTTGGGTCGTCTTTTATTGCCTTGTTGTTGTTTGAAATTCTGCGGCTTCTAAGGTCCACTTTTCTAAAGACGTTTGACTGACAGACTAAACAGCTTGAGTCACAGAAAGTCAAATGCAAGGCTGACATATATTCACATTAAGGTTGTGTGTTTTTTTTTGAACAATTCCACCAAATAAAAATGGCATCAGACGAAAAGGGGCGGGAGAGCGGGCTGCACAAGGTTTCGATTTAACGTGATGTCATTCCATGTCTGATCCAATTACTTCTACCCAAAGTCATTTTGTAAATAATACATAGCCATTTTTGCAACGCTAAGTTTGGAATCAATCCACAGCGGTGTTGAAAAACAAGTGACCATGATGATTAACAATTTAGAATACCTGTGAGTTGTTGTACGCTCGCTACATAATCATCTTTGTTTTTTTGGTCAATGTTTCTGTCCTGCATTTAAGAGCAGTCATTGAAAAAGGATAAATTCCGTTTTCATGAGTTCACGTTGGTAGACATTAACAGATAAAACCCGCACAGAAACGGACAGGTAATTAGAAAAGGGACACTGGGACATCATCACGCCATCGCCACACTCGATTGAGTTGTAAACATTCACACTTGTGAGGCACAAAATAGCACGAGCTGGAAACGGATATATTTTGCTTCCATGCAAAAGGTCATATGTATAAAAAAAAAGTGTGACCCAGAAAAGCTCACACTCCAACAGCAAAATGTGTTTTGGCCCAGAGGAAATAAGCGCTGTACATCTTTTGTCGTTATCGGGTATGTTTGCTGAGAACGAGATGGCAGCTCTTTCACACTTTTGGCCAGTGGTGTGAATTGTACCTGGTTTTAGCTCGACCCACCAGGAGTTGCTTTTGATTACAAGCCAATGAAATCTTTGCACTTGACTTTCATCCATCCACGTTTTCAGCCATCTTCTCGGTCTTTGACAATAGTAAAAATAAAAAAAAATAAAAAGGAATGTGTACCTCGGAGAGTTCAGGCAGGAAATTACAACTGTTGGGTTACAAAAACACAAGTGTAAAAATAAAAAGGATAGAAATCCAAAGTAGCCACAAAAAAAACATGGCGAACAGATTCACCTACAGAGTGACCAGGATCTAAAAACTGACGAGACAACGAGGCACACCCAGACAAAGACACGAGTGCCCGGAGAAATCCGAATGGTTGACGCAAAGGGAGCAGACGAGAAAAGGTGGCAATAAACAATAAAAAAGACTAACAACACAGATGCTTTGTGTATTTTTTTTTTTTTACCATGCGTAGGGCATTTAAGGCCTCACACTTAGCGAAGAGCTAAGTGCTTGCTACATTGTGGAAGTGGTCACCGGGTGAAATCAAAGGTCTCCTAGCGCCACGCAGGCTCTAATCAAGGCTACATATCATTGTCACCCTCATTATCGTCCTCCTCCATTGACCTCGTCTCGCGCCGCTCTAACCTCACAATGGCTCATTAGTCTCGTGGACTCACAGCACCAAGATGAATCATGGCCTTAGCTGACGCTAGACGGATGTAGGTGATCCTAAGACGTTCATCTTGTCTTCTTTTAAAGATGCTTTTTAAGTGTCTTTGGTTCAGACCATTGGGTTTTGTTTTTTTTAATGCTAGAAAATCTCTTACCTTGCTGACAGTTTCTGATATTTCAGTCGCTTTCTTGTTTATCTAAAGACCAAGCCGACCTTCAAAATAAAGTTGTCTGACTCAAAACAAGTCTGCGCTCCACCCCCACTGCCGTCGTTGAAGGATGGTGTCATAAGTGAGTGGGAGAACGCCCGCCCGCCCCCTCTTCCCTGTTGTTGATGCCGCTTAATCTCGACATTCATCGACGTTCTTTATTGTTCCCATTTGTGGTGCAGCCAGCGAGAGACAGACAAACGATCAACGATGGCAATAAGTAGCTGAAAAATAGTTCCAATCAATTATTTTTTAAAAATGGTTACCACAGTATCTGCACTGTGCCTAAAAATGCAAAAAGCGGTTAAAAAGTTGCTTTGGATCATGAGGGCTTTCTATCTGATGACCTCCAAGCTGGACCTAACAAGGCCCAATTGATCTCGATGGACCTTGTGACCTCCGTAATCACACAAAGTGACATCTGGAGGTTTGCGGCTGACAGATTTGTCGTTCTCTGACACAAAACAATGCAAAAAAAAAAAAAAATCACAAGGCGAAAATAGTGGGGTGTCAAATATATAGCCCGCGGGCCCAATCACACATTCACTCCTATTTTTCTATCAAAATATTTGTTGTTGCTAGTTTTATCCACTAGAGGGCACAATGCTGACCACTTACATGACATTCTGAATATTGGCCACAGTTTAGGATTTCAATGCATTTGTTAAGGCTGCAAAAAATGCCAAGTTTCAGGAGCAAATTAAGGTCGTATAAAATGCTGTGCCGCCTTTGCACTGCAGTTCAGTGAGAAGAAACTCATCCTGTAGAATTTTTTTTCCTGTTGTTTTTATTTCCCCCCTCCTACTTTCCAAGTCTTGCCTTTCTATTCTTTGCTGCACTCATGAATCACGGCTGACCTCATAGTGAGAACTGATGAACTACTCAAACACAAACAAACGGGTGAAATGGTTCTCTGATGGCGAAGAGATAAGCTGGCCAGGTTACTGTGATTGATCCTTTGCAGCCTTGCAAAGCCCGCTGGTGGAAATGGGATTCTGAAGGTGAGGCTCCAGGCACAAATACACAACTCCATTCGGGAATTTCAAACGACAGCACTTGGAAACTACCAACACATTTTTCCTGCTCCATGACATTATTTATACGACTATAGACTCATTTTGTTGTTGTTGTCCTTTTCCAATGTATTTATTTATTTATTTATTTATTTATTTATTCATTTATTTAATTACTTTAGAAAATTATTTCCCATATACCGTATTTTCCGCACTATAAGGCGCACCTAAAAACCTCCAATTTTCTCAAAAGCTGACAGTGCGCCTTATAATCAGGTGCGCCTTATATATGGACCAATATTGAGCCACTACAGCAGGCGTGTCCAAAGTCCGGCCCGCGGGCCAAATGTATATATCTTATATATGGACAAAGTTTTCAAATGGGCCATTCATTGAAGGTGCGCCTTATAATCCGGTGCGCCTTATAGTGCGGAGAATACGGTAATTTAATTGATTTCGATATCGCAGTGTAATCCACAGCGTATTTCTTTTTTTTTTTTATGGTGAAGTTGGTGAAAAGGAAATGACTAAAATGCTAATGCTGCCCTCCCTCTACCCTTTCATCCATGGATCTTATTAACATCCCGATGATTTTTAATAAATAAATATATAAACAATAATGAATAAATTTATAATGAAATCTATCTATCTATCTATCTATCTATCTATCTATCTATCTATCTATCTATCTATCTATCTATCTATCTATCTATCTATCTATCTATACAGTTTTGAGGTTACCTGTAACGGATACTCTCCATCTGATTGCCTCTGTAGTGAAATGACAGCCCCATCGTCCTCATAATTGCTACTCTACCGAAGCAAAGGGCCGTCATTTGAGCTTAATAACATTTTTGTAGCTGTCAGGAATGATCAGTCCTTTCTAATTGCTTTGCATGACAACGCCGCACTTGGTTAGCGCGTGCTCTTTCTTTGTGAAGTCATGTGAGAGTGTGTGGGTTAGTACTATGATTGGGCTAAGAGGTAGAAAATGGATTGATAGTGGACTGTGTTAGAGTGGTGCTCACTCTAACTTATTTTGCAAGAACCACATGGGAGACAATTAAGTCTTTTTGGGCACCTGCAGGCGGAGAGTCCATTCGTCACTGTGCGTACAGCAATGATCGAATGACGTCTGACTCTCGCCTCCTGCATGAGCATTTTTATTAAGAGAAACAGGGTGGGGGTGACAGTGGACTGGATAGGGAAGAGAAAGCCCTTGACCTCTAGTCAAAACATAGCAAGGGAATGTTTTACGACATTGTGTAGGATGGGACAAGCTAGGTTATTTATTACTGGTTACACACCAACATAAGCATAAAACTAATCTAGCTAGGTTATTTATTACTGGTTACATACATTCCAACATAATCATACGATCAAGATAGTTTGGAAAACCCTGACAGACTGGATTTGGATTCCTAAACAAGAAACAATCTCATGTGAGCTCGGTTCTTTCCTGCCTTGCATCTGTAGTTTTATGAGCTAAGCCCCTTGTGAGCTAAGCCCCCTGTTTCTGTTTGAACTTCCAAAGACCTGTATGGAAGTGTCTTTTGCTGACTTTAGTACTTAACGGAGCCGGAAGGCCCCATGCATGTTATTTCCACATGTAATGGTGTGTGTGAGTAAGGAAACACTGTCAAGTATTGGCAAGCTAAGAGAAAAGCACCTTACAAAGTCATTACAATAATTTGCTATATCAGCAAGAGCAGCAGAACATTCCAGAAAAAAATTGGATTCCATGGAAGCTACAAATGAAATAGCCTAAATTGATTCCCTGCGCCACTACTTAAACCTGCTTTCAGTGAGTCTAAAATCTAGCCTACCGTATTTTTTGGACTAAAAGTCGCTCCGGAATATACGTCGCATTAGCCATAAAATGCACAATAAAGTGAAAAAAAAAACATATATAAGTCGCTCCGGAGTATAAATCGCATTTTGGGGGAAATTTATTTGAAAAATCCAACACCAAGAACAGACATGAACGAGCAACAACAGGCTAAACGATACGGTATGCTAACGTGACACAAACACAAACGAAGAGCTGAGAACGGGCCTGACGTAACATTGACAGTTATCCAAATAACTATAAGATAAATAACACCTTTATCAAACCATCTGTGTCACTCCAAATCATTAAATCCATCGATCGTCCTTTATGTCAACAATGCCGGGTGCGCGCCGCTGACGGTGGTTGCACTTCAAAATATTCCACAGTCCCATATAATTATAAACGACAATTTTATCAAACAATCTCTGTCACTCCAAATCATTAAATCCCGTGATCGAATCCTTTGTCCATTATGTAAAACACCGGCGCGTATGCGCCGCGGTAGCAGTTCAGATTACAGTAATCCCTTGCTACATCGCGGTTCGTTTATCGCTCTTTCACTACATCGCGGATTTTTGAATTTTGAAAATTTGTGAAAAAATTCACATATAAGGCGCTCCTGAGTATAAGTCGCCCCTTCACCCAAACCATGAGAAAAAACGCAATTTATAGTCCGAACAATACGGTACTTTTGGTCACCGGACATCGATGAGCAGAAACAAAGTCCACTGGTCGACTTTTTGGTTCAACACCTACAAAAATGTCATTCGTGTACATAATGCAAAATTTATGGGCTTGATTGTCTTGTGGGAAAAGCGAAGCCCCATGCTCCGTTTGATTTTTCTTCCCCTCAGCACACGAGAACATAAATACTGGTGTTTTGCTGATCCGAGTCTGAGTGTCACTGCCACCATTGGATGAAAGCTGATGACTCATTTGAACAGGCTTTGAGGGGCTGGCAGGATGAGGGCGGATGGTTGGCTTGGAGGTGTGAAGGGGGAACAGGAGGTGGGTGTGTGCGTGTGTGTGCGTGTGTGTGTGTGCATGCGTGGACTTAAACCACTTCTGCATGACTTGTTTGAACCATCACACATAGGTACATGCAAACGATGACAACTTCATAGAAACGCATTTTTCCCAGACGTGAAGGAGTGCAAAAGAGAGAGAGAGAGCGAGGGAGCGGTGGTGGGGAGAAAGCGAGAAGGAGGAAGGGAGGGAGGGATGGAGAGAGACTGATGACAGCCTGCAGCCCCGCACGGGCAGAAAGCTCGTCGTCGTCTCCCGGACTGCGAGGAGGGAGAGACGTAAAGACAGTCGGGGCCGGCCGTTAGGAGTCCAGCGTGAGCGACTCGCTCCAACTCACAGGTGAGTCTCCTCGGCGGCATCTCGACAAGCTCGTCTGCCTTTTTTTCGAATAACAAAGAGCACATTGCGTGACAAACGGGCTGGTTAAGCTCAGTTAGGAAATGCCGCCGCTGAAAGTTTTTCCCAATGAAACAGGTGCATCCATCCATCCATCCATCCATCCATCGTAAGGTGAGAAAATGGGAGGAGATAAAGGCTTGTTTATCTCTTGAGTGACATGTGAAAAAGACCAGTGGGACTTTGGGGAAAAACACGGGCGAAGATAAGAGCCAATGTGTCCGATATCCCGTTTCCCCCCCAGTGTGGGTGGAGTGGGAAGGATTGGAGCAGTGGCTCTGCCAGCGTTATCTCAGCCTGCTTCACAAAGCAAGAGGGGGGGAAACATAAAGACGGTGAGCTCTTTTTTTTTAATGCTGCGCTTGAGGCGCACACAATGTTTGAAGCGATGTGCACACACAGCGTGTGGACACACTTGGAAGGCGACAAGCGTCTGGTAAATCCCGAGCTGTTTACATTTGCCGTTTTGCCTGCTTTGCTTCAGATTAGTTTGAGGCTTTTGTCGAGGCACTGACAATCTGTGTGGTACAAGATTGTGGAATGCCGAAAATATTCGAGGGACCAGCATCGATGTGCTTTGAGATGATCTTGTTGATTTTCGTCTGTTGTATGTGGAGGTGACGTTTGTTGATAACGCCAGCGAGGAGCAACTCCTATCTGATCGTGTATCTTAATCCAGCTACTTCTCCTCCATGTTAGGATGATTGTCTCCGACGCTGTTGCATCACGGGGTGTCATCTGTTGAGCAATGGCAGCGCGTTGAGGGCCAGAAAGAACGGCGGATGCAACTTGTAGGAGTGGGCTCTTTTGAAATTTCAATGAGGCGGGCCGGATTTCGGGTTCAAAATGAAAGGTGGGAGGTGTTAGGAAAAGGTTCCTCATAACCGGATGAGATATCACAGCCATACGTGATGTCGGCTGCACTCTGAGTGAGTGAGCGTTGCTGCGGAGTTTTTGTGAGTCTGGATGCAGATGCTGCGCCGTCAAAATGTCAACCTGTCAAGGGTTTTTGTCATGTTGATGAAGTCACAGCTCTGTCCTGACCCTGCCCTGTCTTTTTAGCAGGCATTCATCCATCCACCGATCTATCCATCCATCCATCCGTCCATCCATCCATCCATCCGTCCGTCCGTCCGTCCGTCCGTCCATCCATCCACCATCTATCCATCCATTCATCCATCCATCCATCATCTATCCATCTGCCATCCATCCATTCATCCATCTTCCATCCACCAATCCATCTACCAATCCATCCGTCCATCCATCCATCCATCCATCTTCCGTCCACCGATCCATCTACCAATCAGTCGTCCATCCATCCATCCAACCATCCAACCGCCATCTATCCATTCACCATCCATTCACCATCTTCCGTCCACCGATCCATCCATCCATCCGTCCATCCATCCATCCATCCATCCGCATCCATCCATTCATCCATCTTCCGTCCACCGATCCATCCATCCATCCATCATCTATCTATCCATCCAACATCCATCCATTCATCCATCTTCTGTCCACCGATCATCTACCAATCCATCCGTCCATCCGTCCATCCATCCATCCATCCATCCATCCATCCATCTGCCATCGATCCATCCATCCGTCATCCATTTATCCCTCCCTCCATCCCTGCCCCTCTCCATCCATCTGCATCCCTCCCTCCCTCCTTCCATCCACTCATCCATCCATCCATCCTTCCCACCTTCACCGCGCTCCCACCAGATTTGGAATGTTTGTTTGTCTCTTCAGTTGGAGTGAGCGTGCACTCCAGCACCCCCTCCCCTCTCTCCCTCCCTCCCTCCCTCCCTCCTTCCCACCTGCACCGCATCACCACAGAAACGGCTGATTCAGGAAGGGTGGGCGGGTGTCTCCGAGTTCTCGCCGCCGTGCCCCATACGGTGCTTTCACAGTACGCTTGTGCTTGTGTGCTGCTTTTATGTGCCTGACATGCTGACAGCTCAGGTGGCTGGCTCAAATCTTACACAATGATGTCAACACAACAAAGGCTATTTGTTTGCCTCCCTCAAAGGACGTGTACGCCATTTGACTGGATTAGCTTGTTAATACTCGCTAGATTTCCAGATGTCTCAGATGAGCTCCACATTTTTTTCGATCTTGTTGCAATATGATGATTGGAGATTCTGACATCATCTCCCTTGAATTGTTTTATCTTGATGGAGTGTTTTCCTTTCAGAATCACCCGCTGTGCGTTTAGAGACGACACTACGGTTATTAATAATGCACACTCCCCTGACCTGAACATTTAATAATAGATACACCGTGACCTTTTGCTTATAGAAGAGAAATCAAAACACAACAAGACAGAAATGAAGAGATTCGGTAATTCAATAATGCAGTTCTACTGAGAACGAGAAAGAGCGTCTGTAATTATATTTTGGTTTTTTTCCCCCCCCATCACCGTCGCATGTGCCGTGTTAAGGATTGCTTTTGTTGCCATGGCGATGGCTGCTGGTACAGTCACTTGAAACGGCGTATATTTGAAGGTGTCAGAACAAAAGATGAAAGTTGTTTCCACCGCCGCAGCCTATCCAAGCAGGACGGCGAGAGCTCGTCCCGCTGTGCCGGATGAAATTAAAAAAGGAATTTGCTCTCACCCGGGAAGTTATGATGGAGAGCAACTCGTTCCCCGCACAGTTGCTTTTTCTTTAAGCTCAATTCTCAACCCCCCCCCTATTGATTAGCGTCATACTGGTAGCGTAATGTAATCAAAGCGAATCCAGTTAAGCCATAAATGGTCGTATCTTCCGTTTCAATATGGACAAATGTGAGCTGGCTGCAGAGATTTCTCCAGCCCCGCAGCGTCGAGCGCTGACGTAGCCCGAGACTCCAGACCCGACCGACACCGGAGTGCCAGAACAAAGAGCCCACGGTGTCATCTCGGAAACAAAGTCGCCACAGACGGCGACAAAGATGTGGCAAAGATTGGGAGAGTGTGATATGATACCCGGGTGCACCTGCAGCTTTTCACATCAGGTAGGGGAGGGGCCTCCGCGTGTGTGTGTCCGGGGCCACTTCATACGTGAATATTCATAAGGGTGCAGTCGAGTAGATCTCCGAGTAATCACTTAAGTAGGTAATCAAGTTCTGAGTAACTCCTAACCTATGTATTTTTTTTTTATTAATAAATGAAGATAAAAAAATGGACCAAAATCATGAATATTTAAAAAAATAAAATCTCACCAGAAAGAGGGATTAAATAGAAAAATAGGCAAATTTAAAGTAGAGTTCTTGTAGGCTGGAAAGTCAACATTTCTTCTTTCATAATTCGAAAGGCAAAGACAGACTAAATGTGGGGCAACGGGGATTCTGTCTTCTCCGACTGAGTCATCATTGAAATTCTAAGACAAGTAGTTTGAATGAGCAATAATTATGATAGATTAGATAATAGGAATTAGGTTTTGAATTTTCAATTCACCTGCCGAGGCTGATTGTCTGATCCCGACACAAAAGAAATGCCAAGTCGAATGGACTTTTGTTGTAGATGAACGAAATGGCATGATATATTTTTTATTCAATTTTCCTTTGCTTCATATTTTGTCTTACTTTTTCACTCTTAAAACTATCGCGTAAAAAAACTGGACCGACCCACTTTTGTATTGTTTTGCACAAAAACAAGCCAAATTTCAGGAACAATTTGGGTCAGATCGATACAAGTTACCCAAATTTTTGAGCCAGCAGTTTTCAGTTTACGTACTGTTTTTTTTTCCATGTTGTCATCAGCCCTGTTCTTTGTATCGACCAATCAGCGACCTCCATTTCTTGTCCAAGTGCTCTTCGTTATATCGTCAGTTTGCTTATTTAGTTTTTCGCTTTACTGTCGTTAGTCGTGTCATGTAATGTTTCAATTCTACGATCTACGATTAAACTAAATATAATATTTTTTATATACATTCTCATCTTGTCTCCCTGCTTCTTTAGAATGGTGCCAAACATTTTAGGCGGTACATCCTCATATTAGATGACAGCATCTAACTCTATCTATCTTTTCAGTGTTGTCTCTCGGAAAGTCCTTTTCCTCGTACGACGTTTCAAATGTGATTGACCGCAGTGTTTTGCGGCAACGTGCGCATCAGCATTTTCTGTTCTATCTCTGGAGCCCAGAAAATGCTGAGTGGATCAATGAGCAGTTTACGCATGGCGCGAGGGAGACTGTCCAAAAAATAAATTACAATCTGCATCCTGCGGGGAGTTGAAGGAAAGCGGCCGAAGATGCGGATTGATCCACGTTCGCCCAGCCTTGCCGGTGGGACGTAAATATTGCGTCCGCCTTCGGTCGCAATTGTTAATGGAGTCGAGGTAATCTTCTGAGGTGCTACGCCGCCCCGAGGTTGCCGACTCGCTCTATCTTCAAACCGGTGACATCATTAGAGGTTCTTTTAGACGCGTAGGCACGCTCATTCAAAGGCCATTGGAAAGAAAATGTTCCGAAGTGAACGCCCGCACGCATGTACAATTGTATACGACAAATGTCAACAAAAATAATTTCCTTCCACGCGACCACTCAGCACTTTCATAAATGTCGTTTTAATATGTCACTCGAGTCAATCTGAGATGAGATATTCTTTGACACTGTTTATAAAAAAAAGTAAGATGGATGATCTTAAGCCTCCCCTGGTGGCAGCCGTTATGCATTCCATCCCCCCCGATGATTCATATTGATAGCTGCATCCTATCTGCCACGAAAAAATATCTCTTCACTCGATACACCGATGCCTCCCTTGGATTTATTTTAGTAATACGTTTCAACTAATGGCGGCACGGTCGTCAAGCTCCGGCCCTTAAATCATTCCGAAGCTCCAAAACCGCCAATCCATCACCGTCACGGCGCAGAGAAAGCAGTACAGAAAATGAATGGTCACTAATTTGGGTTTTGAATCAAATGTAAACATTCTGGAACCTTGCTGGATTAGGGCTTTGTTTTTCCCTTGCTATTTTTGTGCCTTTTCAGGAAAAAAATAGATGATTGACTGGTTGTGTGTTTTTTATGGTTTGGAGCTGTTGCACCTGCTGCTTTGCCATGCGCTTGGTAGTCCTGCAAATGTTTTTTTCTTTTCTTACTACTGGGATTGTGGCTGCATACTGTTTGGCTATTGTTTAAAGTCTGCTGTTTACCACTACGTGGTCAAAATTGACTTCCTTGCCCTCGTTATTTCGTCTATTATCAATTAGCGTTGCTAGCTTTAATTGTAGCTACATGCTATGTTGCATTAACGGGATTTCATTTTACTATATAAGTCAGGGGTGTCAAACACATTTTTTTCGCAGGCCGCATTGTAGTCATAGCTTCTTTCGGAGGGCCATTATGATATTATATTCATATTATATACAGTAAAAGCTACAAAACAAACTGACAAATCACTCGTTTTCAAATCAGACGAGTAAAAACTGGTCAAATGTAAAAAAAAAAAAAAGATATTATTCAAAGTGAAGACAATTTGCAATTCTAGTAATGACACGAATTGGATGCACAATTTGTCTTCGCGGGCCACATAAAATGCTGTGGCGGGCCGTATCTGGCCCCCGGGCCTTGAGTTTAACACCAGTGATATAAGTCATACGTCTGGTTAAGAGGTGTGTGTGGTCTTAATGTGCCCCCCCCCCAATAGTGCTGATGAAAAATTGCCCCCTCATATCATTTCAGTCGCCCCTCCCCGGTCTAGAACTTTGCCTGCAGCCTCGCTAGTGCCATGATACTCACAATGTACACCAAGTTTTCGGCCTAAGGCAATGAGAATTGAATTGAGCTTTCCTATCCTCCCATCTCACCATCCCTCACCTTTAAAAACTACGAGCAATAACTATTTATTATTTACTTTCTGTACAAACTTCATTCATGTTAATACATATACCCACATTGAACATACTGTCAATACGATTTTTAACCTTCATTCTTAGACTAATAGCTATACTGTAAATAAGATCTTTCACTTTTATTCTCAGACTTCCTTTTATTTTCAATTTTGTAATGTTTGCACTAGGAAGGGAGCAGCTCTCGGAATTTCGTTGTCCAACTAAGTTGTAAAATGACAATAAAGGGCATTCTATTCTATTCTTTTCTATTCTATTCTATCGCTCTCTCTCTCTCTGTAAAAGTAGAATTTACAAAGTCACTGTGACCTCACAAAGGCTGCCTGGCTGGCCATAAGTTTGCATCTAATAGGATAAAGTGAAACGGAAGATATTTTATCCCCAAAAGGTTAGTTCAACGTGACATCATCATGGTCCACAAAACACTCGGCGGGCTTCTAGTTTGCCAGAAAAAGACATTTTAATACATTTGAATGTTCCATTTGAGTCTTTTGGGGACATAAGCCACAGTGAACTCATTTTGAAATTGCTTTAAAAAGTTTACTATCGGACACAGTCAACTATCAAGGTTTTGATGATTTTCTTTGGTTTTGAATCATCCGGACTCACTCGGATCGTGTTCCACCGTCTTGATGAGCGGCGGCTCGAAAATGAGTAAGACAAGGCCTCCATCAGTCACTAATGGCTTCGTTGCGCAACTCACTCTCTGTACTCAAGAGATTCGATTGCACATTTGCAGAGAGGAGAAACAGCCTATGTTTATTTCAGATGACGTCTGCGCTGTTGATTTCAAATGGATCAAGGGGATGAATCAATATGGGAAGTGAGTTAAAGGATCCGAGTTATTCTTCAGATGTTCTCATTCTATAGAGACACATTTTAATTGATTTTTTGATACTCGACAAATTGAATATGGGTGCGGTGTAATTATAAAGCGGCGACGCATTTTTCTTTCTTGGCTCCAGACAGACGGCGCTTTGCGAAGCTGCTCTCATATTCAAACGCTTCAAGGATGACTGCTTTCGAATCTGCAGTTCGCTCATTAACGAAAACTTTTCCCTCGCCGAGGCTTTGTCTCCTCTTTTGCATTGTTATCCTTTTAGCCGCTTCATGTCGCCCGCCGCAAGTAATCGGCATCTCACGTTCCGTCCTTTCCCTTGGCTAAATCTCTTATCTATGCACTTCATTTATATATTTCTTTTATTTTTCCAAAGTGAACGCAACACTTATCTGGAATTGAGTGGGTATCATAATTGTGCTCAGTTTAACACACGATTCCAATACTGTGCTGGAGAATATTTCAGGAGGACATGTTGTTGCCTTTCGTGTTTTTCTTTTTTTTTTTTTTCCTCATTAGTGATTATTGTTATGCGATCATGTCTTTGTCAACCCTATGGATTTTATTTTTTTTTTTAAGATTATACTTTATGTGTAAGCAACAGTAAAGCGAGTGATAATACAACGTAGCCTAGCCGCTATATTTTTCTGCCGTTATTCACTTTAGCATTCCCCAAATAAATAATCTGGAGACACTAAGCCTGTCATGGCGAAATAATATTTATTCATATTTAATTATAATTATAAATAATTTTATTAGATATATTTATTTATTTAAATAATATTTGTTCATATTTAATTATAATTATAAATAATTGAATTATATATATGTATACTATATAAATGACGGGTTGTCTAAATTAATAAAGCGGCATAATCCATGCTGAATATTCAGTAATGCCTGATAGACACAGCTTTAATTACATGACTATAATTTGGGTTTATTATTTGGCTTTGCCTTGTTTGCCTTCTGTTGTCGCTGGGCAAAAAACAGTCGGGCCAGCTTGGGCAACACGAGCGATACCGCTCCGTGTTAAAAGTTTGAAGTGATTGTTTTTTTTCGTTCTTCTCGTTCAGTGACTGTGGTGTCAACGTTTTTTTGAATTTCAGTGAGATCAGCGACACAGCAAGCATGTCAGTTGTTTCCAGAAAGGTCTGGTGATGGCGTCAAACTCTTTTTCCTTGCCGCCATTGTCTGTTTTGGTCTTGTCACAGTCAACTTGGAGGCTTTGTTCATGTTGGAACAACGAGTGTGAGTCATTACTTGATTACTCGGGGAGCACAAAAGAGCCTATTTGAAAAATAATAAACAAAACGGGACTGAACAATGACAGCTGGAATGAATCATACCCAAAGTGGCTCTTTGCTCATTTTCATTTTGGGTCGAAGCCAAATTCATTATTATTACGATGTTAACCTTTCTGGGAAATTGAAGATTTTTTTGGGGGGGCATGGATCATTTGAATAAAAGTAGAACATTACAGCTTTCGGTGATATCAACTTCTTGTACCGATTCAAGTCTAGCGTGTCACCAAAAGACATTCGGCTAATGCAGACATGCGTAGCGGTCCTTAAATTCCGTTCCGAAAGCACACAAATTGAATGAAGCAGATATTTTTGTATTTCTCCGAATTTTCCATTTTCCCACTGTCCATTTACCCCCCGAAAAATGTATCATTGAGCTTTAAAGAAGGTCGGCATTCATTTATCAAGAAAGTCAAGCAGTTCTCGGAGGCATCGGTACAACGCGGCAGTGACATTGTCGTGATTCTAATTCAGGAATTGGGCAAAGTAAAGGACAGAAGCATTTCAAAGAGTTCACATGCTCCAATCGGCTTCTCTGGAATGATGTGGGTTTTTTTTTTGCGAGCAGTGGGAGGACGTGTAAAAATGCATAGCAACAGACTCTTTCTCTTCTCTCCTCTTTCTCCCACACACACACCAAGATACACCCTCAAGCGAAACACGTAAAAGGCTTCACACCAGAGGATTTGTTTGTGTGCGTGAACGGCAGTCAAGGGAGCGCGCCGCCCCGCACAGGTCACAAGCTCGGGTCGAAAGTCGCCTCGCGTGACTTTGCGGCGTCAGCGGCTACCTTGGCGTTGCCGCAGCAACACGTGGCCCGCCATTACACCTGATCAAGTGATCTGATGGGGGTGGGCTTGATGAGCCCAGGGGCGAATCCATTTCCCCTCGTCAGAAGCGTGGTTCTGGAGAGCGTGCTGAAAGCCTGCAATTCTATTTGCGGCCATCCTACACACAGTGGGAGAGGGGCTGAATGTGTCACCCTTTAATTACAGCATTTCAGCTTCTTGTTCTACAGCTGCAAGTACGAGAACCCTATTTTGGATTTCAGGAACACACCTCCAGCAATTAGCACGTCACAGCGTGCGTGTGTCTTACCTGGAGAGGATCCTAGATACAAGATCCAAAAAAAAAAAAAATCTGTCCTTCCAGCTACCGATGACAGCATGTGAGTAATGCGGGCGGCCAATTCGAGCGTGTTATGTTCCCAATTATATCGACGGTATTGTCACTCACTGCCAGATGAACCGCAGAGCCAGAATTCCTAGCGGGTCAACCCCTCTTCAATTAATTTCTTGTTAGTCCTGATCCATGTAAGCCACAGTAAAGAATTTAATCCTCATAACGGGATTATGAGTTGATTGGTGCTACATGAGAGACGGTTATTGTTGAAATCAAGGGCGATGCATTTCGGGTTTTGGTGTCAGGGAGTCCGGGCTGGTCAAGTGGGTAGAGTTTAGAAATTGCGAAATGAGAGGAAGGTGGGTCACTTCTGAGAAGAGGCGAGATGAGGCGTAGCGAGCGACCTCGATGGGGATTTTTCCACACAGACGTCGGTTGCACGCACAACATGCCCGACTCGTCTTCTGGGCGCAGAAGGATTAGGAAACAAAATGGAGGAATGAAGAATGCTTAAAAGATTACGTTGGGAAAGAAAAGGAATTTTTAACAGTTGATCTCAGGGGCGGCGCTAGGGCTGGTCATGGCCACTCTCAGCAAAATTTTAAATTGTGAAGAATTATTATTTTTGTCATTGTGATTTTTTTTTTTGATTTGATTTGAGTGACTGGGCCATCAATCACAGAATACAAAATGATCACTCTGATTAGCTCTTAGTTTGCATGAGATAGAAGTAGATTATGAGACAAAAACAAACAGATTAAATTGATTTCAACTTGATCCAGCTTGTATTTTTTTTCCCCATCATGGGCACCCCATTGAAAAATTTCTAATGACTCCCCTGGCTAACCTAATAAGGGTTACCCCGCAATCCGCTGGCCTTTTATCATCAAAGTGAGTCTGCGGGTGTTAACGTATTTACTCAAACGGGCTACCGGCTCCGATGCGGCCATTATCGTGTTTGGCGGATCACTGCGCAGCGTACAAAGGTCGAAGGAGTGAGTGAAAGGATTGTGCGTCTCAAAGCAGTTATTATCATTAATCAAACATAAGTGAGTTCAGAAAGGCAGGCAGGAATGCCAAGGGGTTGACATTTGAGGATGGCGCTAGGTCAGGAGGGAGGATCTCCAAATAGATGTGCTGAGTGCATACATAAGGCGGCAAAAGGGGGGGGGAAAGAAAATACACTTAATGGCTTTATTTCTAGCAGAGTCACCAAATAATAAACAGCCTAAATGTTGTGTTGTTTGGAATTTAATTCTTGGTAAGAAAATGGAGTCTATGAAGGGCGTAATCCAGGATTACCTCTCTCTCTCACACACACGAGATTTTTTTTACCAATTAATTTTCACAAGCACAACTGATACACTAACGCATTGGTGTCAAAGTCAAGGTCCGGGGGCCAGATACGGTCCCCCCAAATCCTTTTATGTGGCCCCCGAAGACAAATTCTGCATCAACTTCATCTGTCAATACTAAAGTTACAAATTGTCTTCACTTTAAAAAAAAAAAAGCAGATATTGCTAGCAATTTTTGATCTTTTCAAAATATTTGAACAGTTTTTACTAGTCTCCGATTTCTCAGAAGGAAATTATGACGACGATGTGGTCCGCGCCAAAAATGAGTTTGACACCCCTGCTCTAACGTTTCCACCAAAAATGCTCACACAAACACGCTCACAATTGACTAAACTGCTCTCACACTACCAGATCAATCTCCCACACAAAATGGTGTCACACAGACAATTGAATTTTTGACCCGCTCATCAACTCATCATATCGTTACGAAAAGCTTTCTAAAATGGACTTCTATTGGTTGCCCAGCTGAGCAATAGTTTGATATCTTGCTTTGGGATTTGGTGAAGCGTTTGATGTTCAACAGTTTTGCAACAAGGGCCTCGGGGCAGCCGAACCACTGCTAGCGCATAAACATTTCAAGAAAATGCGACGCAAGCAAAACGCTGTAAACCTCTTTCGGTACCGTGCTTGCACACTTTTTTTTTTTTTTTTAGAAGTCGTGCTGCGTCCGGAGACCGTGTTGCCTCTGAGTTCGGCAATTACCAGCAGCGATGGCTGAACGTCATGACTTGGTATTGCGTTAGCTGGCAATCGGGACAAGTTATTTCAAGAACAAAGCGAGTGGTTTGAGAGGATTCATAAATCCTGAATGTTGCTCAACCCTCACCAGGAGAGAGACGATTAATTTCCATGTGTTGGAACGATAATTACACACAGCGGTTGTTTACAATGGAATAATTGCCTACATGCAGCTCTGAGATTAGCTGACAACCAATAAACAGTCGAGATGATTTGCATTCTCTTTTGTGCATTACATGAGAGGTGGGATCACATTTGAAAGCTAGAAAAGTGAAATGACTTCATCCTCAAGCATAATGGTCAATCTGTCGTGTCATTGATTCTTATTTTGGAATGTTAGTTAAATGGAGAGTTCGCTGTGCTCACACTGCTGACGAGATTTGCCATTCATAATGGAAACAAAACAGCAGTGCTAGCATTTTTAAGCTAGCATTAGCGCTGTAAACAAGCCGACATTAGCTGCGGGTGCGAAATTAGTAGCATGACTTATTTGTAATGGAGTCTTATCATGAAATGTAGTTGGCTTGAATATTATTTGTGGAAACGACAACAACTAAAATTCTAATTTATTTCTGATTGGTTGTTTTAGGCCATGTGATTTCTTGATTTTTTTTTTTTTATTATTCAATGTTTTACCAGGTAAGCCAATTGAGAACACTTTCTCATTTACAATGGCGACCTTTCTTGATAATTAAATTAGGGGCGCTAGATAGGGCAATTTGTTCAAATTCTTTCTATTGTGGCATTTTTTATTTTATATTAATTTATAATCATTATAATCATATAATCAAAATAATCAAACATTTTATATATTATATATATATATACGTATATATCTTTTATATTTTTCCCAACAAATATATATATACGTATATATATCTTTTATATTTTTCCCAACAGGAAGTCAAATTGTTATGTAAGAGACACTAAAATTCCAAATCAACATTTTGCTTGTCCATTTGGACGAGCGCTGCTCTCAGCACATGGAGGTAAAAAAAAAGAGCATCGGTCAGGTTGGGAGCTTCAGCCGAGCACCTCCTCTAATGTCATCTTTTACATAAATAAGAGCTTTTTTTCTCTCCATGGTTTTCTCTCCCGCACACCCACACAGAGGCTGTCAGAGGCACATGAGGATGGGAGGAGGAAGGCAAGGAGGGAGGTGGGTGAAGCATGACACGTGAAAAGGGAAAAGCGTTGCTCTTAGCGCTGCATCTCCAGCCCTCTCTCCATTCTTTCTCCTCACTTTCCTCCCTTGCATATCCATTATGTGTTCCGACGCCTTTTCTCTTGCAGAATTTTTGATTGTAGCTGATCTTCCTTCCCAAAAAAAAAAAAAGAATACCTGCTCTCCCGTGAATCGCATCTCCCCACGGGCTCAGAGATGATGATGTTGATTAATCGCCGTTAATTCATGTGTAAATGAAAGCAGTGCTGATTGGATCTAACGGGGAGGCGAGGAAAATCATGATGAATGGAAAGATTAAATAGGAATTTATGATGTGTAAAACACAATACGCATTTGGCACGTGCATCCCTCATTATATACCCCCAATAATGCATGACGAGG